>NC_090439.1:949287378-949598830 GCF_031143425.1 Pleurodeles waltl
ATTACATAGCTCCCATTCACAATAGGAAAGTACAGCTTATTAAATATAATAAGGAATCCTCAATGTTATCCTAAGGAGGGGTAAGCCTCATGGTACTGAAACATAAATTTGGGAGTTGTTCACTACCTGACTTGTCCAACCTTTTAGTTAGACAGCCCTCTGCCCTGCGAGCAACCTAGGTCCTGCTTTAGGGGTGACTTATATATGATATAAGAGAAGCTTAAGACTTGGCAAGGGGCCTTTAATGCCAAGTCAAGATGGCCGTTTAAACTGCATTGAGGCTACAGTGGGAGGTGTGTGTCATATTGTACGGTGCTACTTAAGCGGGTGGCACAATAAGTGTTGCAGGCCCACTGGTAGCATTTAATTTATAGGCCCTGGGTATATGGCATAGCACTCTACAAGGGACTTATAAGTAAATTAAACATGCCAATTGAGTATAAGCCATATAAACCATGTTTTGGGAGGGTGAGCACAAGCACTTTAGCACTGGTCAGCATTGTTAAAGTCCACACACTCCCAAGGACAACAAAAATAAGTACAGCAAAATGGAGGAGGAGAAGCAAAGAGGCTTGGGGAAGACCAGCCTAAAGCTGACACACCTAACAGTTAATGTGATCACTGCAGATATCTTTGTAAGTCACCAAACAGTCACAGAATTGAATCCCTGTTGGCACAGTGGGGAAGAATGACGTGTATTTGTAGTGTTAATACATCCCAGCCTGCAACTAAGCATTGTCAATATGCAAGTCAACATGAAGCCTCAAATAACTCAATCAATTATAGTCATATTGATTCTCAAGCAGCGTTTGGATTTGATGATCAACCATTTGCAAAAATGGCATGTTTCTTTCCAGTAGCAAGCAACTTGGAAAGAAGACTTGTTTCTTCTTTCACTGTCTGCCTCTACCTTGAAAATATGCAGTTTTGTGGATATGTCTCAAAGTGGTGATTTATGGGCCTATGCTATGTGTTTTATGCCATAGAAGGGGAGACTGGATCTGTCTTGATTTTTACCCACAACCCGTAGTAGGTTAGCTCCCCTTGTTTGGCAAAACAGACATTATGTGAAATGTTTTATGAGTTTTCTTTTAAAAATGCTTACAAAGACAGTAGTTTGGGTGCCCTTTTTACATGACTTGTGTTAGACAATGTGCCAGTTTACACCATTTTTTTAAAATGATTCTTGGGGAAGAACCCCTTGAAGCCTGCTGGAAAAAATCTGGGCAAAGTTTGTTAATTGGTTTTACGCTCCGCTACTTTCAAATTCCACCAGCAACCATTGACCATAGACTAAACTTTGAAGGCAAACACCCTTAGGAAGGTCATAGAGCTGGCAGAGTGGTAGCTGTCTGCCGGCATTGGGTTTTGGCAGGGCCAATCATTTGCTGCAAAATGCTGAAAGTGGATCCCGGAAGGTGGGTTTGCATTTGGTAGGAAGTTGATGCAGTTTATCTGCTGGGGTAGTTACTTTGGGACCTGGGGTCACATGTACGTAGGTTCAGATTTGCGACTCGCAAATTGCGAGTCAGAGCGCCTTGCAATTTGTGAGTCGCAAATCCAAATGTTGAATGGTGTCCCTGACACCATCTGCGATTTGCAAGGGGGTCGCAAATGCCCACCTCTTGAATATTCATGAGGTAGGTCGCAATTTGCGACCCCCTTGGGAATGGCGGCCCTCACAGGGATTTTAAATGCAGCCCGTTTTGCTTAAAGGAAAATGAGATTCATTACAAAAACAAAAAATGAAACATTTTTGTTTCATTTTTACAGAGCAGGCAGTGGTCTGAAAAAATGTTTACAGTGACATTCACAGCAGGGAAGGAGTCGCATGGGGACCCCTTCCCTTTTGCGAATGGGTTAGCACCCATTTGAAATGGGTGCAAACTGCGATTGTTTTGTGACAGCGTTCGCAGTCACAAAACAATCCTACATTTCACTGCGAGTCCCAATTAGGAAGGGAACATCAGTTCCTAATTGCAAGTCGCAAACACATTTTGCAATTCGGTAACCAGGTTACCGAATCGCAAAACTGGGCTTGTGCATCACAATGTGCTTTTTGCACGTCACAAACAGGCAAATTCGCTGTTTGCGAGGTTCGAAAAGCTACCTACATGTGGCCCCTGTACTCTAGCCAGGTGACCTGTGCGCAGACCACTTCAGACCCACATTGAATCCCTGCCAAAGGCCTTGCACTGTTGGGGTTGAAGATTTGCAGAGGTTCAGTGCAGGTTGCCATAGCAGGGGGTAGATGCATGATTTGGCTGGAGGCCAAAACCTGGTATGCTATGTTTTATATGTTTCCAAGGATCATAGCAGGGCATATTTGCTTTTAAAGGTGAACTTTCTCTCAGTAAAGTTGAGGTTTTTCAGAAACTATCAACCTGCTCATTTTTTCGATATGTGCCAATTTGTCTCCTGTTGCCTGATGAGTCACATGTTGTCAGTGAGTTTTTAGGTGCACCAGGTGTGGATGGTTTAGTTTTTGTGACCGAGGTTTGATTGGATCGGTATCAGCTGTCATCATGAAGGTATTGTTGAAATCAGATATAAGAGGCTCAATACTGTAGTTTGAGTTGGACGTAGTGGCTAATCTAAAGAGGCTTTTTCGATGTGTGTTGGTCTGCAAGTTCTTGAATGATTTTGTGAAGATCTCTGTTCCATGTCTACAGTGTGGCAGTGACTCAGCAAAGGGTAGCACGAGAGTAGGTCATGATGGAACAGAGGAAGTCAGAAGTGTAACACTAGGAACTCTTCAGAAAATCATCAATGGAGGTTTCCATCATCCTGGCAGTCAGTTAAACTCACTGGAGATCTTAGAGTTAAAGCTAAAGGAAGTTAAGAGCAGGTTGGACATATTTAGGGGTGGGCAAAGAAATCCTCTCCGCCGGCAGAGCACAGAGTTCTGAAAAACTCCATGGAGTTTCACGAGCAGAACTCTGCGAACTCTTCCCAGGCTTAGACATATTAGAAAAAAAGCTGAGTTTGGGTCCAGGTGTTTGGTAGGTGAAATGGAACATGTGGGTGTGAATTGCTGCCTGAGGTATGCTTAGCACAAGAGTTCAAAGGAGCTGATGGTTCGTGTTAGTGCTGTAGCATATTATCCTTAGCAGGATATATGCTATGACGAGGACTATGAATCTTTAAACTCAGCAGGTAAGGGTGTGGAGACACCTGGCATTAAACTTTAACAAATCAATTACAATTTACAGTATCAATCATTAAACCAAACAAATTATACTCTAAGCTGAAACAAGTTCAAAGAGCGTTATTAAAAATTGATGCTCAGTGTGACATATAATTTTCAAAGCAAGATTATAAAGATACAAAACCATTATTGGCTGCATAAAACTCCTAAAGAAGATCAGGCGAACTAACATTCCGATTTCCGGGCAGTGATCTGCGCGACGGGTGCAGCTGCACCTGCCGCACAGAGGCATTATCGACGGCTCCATGTGGCGGCGCCTTCAATGTCCCGGCCAGGCATTCCTCTGGCCCGGCGGGTGGAAACAATGTTCCTAATACGGCCGGTGGTGATCCAGTGTTTTGACCGCCAGCATGAACACAGCGGTTTCGACCGCTATGTTTATTATGAGGGCCCTAGTTTCCTAAGCCTACCCTCTCTAATAACCTTGACAAGGGGGAACCCCATGAATTGGCAAATACACGTAACCTGTGTTGGGACAAACACATGTGGGCAAAAAGGCAAAAAGCACAAAAAGGACGAAAAGAGGGGAATCAAAAGTCTAACTAAAGTTGACAAAAAGTAGATACAAATTGAATGCATCAGCATATCAGAAACTCGATCGAGAGTATTCTTCTTTCAGGTCAGGGGTAAAAAATGTCTCAGCAAGGCATTTCAAAGGGGAAAGGGAAGAGCGGAATATACTTCTCAGAGTCCGAATGTTCAGCGAGCTGTGACAAGTGGGGAAGATCTTGAGGGAGAATCCCTGATTCTTCTGAACAAAGTCCAGCTGGGGAATACTATATTAAAGTTCAGAAGACAAGCTGATTAGTCCATCCAGCACTCCACATTACGCAAAAGGTTAACATGTCAATGGCAAACAGTCATGCGATTCAGACTGGAACATCAATGAACTTTCTCAGGGATTTCATGTGAACGATCTCCATCTGTACTCTTCTATGCAAATTCGACACAATTGTGTAACTATATATTCTGCAGTTCCCGAATGTGTGGGACTCAAGACTAACTCATAGTCCTGCTATGCATAATACAATACATTCTTTATTTCTAAGCGATCTGTGTCATTGGATGGATATCTGAAAGAAAGTTAACGTTAGCAAGAACACTAAACATTTTCCAAACTGTCATGAAGCAGAGCATTACAGGCTTCACTTAGGCTAATGGAAGTGAATAAAAGTGGCACATTCATTTATGCATATAATATACATTTAGCATGTCTAGACTTTAAATTCATGATTAATAAGCTATTATACAAGATCATGTTACAACAATTTCAAAACGAAAATATTCTGTTAATCCTTTCATGCAACTATAGAGTGGTACTACATTCTTCACGTTTTACAAATAATTTTAAAATTCATTTACCTATTCATCATTACCGCTAGTTTTCATCATTAACTACAACTTAAAGGCAAATAAATTAATCAAACATAAAATTAAAACGTTATACCACATTAGTTTCATACTGTTAACCGAGCGTGAATGCTTGTTAATATGGCTTTCAGTGCACCAATTTACACCAGAACTATTAATGCTGTGATTAACATATTTACATAAGACATAAACTCTCACATATAGATCATCACTGTTAGACTTGACAGCCTTAGGACGGTCACCCCCAACTTTTTTTTGCCTGCCTCCTTCCACTTTTTGACACTGTTTTTGATGGTTTTAAGACTCTGCGCACTTTACCACTGCTAACCAGTGCTAAAGTGCGTATTCTCTCTCCCTGAAAACATGGTAACATTGGCTCATACCCAATTGTCATATTTAATTGACTTGTAAGTCCCTAGTAAAGGGCACTGCAGCACTGATTGTGCCACCCACATAAGTAGCCGTTAACCATGTCTCAGGCCTGCCATTGCAAGGCCTGGGTGTGCAGTTTCACTGCCACTTCGACTTGGCATTTGAAAGTACTTGCCAAGCCTTAAACTCCCCTTCCTCTTCATATAAGTCACCCTTTAGGTAGACACTAGGTAACCCAGAGGCCAGGGTGCTGTGTAGGTAAAAGGCAGGCCATATATCTATGTGTTTTACATGTCCTGGTAGTGGAAAACTCCTAAATTCATTCTCCACTGCTGTGAGGCCTGCTCCTTACATAGGCTAATATCAGGGCTTCCCTCATATACTGTTTGAGTGGTAGATTCTGATCAGAAAGGGGTAGACAGGTCATATTTAGTATGGCCAGAATGGTAATACCAAATCCTGCTTACTTGTGAGGCTGGATTTGATATTACTATTTTAGAAATGACACTTTTAGAAAGTGAGCATTTCTCTGCACTTAAATCCATCTGTGCCTTACAATCCACGTCTGGGCTGGGCTGGTTGACAGCTTCCTTGTGCATTTCACCCAGGCAACCACAAACACAGGATGCTCAGTCACACCAGCACACATCTGCATACTGAATGGGTTTTCCTAGGTTGGAAGGGTGGCGGGCTTGACACTTGCATGTCAAAGGACAGTTTCCTGCCCTCATACAATGCCAAACCCCCTACTGGGACCCTGGCAGACAGGGTTTTACTGAAAGGGGATCCTGTGCACTCCAAAACCACTCTTTGAATTCTCCCTCACTTCAAAAGCACTTTTGGGTATGTAGACTGGGTCCCTGACTCTACCAATTTAGACACTCTAAGTGAAGGCTGACTGCTCAGTACCAAGCTACCAGAGGGTGGGCACAGGATAATTTGGATTGTGTATGACTTACTCTGACAGGAGTGAGGGTCCTTTCTTGGACAGGGGGTAACCTGACTGCCAACCAAAGAGCCCTGTTTCTAACAATCACTGTGACATGAGGGAAAACATTAGGATTTCTGCTACATTATTAGCTCAGTCCAGAAAAACATTTGCAGCCTGTCTTCAGTGTTTAGATAGCTATTTGGTGAGGACTTTCACCAAGCAATATTTGAAAGGCAGATAGTTGAAAGCACTATCATTAGCATACCAAAATTGACAGTGGCTAGGCGTAGCTGTTGTGAATAGCTTTGTGACTTACGCTTCTGTCCCACACACACTAAGGGTGTGCAAAATTAAAATTTAGCCAGTGAATTCCATATCTTTCCAAATTGATGAAGTCAGGGAAGTTTGTCGCCAGTGCCTGTGGCTATATTTTCCCCAGAGTGTTGAATTGCATAAACAAGGTACTGTTGTATGCCAAACTTTGTAGTAGTGAAAGAAAAACAGCAAATCTTTTTTGCAGCATCTCTCTTCTTATGTAATACAGAGTGGGTGCAAACATGTTAAGCTGTTTTTGTTGCAGGGATTCCAAGGAGATGGAACAATGTCATAGATGTCGATATTAACTGGGGTAAAAATGCTTAGATAAACACAAGTGTGGAAAACATCAAAAAGCCTGCACTGTATACCTAATTTGAATGGCTTGATTTATAATTTAAGCTGTATACTACACCTGATAAATACTAAACACCTTGTCACTGTATTTTAAAGGGTATGATAAGTACTACAAATATTAGATGGGGTATCATAATCTGAGCTTTATATGTTAATTAAGCAAAACATTCTTCATGTAGGCCTTGGTCATAAGGATGCTTCACCCAGCACATAGGGCCAGATGTACCATCACGGCCCATTGCGATTCGGTAATAGCGATTTTTAAGAAATCGCTATTACCGACTCGCAAAGGGCCATGTATCACATTTGCGAATCGGTAATAGCGATTTCGTAAAAATCGCAAATGCTATTACCGAATCGCAAATTGCGATACCGGCCCCATTTGCAGCTATGGGCCTGTTGGCTCATAGCTGTGAATATTTTGCATTTCCAAAATTGCGATTTCTGAACCAGAAATCGCAATTTTGGAAATGCAAAAGGCCAGGGTGCTGGGGGCCTAAGGCCCCCTCTCCTGCACCCCAAAAACTTTTTTTTCAACATGTAAGGTACACACATGCCAAAAGGGCATGTGTGCTTTACATGTTGAAGTTAAAAATGCAGTTTACCTAAATTTTTAAATTTTGCACCAGGTTACCACCTGGTTGCAAAACATGGTATTTTGCAAGTGCAAAATGGCATTTTTGGAAAAATCGCAATTTGCGATTTTTTCCAGAATAGCCTTGCGACCTGGAAATTGCGAATCGCAAATTGCGACTCGCAATTTCCAGGTCGCAACCCAAGAAATCGCTATTTTAGCGATTTCTTAGTTGTGGTCTGCGAATGCATTTCATGCATCGCAGACCACAGTTTTGCACTCGCAAACGGCTGATTTTGCCGTTTGCGAGTGCAAAATAATTTCCTACATCTGGCCCATAGTTACCACATCATGTTGATGTACTGAACTCTGCAAATAAGAACTCAGCTATCCAGCTTTAGCACAAGCAATTATTGCACAGTAAAGAACACAAAACCATGCTTAGGAAATGACTATCTTTTTTGTGGCTTCCTCCTTGATTTTCTTTCCCTATCTGCTTTGCTGGCTTTAGAACTCTGTGCACTTTGGCCCTGCTACCCAAGAGTAAAGTGCCTGTGCTCTATCTTTAAACATGGCTCAATAAGTGTATTCCTAATTGTTTCTAATTGTTGCCTGCAACTAGTCTGTAAATCCCTAGTATACAATGTCACTTTTAGAATGCAGAACCTATTGTACCTTCCACTACATTGGCAGTGCAAACATGTTCACAGACTTACCTTGTGTGGCTTGACTGCTGCAGTGTAAAACATGCAGTGTGACCTTTTAAAATAACCCTTTTTGACAAGTGATGACCTAATTTTTAAATGATATTTAGTTGTCCGTATGTAGGCCTTGTAGCCCACAAGGCAGCATGCATGTTATTTAAAAGTGGGCCAGGTACATATTACAATGTCTGTAGTAAAAAGGCCCTCAGAGCTATTTTCACTGTGGCAGGCCTAGCTGTTCTGAGTACAGATTAAATTACAATACTGGACCTCAGGAATGGCTCACGCTATAAAGATAATTCAGCAATATTTTGATATTAAAATATTAAAGAAAAGTAACTTTTAAAGGTGCTAACTAGCAGTAACTCTCCCACAATTCTTGTCCTGTGCTCAGCCCGGGAAGAGGTGTGAAATTTCACCCAGGGACACACAATAGACTGACTTGAATAGGCATATATGACTCCTCTGAGCTAAACAGAATATACAGGTGTGGGGGCTGTGGACATTCTGTTGGTATCTGTGAGAAAACAGGGATACTTGCAGAGGCTCCCTAACTTTTTGCCCCCATTTTCCACTTTTTGCTGGTGTTTTCCTGACTCTGATGGTGCCCTGGGTACTGCTAACAAATCCCAGGGCCTGTGCTCTGTCTAAAATCAGTATGCAAATTAGGCTAATTATAATTGGCTAAGTCAACCTACCTACAAGTCCCTAGTATATGGCAGGGCATGTAGGTTTAGGGACCTCAGCATAGGTGGTGCCCCCATAGATGCACAGCTGAGGTGCCCAGTGTCATTTTAAAGGCAGGCCTGCCTTGCTGGCTGCTTTAAATTAAAGTTACATGCAAATTCAACTTTGGAATTAAAAGTAGTTCCAAAGTCTTAAACTACCTTATTTTTACATATAAGTCACCCCTAAGGTGTGCCCTATGTGCCCCTAGGGCTGGGGGTCATGTAACTATAAGCAGGGACCTTATAAAATAGTTTTATAAGCCCTGGTGAGGTAAAACAGCCAAATTTGTTTTCCCTCATTGTACTGAATGGCCTCCATAGGCTAGAAGGGGGAGACTTTATTTTAATTTTAAAAATCCCCTTAAGTAACAGATACCAGAAGTTTGGTATCAAATGAATTGTTATAATAAATCCCACAACTTCCAGTTGTGGGATTTAATATAACTTGTTCAGGTAAAGAGTTTTAAACTTTACCTGAAAAGTTGCCAACTTCATCCCTGCAGTGTTTTTGCTGCTGTGCTCTGATTGGCCAGCCTTGATGAGGTGTGAAGTGGCCTGGCTACACACAAAGAGATGTGCCTGGGGGAGGAGATCTCCCCTCAGTAGATGGTGAAGCAGGAAGGGGGAGGGCTCAAAACTCGTCTTCAAAGGCAGAGAAGGACATTTGGAGCAACCCAGCAATACCCTCACATCCTGCAAACCCAGACAATTATGTGCCCCCTTGATTAGATTAGGTGACAGCAGGAGAGGGTGTGTTTAGGATTTTTAGCCGCACCAGTGGGTGGGCTCAGCCAGATGTAACCTACAAAAATCACTTTCAGCCATGATGGATTTTTGAGGAATGTTGCTCCCTGGGATTGATTTCTGCCACACTTCCTAGGAAGTGGTCATCAAAGGGGGAAGGACCCTGCCCCTGACTGGAGAACCAGGACCCCCCTGTTTTTCACCCAGGAACAGGGATAAAACTGGCAGACCTGCACCCACACCTCAGTTCCCTATCAGAGTCCAACAATTCTTGAATTCCTTCAAACAATTGGGACATTTTGAAAACCTTTATATTTCCAGACTTTCACTAAGGCCAATCTACTTTGTGTATCAGAACCAGGCTCCTTCGTGGATGGCCTGCAATTGTTTCTGGGCCCTGGCCTATCAGAACCTTTCACTACTATTGATGCTTTACTATTTCTTGTTGCTTTTTCCGCTAAAATATTTAGAAAAGTTACCTTTGGGTCCCCTTATTGGAATTTTGCCATTTATGTGTCATTCTGTTTATTATATTTTGTTCTTTGATTTCTAATTCAGTTTGAGATTTTTATTGCTTAGTGTCTCGTCTTTATCACTGGTTTGGAACAGCACAAATACTTTAAACATTGCCCTAAGTTAAGCATTTCTGCTCTGTGCCATAGCTAAATAAGTGTTGAGCTCAGATGAATTTAGTGACTTTAAGGGTTCACCATCAGGTGCACAATCACCCCACCCCAAATAATAGTTCAGTTTCTTACACCATGCTAAACTTCATAAAGATAAATTGATGACTGGCCGCTCAGGTTATTCAACTAGGATTGGTTGGTACCAGAAGAGTAAATACATGTTTTTACAATGTGGGCTAACTGCACTGTTGTCTAAAACGTTCAATGGAATAGTAACACATGCTTTTATGTGTTGGAGCACTTATATGTGCAATATCACAAGACAAACTCTATGATGTCCAGCAGAATAAACATAGGGATACACTTTGCGGCTGTTAAAACGATTGGTAGAATTTGTATTCAGTTTTATAATGATTTATGAATGATGGTCATTTTTAGTAGTGGTGCATTTACATATATCATTTAGAAAGACAGTTTGGAAAACAGTATAATTTACATTTTAAAAGTAATTTCCTCTTTGAAAAATTATGTAAGGGCCCATAAACATCCCCATATCATCGAATTTCAAACCATCTTGTTTTGGCAAGTCTTGTAGCAATAAGAAATCACGGTATTACCTCTTGTTTCACTAATTCTTAGTAATGATGCTTTGCCAAGGGATCTTCTCCCCTAGATCGGGAATTACATACCTTCCCATCATATCCTTTTCCTCCATCTCTGTCTCTCTCACACATCATCACAGTCTTTGGCACCTGTGGCATCCAGTCCAACAATCATTTTTGATGCTCCCACTCCCATGACCTCCTCCTCGGATTCCCTCACCACTACCCAGTAAAAGTGCACTTAATCTCTCCATAACCCCACTAGCACATACATTTCATTTGTTTTAAAGGGCTGCCTTTACTAATCCCCTCAGCCATTCAGATAAAATACCTACTTTTCTTTGCAGCAGGCATGGAAACATTTTGTGCTACTTTATGGCATCAAAACTGCCACTAGACAAAAGTTTGATCTCTTTCTCTAGCAGGAACTAAGGGCCATATGTACGAACACATTTTCCCACTGACACAGAATGGGAAAAACCCTTTGGTACATCTGGCCCTTAATCACAAGATTTATCTTGACCTTTTTATTGCTGCCTGAAGTGTAGAGTTGAAACGCGTTGGTTGGAGTATGTGCATTGCTTTGAAGACGTGCGTTGCGAAACAACTGGTGGTGGGGAGTGATTGCGTGCCCTCCTAGGGGTAAACTAACATAATTTTTTTTAAATGTCCCCAGATGACATCCCTGGTGTCTAGTGGTGTTTCCTTGCTGTGGCACCAGGAAACACTTTCAGGAAGGCCTCCTTTGAAAGGGGAGAATCTCTGGGCCTGATTCTAACTTTGGAGGACGGTGTTAAACCGTCCCAAAAGTGGCGGATATACCACCTACCGTATTACGAGTCCATTATATCCTATGGAACTCGTAATACGGTAGGTGGTATATCCGCCACTTTTGGGACGGTTTAACACCGTCCTCCAAAGTTAGAATCAGGCCCTCTGTTTTCAAATGAGGCCTTCCTGAAAGGTGGGAAGGCTCTTTCTGGCCTTTTTACCCCACTGGAGGAGAAAGTGGGCTTACCTGCTGCTTCCTGCTCCAGTGGGAAAGACAAGCTATGACATCAGTGCGCGTTTAGGGATGGGTGGGGGTTTGAGGGAATCACGGAAGCTCTTCCGTGTCTCCAAAGGGATTTTAAAATAAAAACAAAATCCTCCGGTGCAAAGCACTGGAAGATTTAAAAAAACTCTCCATGGCATTGGCCACTGGCCGTGGCCCGCACCAGGGAGAGTGTGCATGTGTCAGCCATTGGCCGACACAGGCATCAATGGGGTTAATGCTCCCAATGTATGCCTGATCACCTGAGAAAATCATAACTTGCTAGAAAGTAATGTAGGGATCTCTAAAACACCAAGGAGCCAGAGCTGAGGCATAGATAATAATAATAATAATAATAAAAATAATAATAATAATAATAACAACAAGCGGGAGGTGTTTCATATTTATTGATCATCTGTCTGTTGAGTTGTTTGGGATTCCTTGTCTATGCAAAAAACACAGTTGGGGCAGATTTAAGAAATGTGTGGCTGCAAACCATGCAGCGCCACTTTTCTTACGTCTCTTAGCGGCCCCTAACACCACCATGTGTGTGCCGTATTTAGGATACTGTGCACCATAGCGGTAATTAGGGAAGTAGCATCAACATTTTTGATGCTAGTTTAGTGCTTTGCAAGATTAGCATAACAAATGTTGATGCTAATCCTGCAAAGCACATTGAGGCTTATTATAAATAAGGTGTGCCTCCTATTAATGCCTGCTCCGTGCAGGTGTTAAAAAATCCACACGAATAGCACAATTAAATCTTTAGATTTCTCTGCGCCATTTTGTTGGCCCCCCTAGCGGAAGAATGCCCCCTTGCATACATGATGCCTGTGGCAGGCATAATGTGGCACAAGGGGTTACAAAGTGGCGCAATGCAGGCATTGCACAACTTTGTAAATCTGGTGCAGCGATTTTGGCCTCTTTGGGCCACATTAGCGTAACAAAAGAATTACGGTGCAAGGAGGCACTAGGCCCTCTTAAATCTGGGCCTTAGTTGTTTGCTGAATATGATTGTAAAAGGTTATGGGCAATCATTAATCAGTAAACTTCGAAACCAGAGGATTGCTTGTTGAACAGCATTTTATACATAAAATATTCACCCAGATAGCACGTGTGCCTTTTTCCCTATAATTATCATTTGCTAAGGAGGTCTGCTAGGCAGGTTTGTTGTGGGGCCTGGGATGGTCAGCTGCTGCTTAGTCTCTTCTTGTGTTTTGTGGGCTTTATCCTGGAGCGCTTTCGCTTGCATATGTTTATAGGTGTGCTTATGTATCCACATAAAGTTTCCAAAATCATAAGAGAACTCACCAAATATTTAGGTAATTGCAGCATGGAAGTATAGTAGGAATTATCTCTTCTGAATAGAGATTCTTAAACATGTGTTTCCGAGGGAATTGCAGTATGAATCCCGTTCGTTAATTTCAAGTTATATATTTAATGAAGAGGTCACATTGCCTCGCCTACAGCTGTAAGATAATAATGGACCCGAATGCATTGAGAACACTAATGAAAACCCAAGTGACTAAAACCTTTTCTAAAGGGCGATTTTTTTTTATCAAAAAGACACTAATTAATTCCCATTTTTCCAGAATAACTCCTATTTCCCATTTTTAAATTGGCAATATTAAACAAAACTCCTGGAGGTGTAGAAACGTAAGTGAATTGAGTTCACTAATTGCAGATATTACAGTTTCATAAGTTTGTAATCCTTGATCTTTGAAAAGAGCTGATATTTCACACTGATCTCCTTTGGCTTTGCAAAATGATAGATTTCATATTTTGTACATCATCAAATGGGGGATCATACTACATAACATTTAGTAACCTGGGAAAGTAGAACAAAATATTTCTGCACTATTTTTACATCTTCCATCTTATGGGAAGGAGCAAACAGGATGTGAGCCAACTGAGAACTTAAGTTCTGCACCAGGGACATTTGCAAACGGATTTTACAACATGGCAGGATCTACTCATGATATTTTTCTTTTATTCAGAGCAGCCAATTAAAGGCAACAAGCTACACTTCCGATTACTATAAAGTAAATTGTAACTAACAAATAAATAGCTGTAGTTCACAAAATCGTAGTCACTAAAGATAATAGTGCAATTGACAGCAACCAGCATATCATGTTTTCCTGCAAGAGAATCAATACGTGTGATGATACAACAGCGCTATCAGTGAGGTCAGCAGGAAGATAAGAACCTGTTGGGAAACTTTCCTAACATGGTTCACTGGCACAGGAAAGAGAAGAGGGTGATATAGATCCTGCAAAGTGATTTAGAGGTTTCCAGATGTCTTCGTGGAATTGTTAGATAATGAATGATTTCACCATTTAGGAGGGAAAGGGCTTTCTCAGAATTTATGTTTTTGATCACGTGTCTCAAGTCAATAACCTATGCATAATTTATGTTGGGCAGCAAAATATGGCCATTGCAGGGTCATTAAAGGTATTTTTGATCTTTGGGGGATAGTCAAGCAATCCCTATTTGGGATTTCTGCCCCAACATCATATATCTTCCTCACTGTAACTAAACAGTAAATCATAGTCAGTTTCACTCTATCATTTTTGGAAATAAATAAAAATTTGTAGGCCAAGACAAAAACAGACGTAGCACTAACCACACATCAGATCAACAATAATATTTTGATAGCAGTGGATTCGACAAATGGACCCCCATTGAAAGTCAAAATACTAATGGATGTTATCACCAGGCCTGCAATTTACCCACCCATATTTTGTAGAATTAGCTTAATGATAGGTGTCAATATTAATTAAGTCTTGAAATGACAGGATAAAAGAAGCTTAACATTTACAACTAGTTTTACACTGACCGAAAAGGGCTAATCAGATTTGACATATTGTAACAATATATAGTGACCATATACTTCTATCTGGATCCCATCATTTTAGAATGAGACCTACAGTCTCTGTCAAAATGCCTGGGGTTTTCCAAACTGAGCCGCAATCTCCACTACACTAACAACATGAATTGGTTGGCTTTACATTTGAGATAAGGCTCTGCATTTTTACATGGCTCTCTCCAAATGGTAAAATAACTATTAGATGGTCTATTTACTATTCCAGTAAGGTTCAAGTTTCAGTGCATGAAAGGAAAATGAGGGTCAATGAGGGTTCTGTAGTGCTCTACATGTTTCCCCCCCTTTGTTCCACTCCCATTTCTGACCCTTCTCCTCCATTATTTTCAGTCTACTTGGTTTGAAAGAGGGTCAGCCAGGTTCCAAGGTGTCGGGTCATGGCTTTCCACTCCTTGATCTACACTGTGAATGTTTTAAAAAGAAAATCTTGGTACCCTCCTTTTCCTGTGTCACCGCCCTTAATTGCTTATTGGTGGAATACCTGTCTCTCCCAACCCAAAACCATTGATAGGAAGGAGGTTTGGTTGAAATGTAGTTGCCACTTTTTAAAATGAGGTCTCCTCTACTTGAGAGCCTTCTCTGCATGGTTGACATTGTACCTGCCCTAACAAGTCACAAGGCCCTTTAAAAGGGAAGGAATAATGACTGTCCTGTTGGCTTGCACTGTTCCTGCGTACCTCATACTCTCTGTCCCAACTAAGCAAACAACTGGGGTACTTCAAGGTAACAAGAGGCTACGTACAGGGTCCTTGCAGGGAACCTATCTTCCCTCTAGAGGCAGGTGATTGGGCGTTCGGAATGTTATCTACTACCATAAATGTAAAGGCCATGCTAGCATCCATGACGGGTGATAGCGCCTCCAATCCTTATAAATTACCTGTACTTGGACACAATGGAGGTCGGTGAACCTTTTAACTGAGTTGGGTTCTCCTCATCCAAGAATAGTCGGATCACTTGAATCAATAATCAATAACCATTTATAATCAATAACCAATACTCAATTAGTAATCAAACAACACATTAGGAATCAATAACAATCAGTATTTTGACACACCATGACCTTTCAGCTATGAATAACTACACCAGTTTATTAAAAGTTAATGAATTTATTTCCCTATATTAACAAAGCTAGCACAATATAAGTGAGTCTCAAAATCAAATGATATACATATACGAACATTACTAGCTGTCCATAGCGACGGAAGAAACGCAATGTACGCAAAATCTGGATTATAATGCACTCGGTTATAGCAGTACAAATCACTAATATAAGTAACTGAATTTGACTAATTGCATACATCGGTCAGCATAACAAGATTTCAATTTAGCATGGTGCATCAAATGAATTCCTCAACTAACCTCTAATTAGCATTGGCATGTGGGGCTTCATGCAAAACAAATTTAGTCAACACAAATTTAGAAAACTTCTAGCTTGGGCCCTATCAAAATAAGCAGTTGGTACCTAAAAAGGAAAACACAATGCATAATACAATTATCCTTTTATAATTAATTACCAAATTCAATCAGCATTCAAGGAAAAGTCTTTGTCCTTCAGGTACCGGTTCGATCAGCATGGGGCAGATTTCAAAGGGGCAAAGTTAAAGCAAGTTTTCCTTGCGGCAGCAAGGAAAATGGGGCAAAAGTTATCACATGGGCAAGACGGGGCAAAAGTAAAGTTAAAGTCTCTAGGGTGAGAAGTCTTAAAGTCTCTTTCTCTGCGACAGAGAAAAGACATCAAAATGTCATATAAAATGGCGTCTTGAATCAGGCTTCAAAATGGCATCAAGGAAAATGGCTGACTTCTCTTTGTCCGGTGGGTTTAAGTAAGAAACATTCCATATTCTTCAGGGTCTTCCATTGGAGGGTTCATAGGGTGGCTTCCTTTTGACCAATGAATAGTGTCTTTCTCTTAGTACTCATTTATGCATAAGGTGTCCTTGGAGCCTTGGAACACAAGTTGCAACAAAGTTTGCCAATTAATTCTATATCAGAGCTTTTATTGTCTGCACCTGCAGAAGCTGACCTTGTTTCAAAGGGGATGAAACCAGCCTAGCACAAAACCTTGAGATAAGTGTATTAGTCATTTCTACTGGAAAAATACAACCTTAAAGTAAAATGTGCCTTTGTTAATACAAGTGAAAACCACGCAGTTAAATTTGAGACCAGGCAACTAGGCCAAAGCCTCTGCTAAATTTAAGCTAAGCATAAAACAGTTTCAACAAGAAAATCATAGAATACATTTGCAATTATGACGGATTACTACATTTATAGATTCTTCATGATTAATTAAGCTTGTTTATAATAATGGCGAACTACCTCGTGGGCACATTTTTCCACGTACATTATTTTTCTTTACTAAAAAATCACACTACCTTATACGATTTTGTTACATGATATATGAATATTTGTTAGTCTTTCTTTTTCTGCTTCATCAATCCCTCCTCTGATGACTAATTATGTCATCACATCAAATCTTCCATCACAAGTTTTATTTCATTAAAATTCTGTTTTAGTAATTTGGCACTTCAGTCAATTCCCTCTTCCTTTTTGTTCCCTTTGATTTTTCTCTGTATATTTCTACTATTTTATTTTGTTCTTTCTCTTCTCTTCTTCTTTTGCTTCTTGATTTCAATATTTTAATAGCTTTCCATATTCCCCAAATACCTAATAAGTAAATTAATATTATTAATATTCCTTTTACTATTTTCAGTAATATTAGGTTCCAAATGTTGCTGAGCCAATTTCCCACGGAAGCAAATCCTTTTCCAACCTTTTCCCATACTCCTGGTTCTTTCAATTCTTTCAAATCTGCACTCTCGTTAGTTAAAATTTGTAAGCATTTTCCTAATTTGTCCACTGTTGTCCGGAATATAAGAACAACAGTGACGTGCACTAAGCATTTTGCAAACGCCTCCATTCTTTGCTAAAAGAATGTCTAAAGCAAGCCGGTTTTGAAGAGTCATAGCTCTTTCTGCAGCAAGTTCAGCATCAATCAGGATTATGGCTCATGAGAATTTTGTCAGCATGTTATCCACAATAGTAGACAACTTTCGTATTTTGATTGAATTCAATATGACTCCTACTGAAGGAATCATAGCTCCAAATATATCTCCTACCACACCAGAAGCTGTCTCCCTTTTCTGAATGCGATGTGATTCAGACAGCGTTGGAAACTTCTTAAAGTCATCCAGTTGATAAATCTTTGGAAATACTATTCCCAAATAACACATCCCATACCATCCTTTAGGAAGACGATAATAGGCATTAAGTCCACAAATATAATATACCCCTGGAATAACTGGGTCTTGTCCATTTAGCATGAACGTCCACTTAGCCTGAAACGAAAACGTATGTTTACATTCACTCGTTCCCACAAAGATTGTGTCATAATACGATTTAGGACTATATATGCAAAGTTTCCCTATATGTAATGCATCTAAAGCTAATTTCCTTTGTGTCTTTATTGCGGCAAAAGCATAGTTATCTACAGATGTCCTTTTGGGTAGTTCCCTTTCTAATTTTTCCTTTACCATTTTCCTCCTATCTTCAGTGTGCTCTAAAAAGCTATTTTCTACGGGTGAAAGTGAGCATGTAAGGTTGTCTCTATGAGCGTGGACAACAGGAAAAGGCAATAGTGGTTCAAAGAAACCCCTAACTATTTTTATATAATAATCCCTTGCCACTTTACTCAAGTACTCTATTATAGGAACATGTGGAAATACAACGTCATGATTGGAATAAAAGTATTGAATAGACTCCTGGCCATAAAATCTTGTCAGTAGCAAGCTACATGAAATTCCATATGTAAGCGGCATGCTATGATATGTCACTCCTTCTATTACTGAGGTAGGTATTTGCGTGCACACATAACAATCTTTCGCATCCATTGTCTCAACATACTCATTCAACAAGCGATAGAAGACGTTGGAGGAGAGCTCTTTCTTGTCGTGTAAGTATTTCTCGTCTTGTTCGAGTTTCTGCAAAGGAGTTAATTCAGTAGGAGTTTTAGAAGTAGAAGCATCATTCGCGTCTCTTTCATTCTTTCCATGCATTCCAAGAACTATTGCTATAATTATTAATACACATGCAGTTATTAGACCTATACACATGTATTTACAACATTTCATTTTGTGTCCTTTTGTAGTACTGCCTGGCATGATCTATATAGAATCAGAAAGTTGAAGACACTTTATCAAATCAAATTTGCAGATATATATAAAGCTGAACGAGTTCAATGTTCAAACGATTTTCTTTAGCAGCTTAGTCTCTTATCAGATTAGCAGCTTTTGTCTCAAATCGGTTTCAAAGTCAAACAAGTTATCAATGTCTTATCCGGTACAAAAGTCAATCAGGTTGTCAATGTCTTATTCGGTAATGTTCATGGAATTTCACTTTTCAAGTACCAAAATGTTGTTCTGCTTCTTCGTTTTTAAGACTGAGAGATAGAAATTCGTCTGACCAATCATTAGTGGATCTGTGTGCCCACTCTGGACCAGAATATCTTCTGCTCGGTATTCTTTTCCTTTCCAATTTTGCATCTCCTTTTGATTCTCTCTCGCTTATGTCTTGTTCTTTGGCTGTGTCTTTTTCTTCACTCGGTGTTGTTATTACGATAGACACTTCTTTTCTTTTCTCCTTTAATTTTGGCCCTTCATTCTCTTTTAATATTTCTTTAGTCTTTGATTTCACTGGCGATATGCTTTGTCTTCGCTTTGCGCTGCCTTCACCTGATGGACCTACAACCGGTTCTGGAAGAACTTGAACGATTTCACTCTGTTCTGTTTTGTCTCCTTCCCCTAGGAGGTCAATCATGTTTTCTCTTTCTTTTCCTGTATCGTCTGCTTCTGGGAAAGCCCTCCTCCTATTAGGCTCTCCTGCTTCTTCACCTGTGACAGGATCTTTGTCACCTTCAGGATCTTTATCACTTCCTGAGGCCTCTTCTCTGTTATGCTCAAAAGGATCGACTGCGTCTTCCTCAGAGAATATTTCTTCTGCCTCTATTTCTTCTCGTTCGCTTTCAGGCTCTCTTCGTTCTGTCTCAGTGCCTGGTACTTTCCTGTCAGTTGCTGGTAATTTCAGTGCTTCAATTTCCTCTTCTGTGGGACACGTCACCCTTTTCGTGTGACTGGCCTGAATCCAGTTGGGAACTCCCGCACACTTCACAGCGGTGTTAGTTGTCAGAATCACTTGGAAAGGTCCTTTCCAACAGGGTTCCAGACACGACTTCCTCACATGTTTCTTTATCACGACCCCGTCACCTGATTTCAGGGCGTGTCCTGGACCTTGGATCGGTGGCAAGGTGGTTGCCTCCACCTGGTGAGAAAAAGAGCGGACCACATCAGCCAGACCTTTGCAGTAGTCCAATACCATATCATCTGTAATATTTACAAGAGCATTTGCAGGAACTGCTGGAAGTCTCATGGCTCTGCCCATGAGGATCTCATGCGGTGATAGTCCAGTTTTTCTATCAGGTGTGTTTCTCATTGACATTAACACCAAAGGCAACGCGTCAGGCCATTTCAAGTTTGTGGATGCGCATATTTTCGCCATCCTCGATTTCAATGTGCCATTCATTTTCTCCACTAGTCCTGATACTTCAGGGCGGTAGCTACAATGCCATTTTTGTTCAATGTTCAGTGCTGCACACAATAATTTGATTACTTCGTTATTGAAGTGACTTCCCCTATCTGATTCTAAAGAGATGGGGAATCCAAAACGTGGTATTAGTTCTCTCAAGAGTAATTTTGCAACGCTGAGACTGTCATTTCTGCGTGTAGGGTATGCTTCAATCCAGTGACTAAAAATACACACAATCACCAACACATACTTCAGGCCTGCATGCATAGGCATCTCAATGAAATCCAATTGCATCCTGCTGAATGGACCACCTGCTCTTCCAATGTGGCTCAAATTTACTACTGTTCCCTTCCCTGCGTTCATTTGTTGGCAAATGACGCAACAATGGCAAACTGCTTCAGCAACTTGGCAGAATTTGGGATTAAACCAATCAATTTTGAATAGTCTAATCATGGCATCCCTTCCAAGATGGGCTTGTCCATGATACAACCTGGCCAATTGCGTTAAAAGGCTGTCTGGTAGAACCAATCTCCCTTCACTTGAAACCCACAAATCATCTGGTTTCTTTACGCATTGTAATTTGCTCCATGAGAGTTTTTCATCCTTGCTAACATTATTTTGCAGGAACTTTAATTCTTCAATTGTGTCTACAACTTTTAGAGCAAAGGCTTCACTTGGTTCAAGTTCTGGCTCATTTATCAAGTTCCATTCGTCTCTGAGCAATATACAGTTCAATGCGCAAAACCTTGCGACTTGATCTGCATATCCATTTCCCAAAGAAACGAAGTCTTGTGATTTCGAGTGTGCACTGCATTTCACCACTGCTACTTCTCCTGGTAACTGGATGGCATGTAACAATTCTCTTATTCTTTCACCATTTTTCACTGGTGATCCTGAAGAGGTCATGAAGCCTCTCTGTGACCACAATTGTCCAAAATCATGCACTATTCCAAATCCGTACTGACTGTCAGTGTAAATGGTGACCTTCATTAATGCGGAAAGTTGGCAAGCTCTATTAAGGGCTACTAGTTCCGCTACCTGTGCAGAGTAAACTCCTTGAAGCCAAGAGGCTTCCAGAACACCTGTTATTGTACATACAGCATATCCTGTTTTCAATATTCCTAGTGCATCTCTTTAACATGAACCATCAACAAAAATAATTTGATCATTTTCTTCCAATCGGGTGTCTTTGATATCAGGTCTTGGTTTAGTACAAAATTCAGTCACCTGAAGACAGTCGTGCTCGATGTCTTCGGCGTTCTCAATTTCGACATTTTCACTGGGAAACAAGGTTGCTGGATTCAACGTAGTGCACCTTTTCAGCTGCACATTGGGTGATCCCAAAATTATTGTTTCGTACCTTGTAAACCTAGCACCGGTCACGTGCTGTGTTCGGGAACGTGTCAAAAGTATTTTGACTGAGTGAGGGACCATTACTGTTAAAGGATGTCCCATCACTATTCCTTCACTCTGATTTAGGCTTATACCAACTGCTGCTACAGCACGCAAGCATCCTGGTAAGGCTCCTGCGACTGGATCCAAAGTAGCTGAAAAATATACTACTGGTCTGTTTACGCCACCATGGGCTTGAGTCAAGACAGACAAGGAACATGCATCACGTTCATGACAAAACAATGTGAAAGGCTTTGTGTAATCAGGCATACCTAAAGCTGGAGCTCTGCACATTCCTGCGGCATTCCTTTAATTCAATAAAAGCATCCATTTCATCTCTTTTCAACACTATTTCATCCAGCACATCTTTCTGTGTCAGTTTCAGTAAAGGTTTGGCTAGAGCCGAGAAATTGGGAATCCATTGGTGACAGTAGCTCACCATTCCCAAAAACTTTCTCACATCTCTCCTCGTTTTGGGTGGACTCATTTGAAGTACATTCGTTATTCTTTCTTTCATTATTCTTCTCGACCCTTTTTCTATTTGGTGACCCAAATATTTCACTTTCTTCCGGCAGAATTGCAATTTTGAAGGAGACACTTTGGGCCTCATTCCGACCCTGGCGGTCTATGACCGCCAGGGTGGAGGCCGGCTGAAGCACTGCCAACAGGCTGGCGGTGCTTCATTCAGTATTCCAACCGCGGCTTTGAAGCCGCGGTCGCCCAGCCGGGTCCAGCGGTTTTCCGCCGGATTTCCCCCGGCTGGGGGAATCCTCTATGGCGGCGCTGCTTACATCGCCGCCATGGGGATTCCGACCCCCTTCCCGCCAGCCTGTTTCTGGCGGTTTTCACCGCCAGAAACAGGATGGCGGGAACGGGTGTCGTGGGGCCCCTGGGGGCCCCTGCACTGCCCATGCCACTGGCATGGGCAGTGCAGGGGTCCCCTAACAGGGCCCCACAAGGATTTTCACTGTCTGCTTTGCAGACAGTGAAAATCGCGACGGGTGCAACTGCACCCGTCGCACCCCTGCAACTCCGCCGGCTCCATTCGGAGCCGGCTTCATTGTTGCAGGGCCTTTCCCGCTGGGCCGGCGGGCGATCTTTTGGCAGTCGCCCGCCGGCCCAGCGGGAAAGCCAGAATGGCCTCCGTGGTCTTTTGACCGCGAAGCAGCCAAGTGGCGGTTCCCGTTTGGCTGGCGGCGCCCGCCGCCAGCCAAACTTGGAATGAGGCCCTTTGTGTCCATTCCTTCCCAAATGGTTCAGTAGGGCAATAGTGTCAACCGTACAGTAATTTTCTGTCTTGGATGCGATCAGCAAATCATCAATATACTGTACTAAGGTTGATTCAAATGGCAATTCCAATGATTCCAAATCTTTCTTTAGAATCTGATTGAAAATTGATGGTGACTCCGAAAACCCTTGAGGAATTCGACACCAACTGTAGACTCTGTCCAGGAATTTGAAGCAAAAGAGAAATTGGCTGTCCTCATGAAGAGGCACAGAAAAGAATGCTTGTGACAAGTCGATGACTGAGAACCACTCTGCATCACAGGGAATTTGAAATATTAGCACAGCTGGATTTGGTACCACAGGACAACATTTGACTATTATGTCATTTATTTTTCTCAAGTCTTGAACAATTCGGACCTTTCCACTCGGTTTTATTAGTCCAATGATTGGTGAATTACATGGACTACTTAGTACTTCTCTCAGTACTCCCTGTTTTACAAACTCGTCAATGAGTTGGGCGACTTTCATGAGAGTGTCTTGTGACATATGATATTGCGGAGTCTGAGGAAAATTTACATTGGGGTTTACAGTCACTTTCACTGGTTCTGCTCCTTTAACCAATTCTACTTCTTTCCCTGTCATATCCCACACTTCCTTTCCAACTGTTTCCTGTAACTCAGCAGGAATATCTGCTTCAGTGAGCATTGGATAAAGAGTAATCAGGGGATACTCTTCATCGACAGTTTCCACTTCGTCCCCTCCTAAACTGTCCTCTTCTTCCTCATCACTCTTTGTCTGAATTTTAATTCCATCATTTGAGCACATAATCGAGCATCCCAATTTGCACAATAAATCTCACCCCAATAGGGATATCGGACTTGAGTCACACACCACAAATTTATGTGACCCTTGAAAGTTACCAATTCTGACTTGCACTGGATCTGTGATTGGGTTTGTCAGATACCTATTTGCCACTCCCACTACTTGAACTGTTCTCCCTGAAAATGGCAAATTTGGTACTTCGATACTTCTGACTGTAGAGCGTGTAGCTCCTGTGTCAACCAAGAATGAAACGCTGTGACCCATAACTCTTCCTTCCACATACGGTCCCTTTTGGTCAACTTCCAAAGATGCTGCAAGCATACAGTTTCCCTCCTCATCTGAACTCTCACTCTCCCATACATCATTTTTTCCATTCTCACTGTGTAATATGAATTGGTGTACTGTGTCATTTTGATTCATTCCATGACCCGTGACCTGTTGAGGAAGCATTACTTGTTGCTGATTCATTGGTGCCAAGGGTATTTGCATTTGCTGATTAGGTACCATAGGAAACTGCTGTTGCATTAGCTGCAACTGTGCCATTTGTATACGGGGCATTTGCACCTGCTGTTGTTGTATGGGTTGTAAACCCTGCATCTGATTTACATTATTTTGGAAATTTGGATTTGGACCTCTCAATTTCAGTCCTCTCGTATTCTGAAATGAATTGACATCATTGTTTTGCTGACCTACACCTTCCTGTACCAACATTGGGCACTCCCGTTTCCAATGTCTGACGATTCCGCATGTGTGACATGGCATCACCTTCTTCATTGCCTGTATACCATTCGGAATCACAACAGTATTTAAATCAGGATCATTATTCACAAAACCTCCTCGGCCTCTGCCTCTCATCTGTGGCTGAAACATAGCATTTCCCTGCTGTTGCTGCTGCGGCAACTGTTGTTGGAAACCTTGCAACCCTTGCAAACCTGTCTGAGCTGCTCTAGTCTGCATCACCATCACTTTTTCCTTCAACCTTTTCTGCTTTGTCTCAGTCTCATCACTGCAGTATTTTGCATAGTTCAACACTTCAACGATCGATTTTGACTGCCAACAAATCAAATGCATTTTAGTCATCTGGCTGATTTCGGGTCTCAATCCTTCCACAAATCTGAACACAAAATGGAGCATGTCCTTTGCCTCAATCGTTTCCATACCACTGTAATTTTTAAACACTTTCAACAATCTCTCATAGTATGCATGTATTGATTCTTTAACTTCTTGTGCTGTTCTGTCAATTCTCTGCCAATCTACATTTTTCGATGCAACCTTTGTTTTCAAATGCTCAATCACCTTATGGTATAAACTCATTACCGTAGGCGATGGTGCACCTGTGTCCCTATCTCTTTCTGGTTCACTTGTTGGCCAACCTACAGCCCTTTTACAATCTTCCCACAAATCTGCTGGAACCACAATTTCGAATAAAGTATTCAGGTCTTCCCAAAGACATTTTGCGAGTTTCACAAATCTATCTGTTTGTTGATACCATTCGATCTGTTTCTCTCTTAATTTAGGGAAGTCATCCATAAAAGACTGAATATCACACCTGTGCCATGGTACATGGACAAGCATTCCCCCTGCTGTTTCTCTCATTGGTAACATGGTTATCAGATCATCATTCTGTTGTACTTTCTCCTTCCGGTCTGGGGTACTTTCTTTCTTCTTATCCTTTTTCTTAACCCACCTGCTCTCCCAGTTGTCTAAACATCTCCAAACCTGTGCGCTTTGCAGTATCTCTTTAATGTGTGTTTTCATTCCTGCAGATCTCATGTGTTCAAAATCTTTTGTCTCAAAGTCTAACCTGTAACTTCTGCTCAAGTGTTTGGTTTTACCTATGTCGACTTTGTTTCTGTCTGCAATTTCTTGTAACTTCTTATGTATGCTGTTTACTTCTCTTGTAATTCTAGGGCATATGTATCTCAGCTCTTCTTCTGTGTATGATTCTAACCTATTCAAACCCATCGTTCCCTCTACTAGTTCATCTGCTTCCATGCCAAGTCTTATTCTATTCAAATATTCTTCTCCTTTCCCGCTGGGTGTACTCTGTGGAGAGTTCAGGCTGTTCAACCATTGTGTTAACTGTTGTGCATTCAGTCCCATTAATGTGGCACTTACGTCTACTGCTAGTGATGGTTTCTGTAACATTTCTGTTTTTGAAGTTAGCGGTACTATTAGTGGTGGACCTGGCCTTACCACAGTTGACGGAGCACAAGCTGAAATTGGACTAAATTCCAACAAAGACCCAGATCTATTTAGCAATGTTCCTACCGGAGTGATTTCTTGAGTATTTTCTATGCATCTCCTTCCTGTCTCATTTTGTGTCATTACCCCTTGGTCACATACAGTCGGCTTTGCCTGTATATACAATGGCACTGGCGGGCCTACAGTGATAGGCAAAGATATTGCATCTGGATTCTGTCTGTTCCCCGAATTCTGTGGCATGTTAATTCCCACATTATGGTTCATCATTGCTGGCATGTCTAACTGTTTTTCTGCTATTTGAATGTATTTCGGCACTTCTTGCATCTGCTTTTGAGGCATCAAAATTTGTGTTGATTCAGCTTGAATCAATGTCGGTATTTGGTAGTTCTGTCCTCCCTGCGCCATTAAACTAGAGGTCATTTCCAAATTATGCTCATCACAATAGCGCCTCTGAACCTGTGGCTGATAATCATTGACAGGTTTCAATTTAGGCACGTCAGGATATATTCTCTGAACTTGTGGTATTTCTGGTGTAAAAGGCATGTTGGGACTACTTTGCCTCTGCGATATTCTCAAATTCGATGTTACAGTACCCTGTATTGGTTCTGGAGGGGCAGTACTGGTGCTTGGGCCATTTTCGCTTTCCACATATGGTGGCGGGCGGTCATTTAGCAATTGCAGAATGAACTCCTCATCGTCTGATTCGTCTGACCTTTTCGAATTTCTATTGTCTTCTCTATCTCTGGACTGACTCCTGTTTGTTTTATAGGTAGCTTTCCTTCCTTCCGTCTCTGCTTCGTCAGTAATTGCTGGAAACAATTTAATTCCCTGCAATACGTCTGATCTCCAAACCTTTTGAGTACTATCCCATCTAGCATCCGCTAGTATCTTTTCTACTTTTCTCCTCTTGTCTCAAATTTCTTTTGTAGCTGTCTCCTAGCCATTGGCTCCCAAATTGCTAATGCTTCAAACTGTGCTGGTCTTGGACGTACTTTCATGTTGTATAGCACGAACCTTGGATTCTCCAAAACTCTTAGATTAAACGACCCATGGATAGGGAACGCAACACTTCCATGCTTTTCTGTTAGTTTACACCATTGCTTTAACCAAAGACATGGTGCAACACCCCTTTCTTCAATTACGATATAAGCTGGTGTACCTTCAGGCGGTGTTTCTTCTCCTACATTTGCTTTAATATATACATCTCCCCTCAAGGCACTCTTAAGTGCTTTGAAAAATGTCATCTTTCCGTCTTTTATTTTCTTAAAATGTAATCAATAAGTGACTTTAATTCCCGGAATACTCTTCGCTTGCCTTTCCCCACCAATTGCGCTTCACGGACTGCATCCAATCCGTGCGCGACCCTTCTCACCAACCAACCTATCCCAGCACGGCTCCTAGTGACGCCACACCCACACACTGCGGCTGACAAAGTCTTGCGGCTTGTCCTCCTTCATTCAGCTTCACTCAAAACTAATTTTCTGCAATATATCGCGAGCACTAACCAAAAAGAAGAAAACAAATCTGTCGATTTACTACAGGAAGGGTAATACAGTCGCTTCAGAAACCTTAGGGATTTTTCACTAGCCTCAGCAGTTATTCCATCTTTCTCAGTTTCCCACTTTCGCAAACAAAATTTGACCCGCAAACTTTACTCTCAACTGATCAATGAACTATTCTAGCGTGCCTTAGAATTCGTCAAATCTCAAAGTCAAAAATGTTCTTTCATTGCTCAATATTCATACTGACTTGTTGACCACGCCCGATCAACCTACTAAACCGAACAGATTACAACATCAATCAAGTGTCTCATACACTTTTCAACATACTCCGGAGTCTCTTGACCTCGCAGGGCCCGTCTCAACATCAATAACCACGTGGACAATTTTTCCTGCACAAAGCGCTACACACATATGAAGTTCGACGACTTCCCTACTCTCACACTTTGGAGTATCACTCCTCAAAAATTTTTGATTGGGGTCCGTAACCCGTAAAATCCTCACAAACTTCACAATTCATCTGCGGCATAAGCTATGCAAGCGCAAAACCCTAACTTCACTCATACCGTCACTAGAAACGCCGAAAACATTCTCACACCTCCATTTCCTCCATTCGCAAGCTCCGAGATTCCGGGAAATTGAATGGGGATTTAGGGAATCATCATCTCTCCAACTTGTTTTATCAAAGAAAATTCTAACTTGAAACCGTCTATTGTTCGGATGGGGTCCCAAAGGGCGTAACCATCAATCTCTGCTACCATCTACTGATAGCGCGTCCAATCCTTATAAATTACCTGTACTTGGACACGCTGGAGGTCGATGAACCTTTTAACCCAGTTGGGTTCTCCTCATCCAAGAATAGTCGGATCACTTGAATCAATAATCAATAACCATTTATAACCAATAACCAATACTCAATTAGTAATCAAACAACACATTAGGAATCAATAACAATAAGTATTTTGACACACCATGAGCTTTCAGCTATGAATAACCACACCAGTTTATTAAAAGTTAATGAATGTATTTCCCTATATTAACAAAGCTAGCACAATATAAGTGAGTCTCAAAATCAAATGATATACATATACGAACATTACTAGCTGTCCATAGCAATGGAAGAAACGCAATCTACGCAAAATCTGGATTATAATGCACTCGGTTATAGCAATACAAATCACTAATATACTGTAAGTCTGAATTTGACTAATTGCATACATCGGTCAGCATAACAAGATTTCAATTTAGCATGGTGCATCAAATGAATACCTCAACTAACCTCTAATTAGCATTGGCATGTGGGGCTTCATGCAAAACAAATTTAGTCAACACAAATTTAGAAAACTTCTAGCTTGGGCTCTATCAAAATAAGCAGTTGGTACCTAAGAAGGAAAACACAATGCATAATACAATTATCCTTTTATAATTACCAAATTCAATCAGCATTCAAGGAAAAACCTTCGTCCTTCAGGTACCGGTTCGATCAGCATGGGGCAGATTTCAAAGGGGCAAAGTTAAAGCAAGTTTTCCTTGCGGCAGCAAGGAAAATGGGGCAAAAGTTATCACATGGGCAAGACGGGGCAAAATTAAAGTTAAAGTCTCTAGGGTGAGAATTCTTAAAGTCTATTTCTCTGCGACAGAGAAAAGGCATCAAAATGTCATATAAAATGGCGTCTTGAATCAGGCTTCAAAATGGCATCAAGGAAAATGGCTGACTTCTCTTTGTCCGGTGGGTTTAAGTAAGAAACATTCCATATTCTTCAGGGTCTTCCATTGGAGGGTTCATAGGGTGGCTTCCTTTTGACCAATGAATAGTGTCTTTCTCTTAGTACTCATTTATGCATAAGGTGTCCTTGGAGCCTTGGAACACAAGTTGCAACAAAGTTTGCAAATTAATTCTATATCAGAGCTTTTATTGTCTGCACCTGCAGAAGCTGACCTTGTTTAAAGGGGATGAAACCAGCCTAGCACGAAACCTTGAGATAAGTGTATTAGTCATTTCTACTGGAAAAATACAACCTTAAAGTAAAATGTGTCTTTGTTAATACAAGTGAAAACCACGCAGTTAAATTTGAGACCAGGCAACTAGGCCAAAGCCTCTGATAAATTTAAGCTAAGCATAAAACAGTTTCAACAAGAAAATCATAGAATACATTTGCAATTATGACGGATTACTACATTAATCGATTCTTCATGATTAATTAAGCTTGTTTATAATAATGGCGAACTACCTCGTGGGCACATTTTCCCACGTACATTATTTTTCTTTACTAAAAAATCACACTACCTTATACGATTTTGTTACATGATATATGAATATTTGTTAGTCTTTCTTTTTCTGCTTCATCACGGGCAGTCAAGGGTAGGACGAATAAGGTAAAAATTCATCTGTAGGTGGATCTGGTGCCTAGCATAGATGGAAATATTAAGCTGATGGCTTGCCATTGATTCTACCTGCTCAGACAGAGTTAATATGACCAGTCCCCGATGTTGAACTTGAGTTAGTACTCTGCAACTTAGTACTCAGGGGGAAAAGGTCCCATCTGACCATTCCTGTAAAAATATATTCATGGCCAGGACTTAAGAGTATGGCTTCCAACTGAAAATTGATGGAAATTACATGTTTAAATGAGACATAAAGTGATCATTTATAATGCACCACTGTTAGAAAATCTTTGTTGTATACAAAGAGATGATAGTTGCTGTAACTTAATCCCAATCTGCTGCTGTATTCAGGCACTCCAAAAGCTACTATATTGAACTGATTTTTTCCAGAAGTCTATTTCAAATTTCACTAGGGACATTGCCTTTGTGCATTTAGGCTCAGATTCATCAATAGCTTGTGTTTCCCTTGCATAATGCAAGGCAACGCAAACCCGTACGTTAGGTTTACTATGCTACGCAGAGCCACCTTTGGTGGATTGTTGTTGAGCAGGGTAGTTTCCTTTCCTGCACAAACACAATCCTGGCTGCAACACAGGCACCCTCGCCCCACGCCACACGGGTGCCTGCATTGGCGCTTGGCAGCCACAAGTGCACCAGTGCAGAGAGAGAGAAAGAATGCACCACATGTTAGTAATTATGACTCATTCCTGTGCTCTCCATTTGACGCAGTGCAGAAAGTTGTCTTGCTAAATTGGGCTGAGTCAAATGTTTGTTAATTTGGGCTTTATAGTTTAATATATCTGTAGGCCATCAGACTACCATTGTAATTTACCATGTCCTTTACAATGTGCAGTAGGTCTAAGGACTCTTCAACCATCGTCAAGTAATTTACATCCCAAGATAGCACTTTCTGGGACCATAATCCTCCATCCTGGAACTGACAACATCTCGCATCTCAGCCTGTCAGATCTGCAACTTGTTCTAAGACTATTTCTGAAGCTGAAGCAAAATACGCTCTTCTTTACCATCAGTCTGGATGGGAAAGCCTCTACTGTAATTTCACTTGAACCTTCTGGTGTAGAGGAATGATGTCAGAATATGTCAGTCATTGTTGTAAAGACTAAAGTATTATTTGTTGCAGCACACTATATTGTAGAGGATCTGGAACACTGCTTTGATATTGAAGGTCCATTATTCTGGCTGTGAAGCACCAAGGGCTGAGGATAGACCAAATTGAAGACACATAAAATGGTAAATTAATCCTTGCTGATGGAATTGTGAAGATAACCTTCAATTGTCGAGCAAATGCACTGTGAGATGAGAAACTTGGAATCTGTCTCCTTTTTAAAATGATTGTTGTTGGACTATTGCACATTTCTGCAAAAATAACCCTACTTCGTGGCTCACTATAGTGCTGACATTTCAGAAAAAAGTAATAGTGTTATTACTAAGCATTGGTAGGAGGCTAAACACACTTCTATCTGATAGTCCTGGTCAGTGTGCAACTGAAAATAATCTGCCATTGTTACCTCACAATGTGTTGAAAACAGCCAACTTCCCCACGTCAGAGCTTTCACACAACTTAAGTAAATGTGTAATTTACACTATAATTATGTTAAAACACATGTACAATCATTGTGAGAAACAGAAGGGCTGATTTGAGAGCCCCTAGCACCTCCTTGCACCACATTATCATAATTTTTTATGACGCTAATCTTGTCCAACGAAGCCAAAATTTACAAAGTGGCGCAATGCATGCATTGCACCACTTCGTAACCTTTTGCTCTACATTATGCCTGCGCCAAACAGACGTCTTTGTGTCAACTTATGCTTCTTTGCAAGAGATTTCTTTGCATCATTTTTTTCAGCACTTTTAATGCCTGATCAGAGCAGGAGCCATTGTTTTTAATGGGCCTCAATGGGCTTTGCAGGATTAGCGTCAACATTTTTTAAGCTAGTCCTGCAAAGCTCTGAACTAATGTCAAAAATGTTGCCGCTAGTTCCCCTAACTACTGCAATGGTGTACCATATTTTAGATATGGTGCACACACAGTGGCATTAGGGGGCGCTAAGGGGCTCAAGGAAAGTGGCATTGCACTGGGTGCAGCACCACTTTCCTTAAATCAGGCTCAGAGTATGTAGAACCCAGATGAACTCAGCACAATCTATAGGTATTTATGGTACGATGGACCTTGTTATGACATTTAAAGAATGATTCAGGTTGCAATCATCTTTTAGTTCAAATCCAGTATTAGGCTGTTGTTACTGTTTAATTAAACAAAACAATTAAATCACAGATATTTTTTGTTGTTTTGTGTCTGACTGCTTTATTATGGGCTTTTAATATGAATCATCTGAAACTCTAGCAACACATGTATACTGTGTTCTTCTTGACCATAAAAGCCTTGACCTTGTTTGAAATAGACATTTGAAGAAAACTCTGTGGATTACATCATGAGCCTATTCTGTGCACACACACAGGTACAGAAGAAAGCTATGAATAAGTATCTGAAAATGTTGTGCTGCCCGTAGTACACACACTAACTTGTTAAAATCACAAGCTAGCTTATGCACTCTAGAAATCACAGCACAGGCATATGGAGCAGCAATACAATGCGCTGTCTGCTGAACAGACATTAACTTGTGAAGAAACTGAGTTAAAGCATGTATTTTTAACAGCATCATTCCTTGTATCTTTCCTTGAGCAGCTCTCAACCTCTAGGGTCTAAGTGTGCCGCTCCCCAACCGCTGCAGTAGCTCACTTGTACTGTGACTCAAGCTCACTAAATTATACCCGCTGTTTGTGTGATTGCATTTTTTTTTGTTTCCTGCATTGTACTTGTTTTTTACTCTCCATTGCCATTTGCCTGTGTTCTGCTACAGCTGTATTCTGTCTTACTGCAGTGTCATGCTTAATTAACCTGCTGTTTTTCACTGTCCCGCTCCCGTCATTTACCCAATCCCTGGCCTCCTGCCACCAGTCTTCCTGCCAGCCCCTTCCACCTTCCAGGACTCCTTATGGAGGCCACAGTGTGGCTCCAGTGAGGAGCACTCGACCTCTAGTGTCAAGCGTGCTGCTCCCCTGCTGCTGCAATAGCTCACCGATACTGTGAGTCTGCCACAGTCCTCAAGATCACTAGATCATACCTACTGTTCAGATGATTGCATTTTTTCCCTGTATTCTGCTACATTTGTAGTTCTATTTTTTCCACTTAACCTTACTTGATTCTCCTGCTGTTTTTCACTGGCCCACCATTTTCCCACACCCTGACCTCCCACCTCCCTCCGTGAGCCTTCAACCTCCCAGGACTACTTATGGAGACCCCAGTGTGAATGTACAGCAGCTCATGCAGTCTGCACACTGCTAACATGCTGGGGGTGCACCAAAAACAAGCCTGTCTGCGTCCTTTCATGCCTGGCTCACACCCAGTGCCAAGAACCCTAGTTCTTCCACCTCACACAGATACACTGCAAATCACCGCCAAGCACTGGATCCTGGACTCATCAGCAACAGCCGCTGCACATCTCCACACACCACCAGAGGGCCGTTTTCTTGCCGGCACTGCTGCTTTACTTGCAGCACAGATGTAGCCAACAACACTGGAGACACCACATACACAACCACATTCACAGCGCCGACCAAGACCAGAACCAGACCAGAAGCGCCAGAACTCCAGTGCACGATCTCTCAGAAAGCACACCACAGAGATCTGGGAATTGATTGCATCCCTCACCCCGGATGTCATCTTTCTCACAGAGATCTTGCTGACCCCACTTCTACTCTGGACATCGTCATCACCACCCTCGAAGGCTACAAGATAACACACTGGGACCAAACAATCAAACATTGAGGTGGAATTACCATCATCTACAAGGACACCATATACTGCACAACTTCCCAGGATGAACTAACCCTAATAATAGAGGACCTCAGCTTCCAACACCACACAGATGGGAAAAGCACCATCAGAGGAATCCTCACCTACAGACCACCAGGACCACACCCTTGCTTCTGCAACACCATCACAGACATCCTCGCCCTAATCACCATCCACTCCAAGCACTACATCCTCGTAAGGGATAGCAACTTTCACTTTAACACCAGCGACACCAACACAACCAACCTCCTAGAAACCATGACTAACATTGGTCTCAAACAACTGGTCACTGACCCTACTCACATTGCAGGACACATGCCACCCCAACTTTACATCCAGTGACAGAGCCATGTACAACCACGTCGACAGCTCACCTGTCACAAAAACAAGGCCTACCAACACAGTGCTGTTCCCCCAAATTCCAGATTCAGAGACTGGAAAAAGATTTCAGAAAACCAGTGCAACAAGGCTCTCAACACCCACCCCCCAGACATAACATGTGACCCAGAGGAGGCTGCAAAGCATTTCTCAAAGTATATCTCAGAATGCACCAGCACAATCGCCCCTGCCAACCTAACAAAGTCCAAAAGTCCTACCAGAAGAGCCAGATGGTTCACCGCAGAACTGCAATCCACCAAATGCAAATGCAGGCAACTGATGATTTCACCACTTTCAAAACATCACTCAACCAGTATTACCACCTAATAAAAATAAAATGGAAGCATGCACTCATGGAGTGCATAGCAGCAGCACTCAGAACAACAAGGAGCTCTTCGTCATTGTGAAGGATTTCTCCAACTCTGGGGGTGCCAAATACACCACCACTCCCTCCCAAGGACTGTGCGACTCCTTGGCAGACTTCTTCCATGACAAGATCTCAGTCTTCAGGAAATCTTCCAACCACCCTCCGCCAACAGCAACAGCCAGATGCCACCCAAGAACATAAAACCGAAACACCTGCTTAACCACTGGGACCCTCTCGCACCCCAAGCCACAATTGCCATAATGAATCATAACAACATTTCAGTCATCTAGGAAAACTTCCAACCTCCCACCAAATACACCACCACTCCCTCCCAAGGACTGTGCGACTCCTTGGCAGACTTCTTCCATGACAAGATCTCAGTCTTCAGGAAATCTTCCAACCACCCTCCGCCAACAGCAACAGCCAGATGCCACCCAAGAACATAAAACCGAAACACCTGCTTAACCACTGGGACCCTCTCGCACCCCAAGCCACAATTGCCATAATGAATCATAACAACATTTCAGTCATCTAGGAAAACTTCCAACCTCCCACCGCCAACAGGGCCAGCCAGCTTCCACCCAGGAACATAAAACCCAAACACCTGCTCATCCACTGGGACCCTCTCACAACCCAAGCCACAATTGCCATCATAAATTCTGTTCACTCACAAGCACCCACAGACCCCTGTCCACATGCCATCTTCTACCGCAGGAGCAAGACAATTGATGATGAGCTCAGCTCAAGAAATTCCTAAACGCCTCCATCACCACAGCGTTTATCCCTGAGAACTGAAAACATGCTAAAGTAAGGCTCTTCCTGAAAAAAAAAATCAGTGGACCGAACAGACCCAAAGAACTACTGACCCTTCTCCCTGCTCCCATTTGTAGCAAATGCCTTGAGAAGGTAATCAGCCAGCAACTCACCAAACACCTAGAAAACAAATAACCTCCTCTAACCCTCTCAATACAGATTCAGAGCAAACCACCACACCGAGACAGCCTTGATCGCAGCCACTGATGACATCAGGGCCCTCCTCGACCTCAGCGAAACAACAACCCTCATCTTACCCTACCTATCAGCTGCCTTTGACACTGTCTTCCATGACATATTCATCAACAGACTCCACCTCATTGAAGTTCAGGGACACAACCTCAAATTAATTGCCTCATACTTCATTGTAAGAACCCAGAACATCCAGCTCCCACCATTCACCTCTGAACCCAAGAAGATCTTCTGTAGTGTCCCCTCGGGATCGCCCTTCAAAACACAGTTGACCTTCCGGCCAATATTGTATGATCACACAGACTCAACATAAATATCCTATGCCGATGACACCTAGCTCATCTTCTCATTGACAGAAGACACCACCACCACAAATGTATGCCGACTGGATGCAGTACAACTGCTTCAAGCTGAAAACAGACAAGACAGAAGTCCTCCTCTTTGGAAATATTGCCTCATCATGTAATGATACATGGTGACCTGCAGAACTAGGCCCTCTCCCTGCCCTAACAGACCATGCATGCAACCTCAGCATCATCTTGGAGAGCAAGCTATCTATGAAGCAGCAGGTAAACAAAGTTTCATACACCTGCTTCCACAACACAAAATCTGGGAGGTGGCGCCCAATCAACACCAGAAAGACCATCTCACAGGGCCCCATCACCAGCAGGTTGGTCTATGGGAACACTCTCTATGGAGGAATCACTGCACGTCTACTGAAGAGACGACAGATAATACAAAACTTAGGAGCAAGACTCATCCTTGACCTTGCCAGATGGACCCATATCACACCCCACCTTAAGAAAGTACTTGTTCCCGATCCAAACAAAATGTCAGCTCAAAATGTTGATTTACACATGTAAAGCCCTATAGAACATAGGACCAACAAACATCGACAAGTGCATGACCTTCCTTTAACTAAGAGACATCTACGATCAACCTCACTCTTCCTCACAGACACCTGCTGGATCTGCCAAGCCAACAGCGGAGGACACTGCTTTTCTCATCAGGCGGCTAAACCCTGCAACAACATTCCCCTGCATCTCAGAACCTCACCATTGCTACAGCAATTCAGGAAAGGACTCAAGACCTAGCAATTCGAATGAACAAATCACCACGCAGCAGCCAGCAACTCCAGTGCCTTGAGTCCCTCACCAGTGATTTGTCATGCTTTACAAACAAACTGGTCGATTGATAACAGGTTGATAGATTGATTTAGTGACTGAGGAGCAAATGCACCAGCACAATAAGGGTGTTTTTAGTGCAGCTGGGGCAGTGCTACCGGGATACGGGCATTTAAGGGCCCACTTCACCAAATGTATGGCTATATTTTACTCGCTAGCTGGGAAGCAGTTGGTCTGTTTTCCTTCCCCAGGTTAAGTCCATGACACCTTTGCTAATCCACTGAGGCACAGAAAGAGATGACAATAGGGCCTGTGGGTTTGACTATTTGCTTTTTTCGCTATGAGCTGACATAAACATAAACCAAAAGGAAAACAACTATTTCTGTTTTGTGAATCTTTGCATCTATATCTTATAAACATAAATATGTAAGAAAGGATATCATGAAGCCATTAAGACTGTAAAAATGCATGCTGTGTTATTCAAAACGAAGGAGGCCAAAACTCATTGAACATATTCTATAGTCCAGTGGCCTTAAAGATCTATCCTGAATAACACTAAAAGCTAAACTATTATTCTTTGACTTCTATTTAATAAGGATTTTAAATGATATATTCAATAAATGCAACATATTCATCATAGCAAGTGATAAACTAACTGGGAATACAGCTGCCATATTCATCAGTCAAACCTATAGCCAAAGAATGGTATACAAGAACTGTGGCCCTCATTACAACTTTGGCGGTCAATGGCCGAACCCACCATGCGACCACCAGTGCTGGTTGTCAGCAAATCACCATATTACGAGTGGTGGCTGCTCACTGCCATTTTTGAGGCAGAGAGCAGCCATCATTCCTTCTAGCGGTCAGCGGTGCAGAGGCTGTTCCCTCGCTGGCACTGCCACACCAGCATGACTCCGCCCTCCATATTACGAGCTGTAATACAGCTTGACCGTGTCCTGCTGGCATGGTGGTGGCAGAGAGGGAAGACCGCCAGGACCCATCCCCTCCCGGACATCCTCCTCGACGGGAGAGGTAAGTGGGCATCCGAAGGGGGGACAGGGGATCTGTGGTGTGTTTGGGTGCGTGTGTGTAAGTTTGCAGAGGGGGTGCTGAATGCGTGCGTGTCTGCGAGAGTATGTGTATGTGTGTGTGGGTGTAAGTGCACGTGTATGGGGTTGTCTATACGGATGAATGCGAGTGGGTGGGTGTGTTTGAGTGCATGTATGCATATGCTGAATGGGTGTGTATGTGAATGCATGTGTGCATGAAGGGGTGGGGGGTGCCTATGAGTGTATGGATGGGTGGGTGGATGTGTGCATGTGTGGTGACGTGTGCATGTTTGTGTATGCCGGTGACAGGAATGAAGATTCCTGGCTCCAGGTGCGTGACCGTCAAGCTTTTCATGGCGGGGTGGCCGCCACAGAAAGCCTGGCGGTGTACAACCTTGTACTCCGGACAGCGGCCTGAGGCCTGCCTCCGGATTGGAGGACGTCACGCCGGCCGTGGCGGTGCAACCGCACCGGCGGGCGAGGCGGAGTTGTAGCGTTTGGCTTCAGCCAAGCCCCGCAACTTGTAATAGAGCGGTCTTCACCGCCGACTCCACGGTGGTGAGAAGGCCGCGGCGAGTCTTGCAGTCTCAAGACCACCAGACGCGTAATGAGGGCCTGCTGCTAGAACTGTCACCAGAAAGTATGATCAAAGACATACTTAAGAAAGTGGCCAATGAAATTTCAACATCCTGAGTTTCCCTGTTTCTATGGGTGTTGCAGCAGCACTGTAGAAACAAAGAACAAACATTGCTTTAAAAAACCCACAGCTGACCAAACGTTTTACAGTCCTTTACCAAATGAGGAAAAATTGTGCTCTACTGTATCATAGGCATCAAAAAGGTCAAGAAGGATCCGTACTGCAGTTTGGTTTGTTTGAAGAGTTGAGAGGATGTAATCACACATGTTTACTAGTAGTGTTTCTGTAACTCTTCCTTACCTGAACTCAGGCTACTAGTCAGAAGGAGATTATTATTTTTTAGAGGATCTTGGAGTGCTTCATTAACTTCTCTTCCTTTTGTTTTGACAATAAAATGACAATTGTAAATCAAGTCATAGTTTTACACAATAAAAGGATCTACTGGTTTCTTTTTTTTAGAACAGGAGTCATAATGTCATGTTTTAGTGGTGCTTCCAACATTTTTGGCGGGAACAAAGATTATTCAGGCCTATAACATACAATACAAAGAAGCTGAAAAATTCCTCCTTGCAGCTCAGGGGTACTGTGGGATAGTAGAGGCTATGTCTGCTGTGCACAACACTTGTTCCAAGTTTGTGGATAGGATGCTACTGAGTTTCCAAGTAATTGTAGGGGATTTTAGGGAGGGGAAGAAACCAATTGTGGATTCTACGTAATGGCCTTATGTATAGTCAGTATTTTTGATTCATACAATAACAGGAGGTTGATGAATTGCTGAGGCGACAGTATGGCTTAATTTTACGTGCTGCTTATGACTGGATTTCATTAAACACTGGATGGAACTCATTATGATTGATTTTGCTGAATGATAATTGATGGTTATGAGGTGGAACTGTGAATTATTTAAGTAGGGATGGTTTGGAAATTTGAAAACATGCATCTACCAATTAGGGGTGGGTTAAGATCTAATTTTTAGATTGTTTGCTATCAGGTATCATGAAACCATGGCATCCTTTGTGCGAGGGAAAAAGCAAAGATTGGTAGAAGCCCAAGATAAACATGTTCTCTTCCAAATTAAAGCCTAACCATGTAGTATGAGATGTGTCACCCATTATTAACATTTTATTTGAGAGGTAATGTCAGAAGTATGTTGATGGTCTCTTGCCTGAAAGGATGAGCTGCATGTAGGGTGTAGGTGAATGGGCTAATGGTTGGGGGAGGAGATGATATTGAAGCAGGAACTACAATCCTTGTCCGGATGAGGTAACAAGCAAACCCTAAATTAACCTGTACTAATCTCTCAGGCAGCTTGGCACAGAGCAATCAGACTAAACTCAGAGACAACATGCAAAGTGTATGTGCCTCAAACAGCAAAACAGTCAAACCACACCGCAAAAGGATCCTACGCCAGTTTGGTAAAATAGAGCAATTCTTAATAAATAAAACAAGACCACAACAAAATTCCAATAAGGAGATCCAGAGATATGCAAGTTAAATAATTTCAGTTAAAATAGTGCCAAAATGCACAAAGTGCCAACTGTGAAGATCTGGTTGCCTCAGACAGCGCCAAAGTCACAGGTTCAGGCTGACCAAAATGGAACATGGGCCAGCTTCAGGGACTTGTTAAGCCCACTCAACAAACTACCTTAACTCCTGGTTTGCGGAGCATTGCCAGGTTCCCCACTGAAGATGCTTTGAGCAGCCGAAGTGATGCATTGGTTCCGAGGTACAATCCAGCGTCAAGTATGCGTCACGCAGTCAGGGTAATATGTAGCTTCTGAAGAGCTACAAGCCTGCAATGGGATGTGGATCTTTACGATGGAGAAGATTGGTATGCAAAACCAATGGGGTGATGAATGGAATGCTTAAATTAACCTTAGCCACTAGCGATCGCTCGGGGCTGCATCCGAATCCATTGTTTTTTTTCATTTTATTGCTCTTTTTACATTTGCCAACCTGAGTGCGCCGGGTATGGCCTGACTTGGGTCTAAGGCTCACTGTGCCACTGGAACCAAGCTATAATTGACTGAAGAGCCCTATCTAGAGATAAACCGGAACTCAGTTGCCTGTGCTCCGTTTCAGGGAGGACCTGGCCTGGCGGTCCGGGCTGGACCGTTCCCATGAGAAGCAGCGTCAAGCTTGATTTGCATATGGCTGCGTCCAAACTGATGTGGCATGGTGGGCAAAAACCCGAGAAATTGGCAGTGGCTGAGATTAATTCAAGCATTTCATCTATCATCTTGTTTTTTTGCAGGCCCACTTGTAGCATTTAATTTACAGGCCCTTGCTATGTGGAGTACTACTTTACTAGGGATTAGTAAATTAAATATGCCAATGTCACATTGTGTTAAGGAGTGAGCACACACACTTTAGCACTGGTTAGCAGTGGCAAAGTGCACAGAGTCCTAAGGCCAGCAAAAAATGAGATCAGCAAAAAATAGGAGGGGTGAAGCCAAAATGTTTGGGGGAAGACAACCCTGAAGCTGACAGGTCTAAGAGCGCCCCACAAATGATTCCTGCAATTCATGTGTAAAGACCAATTGTACGAATTCTTAGTATTACCTTTCGGTTTCACCGTAGTGCCTCTGTATTTTACCGGGGTTGGTGATACATTTCTACAGATGGGGCCACTAAATGTATTTATGCATTTTCCCTAAGGGAAAAGGCAAATGGCTGACTTGGTAGATGTCTTCCTAATTTGGAGGACACAGCCATAGTTTTCCCATCCTCTTGAAGATCACATGAGATTTCCCAATAGTTTAACCAATGTTCTGGAGAGGGTCCCGAAAAGAGTTACACTGATGTGAAGCATGGTCAACTGAACCTTATGGTCTGAAAAATACGGACAATGATGGCAAAAGTCATTGATGTCAGGACTGGCTACAAACTACATCAAGACGGCCTGAGCTTCTTCCACCCACAAACTACATAAATGAGTATGGAAACAATGGGTGGGTTGGTGCCTGGAATTGAATCTGGATCCTGTGGAAACAGATAGAGCAGAGATAATCAATTTTCTTATCTCAGACGTCAGGTGAAGGCCTTTCTGTAATTTTGGACGGCCATGGGACAATTTATAATCTGATATGGATGCATCCCTTAATTTGAAAACTTTTTTAAATTAATCAGAACATCCAATCCACTTAAAACAAGGTATGCTAATCTCTGAGGAAAGTTTTTCAGCCTAACCTTTTTGAAAGGATTTTTGAAAGGATTGGTGACGCTGAAAGCATTTTCCCTGCCACTCCCAATATCTGCCCCCCAAAAAGGGATATGCTAATCACCAAAGTGGTAACAGGCAAGACAGACAGAAAAGTGGAAGTGGTTATAGAGTCGGTTGGGGGAAATATGAATTCCGCTCTTGGAGTTGGCAGAAAAATCAGGAACTTTATGCTACACATGTAATGTGGAGTTCTCTTTAAACTTCATCTGGCGTGTGACAGAATTATTTTTCCGTTGGCTTGAGCAAGACTTGTTTTGGCACACGCTGGCGAGCGCAATAAGATTTGCCGGCTGCTAGTGAGCACACACAAGATTTCCTGCCCACTCAGGTGGCTTCCTGCTATCACAGAGTGTTCCAGCACCATTTTTGCAATGCCGGCGAGTGCTAGCAGCTGCTTCTCGAGGCAAATCTCTAATCGAGAAGCTGCTAAATCAACGTGAAAAGTTTAGACCATTCAGGCTGATTTTTTGGGGCAAAAAGCATTTTTTTTAAATGTTACTATATTTTTTCACAATGAAGGAAGTGCCCCTCTCCTGTCCAGCAGGCTCCTCCCAGTATTTCGTCCATGTCCTGGTTACTTTTTATTTGGATTTCAAGGTGGAAGGATCAAGGGCCATATTTATACTTTTCGACGCACAACTGCGCCAACGCAGTTGTGCGTCAAAAAATCTAACGCCGGCTAACGCCATTCTGAAGCGGCATGCGGGCGCCGTATTTATTCAATGACGTAAGCCGGCGTTAGCCGGCGGAGCTGCCTGGTGTGCGTGAAAAAAAATGACGTACACCAGGCAGCGCCAGCGTAGGGGAATATGGAGATTGGGCGCCAAAAAATGGGGCAAGACAGGCTGAGGCAAAATTTTCGCCTCAACCCGATTTGCGCCATTTTTTTTAACTCCCAACCCCCATTGAAATGACTCCTGTCTTAGCAAAGACAGGAGTCATGCCCCCTTGCCCAATGGCCATGCCCAGGGGACTTCTATCCCCTGGGCATGGTCTTTGGGCATAGTGGCATAGGGGGGCACAAATCAGGCCCCCCTATGCCACAAAAAAAAAAATATATATTTACTTACCTGAACTTACCTTATGTTCCCTTTGATGGGTCCCTCCATCCTTAGGTGTCCTCCTAGGGTGGGCAAGGGTGACAGGGGGGGTCCCTGGGGGCATGGGAGGGCACCTCTGGGCTCCTTCCGAGCCCACAGGTCCCTTAACGCCTGTCCTGACCAGGCGCTAAAAAACTACGCAAAAGCAGCTGGACGTAATTTTTTTTGACCCGCCCACTCCCGGGCGTGATTTTTGCCCTGGAGTGTAAATACGGCGCACATGCCCGGAGTCAATTTTTTAGACGGGAACGCCTACCTTGCATATCATTAACGCAAAGTAGGTGTCCACGCTAAAAAGTGACACAAACTCCATGGACTTTGGCGCTAGACGCGTCTAACGCCAGAGTATAAATATGGAGTTAGTTTTGCTTCGAATTTGCGTTAAAAAAAACGACGCAAATCCGGTGCAAACGGAGTATAAATATGCCCCCAAATTCTTTGTCTGCAATTCCTGCTTCATGTAAACCATTAGATTTTAACCGCCACACTACCTCCCTGGTGCGGGTCACGACCAGTGGCCGACACCAGGGAGGGGGTTAATAAATAAAATTTTTTTTTTTTTTTTTATCCCTGGGAGACACGGAAGCTCTTCCGTGTCTCCCCCTGGCCCCCACCCGCCCCTTTGTGAAGTCAGCGCACCGCGATGTGCGCTGACGTCACAATGTTGATTTCCCCATCGGAGCAGGAAGCGGCCGCTTTCTGCTCCAATGGGGAAAACGGCCACAAACGGCCTTCCCCACGTTCGGTAAGGCCTCGTAAGAAAGGGGAGACTCTATTTTTCTCGCATTTCTGTCACACAAACTACAGGAATATGCTGGGATCCACAAAATTCCTACCACCCAGTGATTCCTCACCTGTCCTGATAAAAACACTACCCCACTTGAGTGCCTATGGATCACCCAGGGTCAACAGGTGCCTCATGTAAGGACCAACATTGACCGTTATGTGATCTATTCCTGTTGTGGGCACCAGGCCTACCCACACAAGTGAGATACCATTTTTATCGGGAGACTTCGGGGAATTCTGGGTGAAAGGAAATTTGTGTCTCCTCTCAGATTCCAGAACTTTCTGTCACCGAAATGAGAGGAAAATGTGTTTTTTGGGACAAATTGTGATGTTTGCAAAGGATTCTGGGTAACAAAACCTGGTCAGAGCCCCACAAGTCACCCCATCTTGGATTCCCCTGAGTTTCTAGTTTTCAAAAATGTGCTGGTTTGCAAGGTTTCCCCAGGTGCCGGCTGAGCTAGAAGCCAAAATCCACAGGTAGGCACTGTTTTCTATGAAATAATGTGATGTGTCCACGTTGTGTTTTGGGGCATTTCCTGTCACGGGCGCTAGGCCTACCCACACAAGTGAGGTATCATTTTTATCGGGAGACTTAGGGGAACGCTGGGTGGAGGGAAATTTGTGGCTCCTCTCAGATTCCAGAACTTTCTGTCACCGAAATGTGAGGAAAACGTGTTATTTTAGCCACATTTTGAGGTTTGCAAAGGATTCTGGGTAACAGAACCTGGTCAGAGCCCCACAAGTCACCCCATCTTGGATTCCCCTAGGTCCTTAGTTTTCAAAAATGCACAGGTTTGGTAGGTTTCCCTAGGTGCCGGCTGAGCTAGAGGCCAAAATCTACAGGTAGGCACTTAGCAAAAACCAGCTCTGTTTTCTGTCAAAAAATGGGATGTGTCCACGTTGTGTTTTGGGGTATTCCCTGTCGCGGGCGCTAGGCCTACCCACACAAGTGAGGTATCATTTGTATCGGGAGACTTGGGGGAACGCTGGGTGGAAGGAAATTTGTGGCTCCTCTCAGATTCCAGAACTTTCTGTCACCGAAATGTGAGGAAAACGTGTTTTTTTAGCCACATTTTGAGGTTTGCAAAGGATTCTGGGTAACAGAACCTGGTCAGAGCCCCACAAGTCACCCCATCTTGGATTCCCCTAGGTCTCTAGTTTTCAAAAATGCACAGGTTTGGTAGGTTTCCCTAGGTGCCGGCTGAGCTAGAGGCCAAAATCTACAGGTAGGCACTTTGCAAAAAACAGCTCTGTTTTCTGTCAAAAAATGGGATGTGTCCATGTTGTGTTTTGGGGCATTTCCTGTCGCGGGCGCTAGGCCTACCCACACAAGTGATGTATCATTTTTATCGGGAGACTTGGGGGAACGCTGGGTGGAAGGAAATTCGTGGCTCCTCTCAGATTCCAGAACTTTCTGTCACCGAAATGTGAGGAAAATGTGTTTTTTTAGCCACATTTTGAGGTTTGCAATGGATTCTGGGTTACAGAACCTGGTCAGAGCCCCACAAGTCACCCCATCTTGGATTCCCCTAGGTCTCTAGTTTTCAAAAATGCACAGGGTTGGTAGGTTTCCCTAGGTGCCGGCTGAGCTAGAGGCCAAAATCTACAGGTAGGCACTTTGCAAAAAACAGCTCTGTTTTCTCTCAAAAAATGGGATGTGTCCACGTTGTGTTTTGGGGCATTTCCTGTCGCGGGCGCTTGGCCTACCCACACAAGTGAGGTATCATTTTTATCGGGAGGCTTGGGGGAACATGGAATAGCAAAACAAGTGTTAATGCCCCGTATCTTTCTCTACTATTTTTCCTTCCAAATATAAGAGAATGGGTAAAAAAGACGTCTATTTGAGAAATGCCCTGCAATTCACATGCTAGTATGGGCACCCTGGAATTCAGAGATATGCAAATAACCACTGCTCCTCAAAACCTTATCTTGAGCTCATTTTGGAAATGCAAAGGATTTCTTGATACCTATTTTTCACTCTTCTAATTTCAGCAAATGAATTGCTGTATACCCAGTATAGAATGAAAACCAACTGCAGGGTGCAGCTCATTTATTGGCTCTGGGTACCTAGGGTTCTTGATGAACCTATAAGCCCTTTATATCCCCGCAACCAGAAGGGTCCTGCAGACATAACGGTATATTGCTTTAAAAAATCTGACATCGCAGGAAAAAGTTACAGATTAAAACAGAAAGAAAAATGGCTGTTGTTTTCAGCTCAATTTCAATATTTTTTTATTTCAGCTGTTATTTTCTGTAGGAAAACCTTGTAGGATCTACACAAATGACCCCTTGCTGAATTCAGAATTTTGCCTGTTACCACTTTGGTGATTAGCATATCCCTTTTTGGGGGGCAGATATTGGGAGTGGCAGGGAAAATGCTTTCAGCGTCACCAATCCTTTCAAAAATCCTTTCAAAAAGGTTAGGCTGAAAAACTTTCCTCAGAGATTAGCATACCTTGTTTTAAGTGGATTGGATGTTCTGATTAATTTAAAAAAGTTTTCAAATTAAGGGATGCATCCATATCAGATTATAAATTGTCCCATGGCCGTCCAAAATTACAGAAAGGCCTTCACCTGACGTCTGAGATAAGAAAATTGATTATCTCTGCTCTATCTGTTTCCACAGGATCCAGATTCAATTCCAGGCACCAACCCACCCATTGTTTCCATACTCATTTATGTAGTTTGTGGGTGGAAGAAGCTCAGGCCGTCTTGATGTAGTTTGTAGCCAGTCCTGACATCAATGACTTTTGCCATCATTGTCCGTATTTTTCAGACCATAAGGTTCAGTTGACCATGCTTCACATCAGTGTAACTCTTTTCGGGACCCTCTCCAGAACATTGGTTAAACTATTGGGAAATCTCATGTGATCTTCAAGAGGATGGGAAAACTATGGCTGTGTCCTCCAAATTAGGAAGACATCTACCAAGTCAGCCATTTGCCTTTTCCCTTAGAGCACAGGCAAAACTTAGCAAAGACAGGAGTCATGCCCCCTTGCCCAATGGCCATGCCCAGGGGACTTCTGTCCCCTGGGCATGGTCTTTGGGCATAGTGGCATGTAGGGGGGCACAAATCAGGCCCCCCTATGCCACAAAAAAAAATATATATATTTACTTACCTGAACTTACCTTATGTTCCCTTTAATGGGTCCCTCCATCCTTAGGTGTCCTCCTAGGGTGGGCAAGGGTGACAGGGGGGGTCCCTGGGGGCATGGGAGGGCACCTCTGGGCTCCTTCCGAGCCCACAGGTCCCTTAACGCCTGTCCTGACCAGGCGCTAAAAAACTACGCAAAAGCAGCTGGACGTAATTTTTTTTGACCCGCCCACTCCCGGGCGTGATTTTTGCCCTGGAGTGTAAATACGGCGCACATGCCCGGAGTCAATTTTTTAGACGGGAACGCCTACCTTGCATATCATTAACGCAAAGTAGGTGTCCACGCTAAAAAGTGACACAAACTCCATGGACTTTGGCGCTAGACGCGTCTAACGCCAGAGTATAAATATGGAGTTAGTTTTGCTTCGAATTTGCGTTTAAAAAAACGACGCAAATCCGGTGCAAACGGAGTATAAATATGCCCCCAAATTCTTTGTCTGCAATTCCTGCTTCATGTAAACCATTAGATTTTAACCGCCACACTACCTCCCTGGTGCGGGTCACGACCAGTGGCCGACACCAGGAGGGGGTTAATAAATAAAATTATTATTTTTTTTTTTATCCCTGGGAGACACGGAAGCTCTTCCGTGTCTCCCCCTGGCCCCCACCCGCCCCTTTGTGACGTCAGCGCACCGCGATGTGCGCTGACGTCACAATGTTGATTTCCCCATCGGAGCAGGAAGCAGCCTTGCGGCCGCTTTCTGCTCCAATGGGGAAAACGGCCACAAACGGCCTTCCCCACGTTCGGTAAGGCCTCGTAAGAAAGGGGAGACTCTCCCCTTTCTTACGATGCCTTCCTGAAACTGTTTCCTGGCCCCCGATCGCAGCTAATCCAGTTTCAGGAAGGACTCGTAAGAAAGGGGAGAGTCTCCCCTTTCTTACGAGGCCTTCTGAAAGTGTTTCCTGGCTCCCGATCGCAGCTGTGCTGCGATCGGGGGCCAGGAAACACCACTAGACACCAGGGATTTCACTTGGGGGGTCGGCCCCCTCGGAAAATGGGCCGCCCCCCCACCACCCGGGGGCATATATATATTTTTTTAAAAGGTAGGTGCCCCCCCCTCCCAGGGGCAAATTATTATAATTTTATTTTTTTTTAAATAAAAGAAATGGACAGGGGGACGCCCGTAGGCAGGGCGACCCCCTATGGGGGCAATATTTTTTTTAGTTGTTGTAGGGTTTCCCTGGGGGCCATTTTGGCCCCCAAGGAAACCATACAACAACAAAAATAAAATAAATATATATATATATATATATATATATATATATATATATCTATATATATAGATATATCTATGTAGATATATCTATGTACATGGATATATCTATAGATAGATCTATAGATATGTATATATATATATATATATATATATATATAGAGAGAGATCTATCTATAGATATATCTCTGTAGATAGATATATATATAGAGATAGGTCTATATATATATATATATATATATAAATATATATATATATATATCACTTTTGTCAATATGTGTGTGGTTTCCCTGGGGGCTGCGATCGGCCCCCAGGAAAACCAGACCCACATATAAAAGTGATAATATATATATATATAGAGAAATTTGCCACCAGTTGTCTTGCAGTTGCAGCTTGCGTCTTCAAAGCAATGCACATACTTCAACTGACGCTTTTCAACTGTAGCTTTTAGGCAGCAATAAAAAAGTCAAGTAAGTATTGTGATTATGTTTCTGCTACAAAAGGGTCAGACTTGTCTAGTGGCAGTTTTAGTGCCATAAAGAAGCACAGAAGGTTTATATGCCTACTGCAAAGAGCAAATCTGTATTTTATGTAAATAGCTGAGTACATTAGTAAAGTCAGACATTACCTGTGCTATAATACAAATGAAATGTATGTGCGGGGTGGAGGGTGGCTATGGAGAGATGAAGGGCACTTTTGCTGGGTGGTAATGAGGGAGTCCGAGGAGGAGGGAGTGGGAGCACCAATAATGATTGTTGGACTGGGCGCAGGAGGTGCTAAAGACTGTGACGAATGGTATGTGACAAGGTGTTTTTTGAGTGTCTTGAAAGAACGTGCTGATTGAGGGAAGAAGCGCAGGTAAGGTGGCCTCTACTGTTGCACGTATCTCACACACACCATCGATTTTGTGACTGTCAACGTAGGCTAGTGTTTTAGAGCAACAGTTTAGCCAATAGCAGAGATGGCATCTTGATGGATGACTGCTGCCGTCACTCGGGTTATAGAGGACAGCTCTGACATAGGATCAGAGACTGAGACATCAGATACTGAGACAGCATCTGAGGGATAGGACAATGGCGCAGACTCTGGGAGTGATTTTTCAGTCAGAGGAGTCCCATTCGATAACTCCTCTTCCAGTGCATTATGAAGGAGGTGATGAGGACAGTCCTGCTCTCCCTTCGCAAGCAGTCTGTGCAACTGGGTAATAGTGGGTTAGCCCAACCCAGAGAGCAGGTGAATGCGGCGGCAAGCAGAGAGAGAGAGAGAGTGCTCTCTTGGGAGCTCCCCAATTTAGTTCAGCCCCAAATTCCACTGCCCAAATCGTATTGTGGAGACATTCAAATTATCTATCGCAAAACAAACTGGTTTTGTAAGGAAGGCACCTGTGTTTTTGGTCCTGGGTTTGGCGGCCATATAGAGAAACACACTAAACCCAAACATTTCTGGAAACTAGACATTCGGGGGAGTCCACAGAGGTGTGACTTGTGTGGATTCCCCAAAGTTTTCTTACCCAGAATACCCTGGAAAGCTGAAATGTTGAATAAAAACTCTATTTTTCTCGCATTTCTGTCACACAAACTACAGGAATATGCTGGGATCCACAAAATTCCTACCACCCAGTGATTCCTCACCTGTCCTGATAAAAACACTACCCCACTTGAGTGCCTATGGATCACCCAGGGTCAACAGGTGCCTCATGTAAGGACCAACATTGACCGTTATGTGATCTATTCCTGTCGTGGGCACCAGGCCTACCCACACAAGTGAGATACCATTTTTATCGGGAGACTTCGGGGAATTCTGGGTGAAAGGAAATTTGTGTCTTCTCTCAGATTCCAGAACTTTCTGTCACCGAAATGAGAGGAAAAAGTGTTTTTTGGGACAAATTGTGATGTTTGCAAAGGATTCTGGGTAACAAAACCTGGTCAGAGCCCAACAAGTCACCCCATCTTGGATTCCCCTGAGTTTCTAGTTTTCAAAAATGTGCTGGTTTGCAAGGTTTCCCCAGGTGCCGGCTGAGCTAGAGGCCAAAATCCACAGGTAGGCACTGTTTTCTATGAAATAATGTGATGTGTCCACGTTGTGTTTTGGGGCATTTCCTGTCACGGGCGCTAGGCCTACCCACACAAGTGAGGTATCATTTTTATCGGGAGACTTAGGGGAACGCTGGGTGGAGGGAAATTTGTGGCTCCTCTCAGATTCCAGAACTTTCTGTCACCGAAATGTGAGGAAAATGTGTTATTTTAGCCACATTTTGAGGTTTGCAAAGGATTCTGGGTAACAGAACCTGGTCAGAGCCCCACAAGTCACCCCATCTTGGATTCCCCTAGGTCCTTAGTTTTCAAAAATGCACAGGTTTGGTAGGTTTCCCTAGGTGCCGGCTGAGCTAGAGGCCAAAATCTACAGGTAGGCACTTAGCAAAAACCAGCTCTGTTTTCTGTCAAAAAATGGGATGTGTCCACGTTGTGTTTTGGGGTATTCCCTGTCGCGGGCGCTAGGCCTACCCACACAAGTGAGGTATCATTTGTATCGGGAGACTTGGGGGAACGCTGGGTGGAAGGAAATTTGTGGCTCCTCTCAGATTCCAGAACTTTCTGTCACCGAAATGTGAGGAAAACGTGTTTTTTTTGCCACATTTTGAGGTTTGCAAAGGATTCTGGGTAACAGAACCTGGTCAGAGCCCCACAAGTCACCCCATCTTGGATTCCCCTAGGTCTCTAGTTTTCAAAAATGCACAGGTTTGGTAGGTTTCCCTAGGTGCCGGCTGAGCTAGAGGCCAAAATCTACAGGTAGGCACTTTGCAAAAAACAGCTCTGTTTTCTGTCAAAAAATGGGATGTGTCCATGTTGTGTTTTGGGGCATTTTCTGTCGCGGGCGCTAGGCCTACCCACACAAGTGATGTATCATTTTTATCGGGAGACTTGGGGGAACGCTGGGTGGAAGGAAATTCGTGGCTCCTCTCAGATTCCAGAACTTTCTGTCACCGAAATGTGAGGAAAACGTGTTTTTTTAGCCACATTTTGAGGTTTGCAATGGATTCTGGGTTACAGAACCTGGTCAGAGCCCCACAAGTCACCCCATCTTGGATTCCCCTAGGTCTCTAGTTTTCAAAAATGCACAGGGTTGGTAGGTTTCCCTAGGTGCCGGCTGAGCTAGAGGCCAAAATCTACAGGTAGGCACTTTGCAAAAAACAGCTCTGTTTTCTCTCAAAAAATGGGATGTGTCCACGTTGTGTTTTGGGGCATTTCCTGTCGCGGGCGCTTGGCCTACCCACACAAGTGAGGTATCATTTTTATCGGGAGGCTTGGGGGAACATGGAATAGCAAAACAAGTGTTAATGCCCCTTATCTTTCTCTACTATTTTTCCTTCCAAATATAAGAGAATGGGTAAAAAAGACGTCTATTTGAGAAATGCCCTGCAATTCACATGCTAGTATGGGCACCCTGGAATTCAGAGATATGCAAATAACCACTGCTCCTCAAAACCTTATCTTGAGCTCATTTTGGAAATGCAAAGGATTTCTTGATACCTATTTTTCACTCTTCTAATTTCAGCAAATGAATTGCTGTATACCCAGTATAGAATGAAAACCAACTGCAGGGTGCAGCTCATTTATTGGCTCTGGGTACCTAGGGTTCTTGATGAACCTATAAGCCCTTTATATCCCCGCAACCAGAAGGGTCCTGCAGACATAACGGTATATTGCTTTAAAAAATCTGACATCGCAGGAAAAAGTTACAGATTAAAACAGAAAGAAAAATGGCTGTTGTTTTCAGCTCAATTTCAATATTTTTTTATTTCAGCTGTTATTTTCTGTAGGAAAACCTTGTAGGATCTACACAAATGACCCCTTGCTGAATTCAGAATTTTGTATAGTTTTCAGAAATGTTTAGCTTTCCGGGATCCAGCTTTGGTTTCACACCCATTCCTGTCACTAACTGGAAGGAGGCTGATAGCACCAAAAATAGTAAAAATGGGGTATGTCCCAGTAAAATGCCAAATTTGTGTTGAAAAATGTGTTTTTCTGATTCAAGTGTGCCTGTTCCTCAAAGCACCAGAAACCCTTTGTTGATGCCATTTTCAGGGAAAAAACCACAAGCCTTCATCAGCAGCCCTTTTTTCCAATTTTTTTGGAAAAAATTACATTTTCACTGTATTTTGGCTAATTTCTTGGTCTCCTCCAGGGGAAACCACAAACTCTGGGTACCACTAGAATCCCTAGGATGTTGGAAAAAAAGGTAACAAATTTGGCGTGGATAGCTTATGTGGACAAAAATGTTATGAAGGCCTAAGGGCAAACTACCCCAAATAGCCAAAAAAGGGCTCAGCACTGGGGGGGGGGGGAAACGGCCCAGCAGCTAAGGGGTTACGGACTGTTTTGTGATATCACAAGTAACTTGAAATGCTTTTGTATAATTGTATAATTGGGTTATTTGTTTGATAGGGCAGGAACCAGTATTTATTTGCACTTTTACTTTTTTTTTATATTCGACTTTGATTGTGGTGTTTGGTCTGGAGTTTCAGTATATATATATATATATATTCATATATATATATATATATATATATATATATATATATATTTCTCAGCAGATGGGTTATCATCATAGAATAAAACTTGTATACATGTGAAAGAAGATGACTCAGTTAACAAATCACATGTTATTGATCAACACCAAATTCCCCATTTCCCTGTGTACGATGTTGACATTTCGACCCATATTCATTTAAGGATCATCATCAGGACAAAAGAGAAAGCATGTGGTACTGTAAAAGAGGACAGAGACCGGAACCATTAAGAAAAAGGAATAGACAGAATAAGAATCCTACAAAACTGACATTCTAACAATGCACCAACCTGACATACAATCCTGGTAGTTATAGTCATGGATTATGAAACAATTCAAAAGTGGAAAATACCACAGGTGATGATGGCAATCATACAGCAAAAAAAATCCTATTATTCTGGAGAAGGAATTAATACCTACTACTATCCAATTAATGTCTCAATTATTTACAAGGTGCCATAAAAGGCACTGAGGATTAGCCAACCGAAGGGGTACTAATGCCAAGCACAATTATTATACGACTGAATATGTGAGAGGAAACGCATAACAGGTCAATCCTGCAGTTACTCACCAGAGAATAAATCAAAAACTTCAATTTGGAGCAATAGGGAACTTCTGGAGCACACCCTGTAATGAGTACCTTGAATAAGCCAAAGAAATTCATTTAGACCCCCAATACAAATGTGGTTCTTAATTGCAAGTTAATTAGCAGATCGGCTTACACAAAATTATTAGTAATAGGAACCCACTGAAGAAGCTTAATAAATCAAAGGTTTCCAGAGGAAACTGTAAATAAGGTTTGTGTTAAAAATTGATAAACAGAGGGACACGTACACCAAAGAAGTAAATTTCTTGGCCACTCAGGTAGCTTCCGGCTACCACAGAGTGTTTCAGCACCAGTTTTGCAATGCTAGTGAGTGCAAGCAGCCTTAGCTGTTGCTCGAGGAGATTTTCTACTCGAGAAGCAGCTAAATCAACGCGAAAAGCTGTTTTAGAGTGAATATTCTACTCCAACGGACCATTCAGGCTGTTTTTTTGGTTCAGAAAGCCTTTTTTTTAAATGTTGCTTTATTTTTTCACCATGAAGGAAGTGCCCCAGAGACTCCAACTTCCTCTTTCTGTCCAGCAGACTCCTCCCAGTGCTTTGTCCATGTCCTAGTCACTTTTTATTTGGATTTCAAGGTGGAAGGATAAAATTAGTTGTCTGCAATTCCTGCTGTGTGTATACCAATAGATGATAAGGAATGTTTTTGTGATATCACAAGTAAGTTGAAAAGCTTTTGTATTATTGGGTTATTTGTTTGATAGAGGGCATGCACCAGTATTTATTTGCACTTTTATTTGATTTTTATATTTGATTTTGATTGTGTGTGTGGCCTGGAGTTTCAATAGGGGCATAATTATTATTTAGCATTTACTTTTTTATTTTTTTGTAAGGGAAAAAGGTTGCACAGTTCAGTATATTTTCTCCATGTTTGTTAACATTGCACTTTTCATTTATTTTACTGTGTGTCCTAGACTGCCCACAGCCAGTACTAGTCATTGGGTATATGAAACAACTGTTCTCTGAGATATATTGTTTGAAACATCTTTAAAAGACCTATGATTCAGGCGAGGGTTGGCACTGGATGGCATCGGATTGAATAAAAAATGTATTTATTTTGCCTGTCACATTTTTTTCTGTAAAAAGTGTATTTTGGTGGGGTAATATTTTTGGTGCCTTGGGAGGATGTGTTTTTTTTTATAGCTAACTTTTTTTTTTTTGGCATTGTTGAACTAATGGTAGTGATTTCTTCATTGTTACCTTGCCTATTTTGTCTGGCCAGTGTGTGTGTTTTGCAATGCTAGTGAGTGCGAGCAGCCTTAGCTGCTTCTCAAGGAGATTCTCTACTCAAAAAGCAGCTAAGTCAATGCGAAACTGGTGGAATACCTGTCTCTCCCAACCCAAAACCATTGATAGGAAGGAGGTTTGGTTGAAATGTAGTTGCCCCTTTTTAAAATGAGGTCTCCTCTACTTTGTGAGAGCCTTCTCTGCATGGTTGACATTGTGCCTGCCCTAACATGTCACAAGGCCCTTTAGAGGGAAGGAATAATGACTGTCCTGTTGGCTTGCACTGTTCCTACGTACCTCATACTCTCTGTCCCAACTAAGCAAACAACTGGGGTACTTCAAGGTAACAAGAGGTTACGTACAGGGTCCTTGCAGGGAACCTATCTTCCCTTTAGAGGCAGGGGATTGGGCGTTTGGAATGTTATCTACTACATAAATGTAAAAGCCGTGCTAGCATCCATGACTGGCAGTCAAGGGTAGGAGGAATAAGGGAAAAATGCATCTGTGGGTGGATCTGGTGCCTATCATAGATGGAAAGATTAAGCTGATGGCTTGCCATTGATTCTGCATGTTCAGACAGAGTTAATATGACCAGTCCCTGATGTTGAACTTGAGTTAGTACTATGGAACTTAGTACTCAGGGAGAAAAGGTCCCATCTGACCATTCGTGTAAAAATATATTCATGGCCAGAATTTAAGAGTATGGTTTCCAACTGAAAATTTATGGAAATTACATGTTTAAATGAGACATAAGGTGATTATTTATAAAGCACCACTGTTGGAAAATCTTTGTTGTATACAAAGAGATGATAGTTGCTGTAAATTAATCCCAATCTGCTACTGTATTCAGACACTCCAGAAGCTTCTATATTGAACTGATTTTTTTCCAGAAGTCTATTTCAAATGTCACTAGGGACATTGCCTTTGTGCATTTAGGCTCAGATTCATCAATAGCTTGTGTTTCCCTTGCATAATGCAAGGCAACGCAAACCCGTACGTCAGGTTTGCTATGCTACGCAAGCCACCTTTAGTGGATTGTTGTTGAGCAGGGAAGTTGCCTTTCCTACACAAACACAATCCTGGCTACGACACAGGCACCCTCGCCCCATGCCACACGGGTGCCTGCATTGGCGCTTGGCAGCCACAAGTGCACCTGTGCGGAGAGAGAGAAAGAATGCACCACATGTTAGTAATTATGACTCATTCCTGTGCTCTCCATTTGATGCAGTGCAGAAAGTTGTCTTGCTAATTTGGTCTGAGTCAAATGTTAGTTAATTTGGGCTTTATAGTTTAATATATCTGTAGGCCATCAGACTACCATTGTAATTTACCATGTCCTTTACAATGTGCAGGAGGTCTAAGGACTCTTCAACCATCGTTAAATAATTTATATGCCGAGATAGCACTTTCTGGGACCATAATCCTCCATCCTGGAACTGACAACATCTTGCATCTCATCCTGTCAGATTTGCAACTTGTTCTAAGACTATTTCTGAAGCTGAAGCAAAATAAGCTCTTCTTTACCATCAGTCTGGATGGGAAAGCCTCTACTGTAATTCCACTTGAACTTTCTGGTGTACAGGAATGATGTCAGAATATGTCAGGCATTGTTGTAAAGACTAAAGTATTATTTGTTGCAGCACACTACATTGTAGAGGATCTGGAACACTGCTTTGATATTAAAGGTCCATTATTCTGGCTGTGAAGCACCAAGGGCTGAAGATAGACCAAATTGAAGACACATAAAATGGTAAATTAATCCTTGCTGATGGAATTGTGAAGATAACCTGCAATTGTCGAGCAAATGCACTGTGAGATAAGAAACCTGGGATCTAAACAGGCTGTTCAATCTGCCAGTAAAAGTGAAACACTAGTTGTTATATTGTCTCCTTTTTAAAATGATTGTAGTTGGACTATTGCACATTTCTGAAAAAATAATCCTACTTCGTGGCTCACTATAGTGCTGACATTTCAGAAAAAAGTAATAGTATTATTACTAAGCATTGGTAGGAGGCTAAACACACTTCTATCTGATAGTCCTGGTCAGTGTTCAACTGAAAATAATCCGTCATTGTTACCTCGCAATGTGTTGACAACAGCCAACTTCCCCACGTCAGAGCTTTCCCACACAACTTAATTAAATGTGTAATTTACACTATAATTATGTTAAAACACATGTACAATCAGTGTGAGAAACAGAAGCGCTGATTTGAGAGACCCTAGCACCTCCTTGCACCACATTAGCATAATTGTTTATGACGCTAATCTTGTCCTACAAAGCCAAAATTTACAAAGTGGCGCAATGCATGCATTGCACCACTTTGTAACCCTTTGCTCTACATTATGCCTGCACCACATAGACTTCTTTGCGTCAACTTATGCTTCTTTGCAAGAGATTTCTTTGCATCATTTTTTTCAGCACTTGTAATGCCTGATCAGAGCAGGAGCCATTGTTTTTAATGGGCTTTGCAGGATTAGCGTCAACATTTCTTAAGCTAGTCCTGCAAAGCTTTGAACTAATGTCAAAAATGTTGCCGCTAGTTCCCCTAACTACTGCAGCGGTGTACCATATTTTAGAAATGGCGCACACACAGTGGCATTAGGGGGCGCTAAGGGGCTCAAGGAAAGTGGCATTGCACTGGGTGCAGCACCACTTTCCTTAAATCAGGCTCAGAGTATGTAGAACCCAGATGAACTCAGCACAATCCATAGGTATTTATGGTACGATGGACCTTGTTATGACATTTAAAGAATGATTCAGGTTGCAATCATCTTTTAGTTCAAATCCAATATTAGGCTGTCATTCCTGTTTAATTAAACAAAGCAATTAAATCACAGCTATTTTTAATTGTTTTGTGTCTGACTGCTTTATTATGGGCTTTTAATATGAATCATCTGAAACCCTGGCAACACATGTATACTGTGTTCTCCTTGACCATAAAAGCCTTGGCCTTGTTTGAAATAGACATTTGAAGAAAACTCTGTGGATTACATCATATGCCTATTCTGTGCACACACACAGGGACAGAGAAAAGCTATGAATAAGTATCTGAAAATGTTGTGTTGCCCGTAGTACACACACTAACTTGTTAAAATCACAAGCTAGCTTATGCACTCTAGAAATCACAGCACAGGCATACGGAGCAGCAATACCATGCGCTGTCTGCTGAACAGACATTAACTTGTGAAGAAACTGAGTTAAAGCATGTATTTTTAACAGCATCATTCCTTGTATCTTTCCTTGAGCAGCTCTCAACCTCTAGGGTCAAAGTGTGCCGCTCCCCAACCGCTGCTGTAGCTCATTGGTACTGTGGCTCAAGCTCACTAAATTATACCCGCTGTTTGTGTGATTGCAATTTTTTTTTGTTTCCTGCATTGTACTTGTTTGTTTTTTTACTCTCCATTGCCATTTGCCTGTGTTCTGCTACAGATGTATTCTGTTTTACTGCAGTGCCATGCTTAATTAACCTGCTGTTTTTCGCTGTCCCGCTCCCGCCATTTTCCCAATCCCTGCCCTCCTGCGGCCCGTCTTCCTGCCAGCCCCTCCCACCTTCCAGGACTCGTTATGGAGGCCACAGTGTGGCTCCAGTGAGGAGCACTCGACCTCTAGTGTCAAGCGTGCTGCTCCCCTGCTGCTGCGATAGCTCACCGATACTGTGACTCTGCCACAGTCCTCAAGATCACTAGATCATACCTACTGTTCAGATGATTGCATTTTATCCCTGTATTCTGCTACATTTGTAGTTCTATTTTTTCCACTGTACCTTACTTGATTCTCCTGCTGTTTTTCACTGGCCCACCATTTTCCCACCCCCTGACCTCCCACCTCCCTCCGTGTCCCTTCAACCTCCCAGGACTACTTATGGAGACACCAGTGTGAATGTACAGCAGATCATGCAGTGTGCACACTTCTGACATGCCGAGGGTGCACCAAAAACAAGCCTGTCTGCGTCCTTTCATGCCTGGCTCACACCCAGTGCCAAGAACCCTGGTTCTTCCACCTCACACAGATACACTGCAAATCACCGACAAGCACTGGATCCTGGACTCATCAGCAACAGCAGCTGCACATCTCTACACACCACCAGAGAGCCGTTTTCTTGCCGGCACTGCTGCTTTACCTGCAGCACAGATGTAGCCAACAACACCGGAGACACCACATACACAACCACATTCACAGTGCTGATCAAGACCACTGCGCCAGAACTCCAGTGCACAATCTCTCAGAAAGCACACCACAGAGATCTGGGAATTGATTGCATCCCTCACCCCTGATGTCATCTTCCTCACAGAGATCTTGCTGACCCCACCTCCACTATGTACATCGTCATCACCACCCTCGAAGGCTACAAGATAACACACTGGGACCAAACAATCAAACACGGAGGTGGAATCATCTACAAGGACACCATATGCTGCACAACTTCCCAGGATGAACTAACCCCAATAATAGAGCACCTCAGCTTCCAACACCACACAGATGGGAAAAGCACCATCAGAGGCATCCTCACCTACAGACCACCAGGACCACACTCTTGCTTCTGCAACACCATCACAGACATCCTCGCACCAATCGCCATCCACTCCAAGCTCTACATCCTCGTAAGGGATCGCAACTTTCACTTTAACACCAGCGACACCAACACAACCAACCTCCTAGAAACCATGACTAACATTGGTCTCAAACAACTGGTCACTGACCCTACTCACATTGCAGGACACATGCTGAACCCCAACTTTACATCCAGTGACAGAGCCATGTACAACCACGTCAACAGCTCACCTGGACCGACATCTACAGCATCCATGTCACAATCTGAGGGCCTACCAACACGGTGCTGTTCCCCCAAATTCCAGATTCAGAGACTGGAAAAAGGTTTCAGAAAACCAGTGCAACATGACTCTCAACACCCAACCCCCAAAACATAACATGTGACCCAGAGGAGGCTGTAAAGCATTTCTCAAAGTATATCTCAGAATGCACCAGCACAATCACCCCTGCCAACCTAACAAAGTGCAAAAGTCCTACCAGAAGAGCCAGATGGTTCACTGCAGAACTGTAATCCACCAGATGCAAATGCAGGCAACTGATGATTTCACCACTTTCAAAACATCACTCAACCAGTATCGCCACCTAATAAAACTAAAATGGAAGCATGCACTCATGGAGTGCATAGCAGAAGCACTCAGAACAACAAGGAGCTCTTCGTCATTGTGAAGGATTTCTCCAACTCTGGGTGTGCCAAAAACAACACCACTCCCTCCCAAGGACTGTGCGACTCCTTGGCAGACTTCTTCCATGACAAGATCTCAGTCATCAGGTAATCTTTCAACCACCCACCGCCAACAACAACAGCCAGCTTCCACCCATGAACACAAAACCCAAACACCTGCTCATCCACTGGGACCCTCTCACAACCCAAGCCACAATTGCCATCATAAATTCTGTTCAGTCACATGCACCCACAGACCCCTGTCCACTTGCCATCTTCTACCGCAGGAGCAAAACAATTGATGATGAGCTCAGCTCAAGAAATTACTAAACGCTACAACACCACAGCCTTTATCCCTGAGAACTGAAAACATGTTAAAGTAAGGCTCTTCCTGAAAAAAAAAAATCAGTGGACCCAGCAGACCCAAAGAACTACTGACCCTTCTCCCATTTGTAGCAATCGCCTTGAGAAGGTAATCAGCCAGCAACTCACCAAACACCTAGAAAACAACAACCTCCTGTAACCCTCTCAATCCAAATTCAGAACAAACCACCACACCGAGACAGCCTTGATCACAGCCACTGATGACATCAGGGCCTTCCTGGACCTCAGCGAAACAACAACCCTCATCTTACCGTACCTATCAGCTGCCTTTGACACTGTCTTCCATGACATATTCGTCAACAGACTCCACCTCATTGAAATTCAGGGACACACCCTCAAAGTGATTGCCTCATACTTCATTGTAAGAACCCAGAAAATCCAGCTCCCACCATTCACCTCTGAACCCAAGAAGATCTTGTGCGGTGTCCCCTAGGGATCGCCCCTCAGCCCTACCCCCTTCAAAACATAGTTGACCCCCTGGCCAATATTGTCAGATCACACAGACTTAACATAAATTTCCTATGCCGATGACACCTAGCTCATCTTCTCATTGACAGAAGACACCACCACCACAAATGTATGCCGACTGGATGAAGGACAACTGCTTCATGCTGAAAACAGACAAGACAGAAGTCCTCCTCTTTGGAAATATTGCCTCATCATGTAATGATACATGGTGACCTGCAGAACTAGGCCCTCTCCCTACCCCAACAGACCATGCATTCAACCTCAGTATCATCTTGGAGAGCAAGCTATCTATAAAGCAGCAGGTAAACAAAGTCTCATACACCTGCTTCCACAACACAAAATCTGGGAGGTGGCTCCCAATCAACACCAGAAAGACCGTCTCACAGGGCCCCATCACCAGCAGGTTGGTCTATGGGAACACTCTCTATGGAGGAATCACTGCACGTCTACTGAAGAGACTACAGATAATACAGAACTTAGGAGCAAGACTCATCCTTGACCTTGCCAGGTGGACCCACATCACGCCCCACCTTAAGAAAGTACACTGGTTCCTGATCCAAACAAAATGTCAGCTCAAAATGTTGATTCACACATGTAAAGCCCTATAGAACATGGGACCAGCAAACATCGACAAGTGCATGACCTTCCTTCAACTAATAGACATCTACGATCAACCTCCCTCTTCCTCGCATACACCTGCTGGATCTGCCAAGCCAACAGCGGAGGACACTGCTTCTCTCATCTGGCGGCTGAAGCCTGGAACAACTTTCCCCTGCGTCTCAGAACCTCACCATTGCTACAGCAATTCAGGAAAGGACTCAAGACCTAGCTATTTGAATGAACAAATCACCACGCAGCAGCCAACAACTCCAGTGCCTTGAGACCCTCACAGGTGATTTGTCACGCTTTACAAACAAACTAGTCGATTGATAACAGATTGATAGTTTGATTGAGTGACTGAGGAGCAAATGCACCAGCACAGTAAGGGTGTTTTTAGTGCAGCTGGGGCAGTGCTACCGGAATACGGACATTTAAGGGCCCACTTCACCAAATGTATGGCTATATTTTACTCCCTAACTGGGAAGCAGTTGGTCTGTTTTCCTTCCCAGGTTAAGTCCATGACACCTTTTCTAATCCACTGAGGCACAGAAAGAGACAATAGGGCCTGTGGGTTTGACTATTTGCTTTTTTCGCTATGAGCCGACATAAAGATTAACCAAAAGGAAAACAACTATTTCTGTTTTGTGAATCTTTGCAACTATATCTTATAAACATAAATATGTAAGAAAGGGTATCATGAAGCCATTAAGACTGTAAAAATGCATGCTGTGTTACTCAAAAAGAAGGAGGACAAAACTCATTGAACATATTCTATAGTCCAGTGGCCTTAAAGATCTATCCTGAATAACACTAAAAGCTAAACTATTATTCTTTGACTTCTATGTAATAAGGATTTAAAATGATATATTCAATAAATGCAACATATTCATCATAGCAAGTGATAAACTAACTGGGAATACAGCTGCCATATTCATCAGTCAAACTTATAGCGAAAGAATGGTATAGAAGAACTGTGGCCCTCATTACAACTTTGGCGGTCAATGTCCGAACCCGCCATTCGACCGCCAGTGCTGGTTGTTAGCAGATCACCATATTACGAGTGGTGGCTGCTCACCGCCATTTTTGAGGCAGAGAGTAGCCATCATTCCTTCTAGCGGTCAGCTGTGCAGAGGCTGTTCCCTCGCTGGCACTGCCACACCAGCATGATTCCGCCCTCCATATTACGAGCTGCAATATGGCTTGCCTTGTCCTGCTGGCATGGTGGTGGCGGAGAGGGAAGACCGCCAGGATCCATCCCCTCCCGGACATCCTCCTCAACGGGAGAGGTCAGTGGGCATCCAAAGGGGGGACAGGGGATCTGTGGTGTGTTTGGGTGCGTGTGTGTATGTTTGCGGAGGGGGTGCCGAATACGTGCGTGTCTGCAAGAGTATGTGTATGTGTGTGTGCATGTATGTGCGTGTGTATGGGGTTGTCTGTATGGATGAATGCGAGTGAGTGGGTGTGGTTGAGTGCATGTATGCATATGCTGAATGGGTGTGTATGTGAATGCATGTGTGCATGAAGGGGTGGAGGGTTCCTATGAGTGTATGGATGGGTGGGGGGATGTGTGCATGTGTGGTGACGTGTGTATGTTTGTGTATGCCGGCGACAGGAATGAAGATTCCTGGTGCCAGGTGCGTGACCGTCAAGCTTTTCGTGGCGGGGTGGCCGCCACAGAAAGCCTGGCGGTGTACAAACTTGTAATCTGGACAGTGGCCTGAGGCCTGCCTCCAGATTGGGGGAAGTCACCGCCGACAGTGGCGGTGCAACCGCACCAGCGGGCCAGGTGGAGTTGTAGAGGTTTGGCTTCAGCCAAGCCCCACAACTTGTAATAGAGCGGTCTTCACTGCCAGCTCCACGGTGGTGAGATGGCCACGGCGAGTCTGGCTGTCTCAAGACCACCAGACACGTAATGAGGGCCTGCTGCTAGAACTGTCACCAGAAAGTATGATCAAAGACATGCTTAAGAAAGTGGCCAATGAAATTTCAACATCCTGAGTTTCCCTGTTTCTATGGGTGTTGCAGCAGCACTGTCGAAACAAAGAACAAACATTGCTTTAAAAAACCCACAGCTGACCAAACGTTTTACAGTCCTTTACCAAATGAGGAAAAATGGTGCTCTACTGTATCATAGGCATCAAAAAGGTCAAGAAGGATCCGTACTGCAGTTTGGTTTGTTTGAAGAGTTGAGAGGATGTAATCACACATGTTTACTAGTAGTGTTTCTGTAACTCTTCCTGACCTGAACTCAGGCTACTAGTCAGAAGGAGATTATTACTTTTTAGATGATCTTGGAGTGCTTCATTAACTTCTCTTCCTTTTGTTTTGACAATAACATGACAATTTTAAATCAAGTCATAGTTTTACACAATAAAAGGATCTACTGGTTTCTTTTTTTTAGTACAGGAGTCATAATGTCATGTTTTAGAGGTGCTTCCAACATTTTTGGCGGGAACAAAGATTATTCAGGCCTATAACATACAATACAAAGAAGCTGAAAAATTCCTCCTTGCAGCTCAGGGGTACTGTGGGATAGTGGAGGCTTTGGCTTTGTCTGCTGTGTACAATACTTGTTCCAAGTTTATAGATAGGATGCTACTGAGTTTCCAAGTAATTGTAGAGGATTTTAGGGAGGGGAAGAAACCTATTGTGTATTCTAGGTAATGGCCTTATGTATAGTTAGTATTTTTGATTCATACAATAACAGGAGTTTGTTGAATTGCTGAGGCAACAGTATGGCTTAATTTTACATGCTGCTTATGACTGGGTTTCATTAAACACTGGATGGAACTCATTATGATTGATTTTGCTGAATGATAATTGATGGTTATGATGTGGAACTGTGAATTCTTTAAGTAGGGATGGTTTGGAAATTTGAAAACATGCATCTACCCATTACGGGTGGGTTAAGATAAGGATCTAATTTTCAGATCGTTTGCTATCAGGTATCATGAAACCATGGCATCCTTTGTGCGAGGGAAAAAGCAAAGATTGGGAGAAGCCCAAGATAAACATGTTCTCTTCCAAATTAAAGCCTAAACATGTAGTATGAAATGTGTCACCCATTATTAACATTTTATTTGAGAGTTAATGCCAGAAGTATGTTGATGGTCTTTTGCCTGAAAGGATGAGCTGCATGTACGGTGTAGGAAAATGGGCTAATGGTTGGGGGAGGAGATGATACTGAAGCAGGAACCACAATCCTTGTCAGGATGAGGTAACAAGCAAACCCTAAATTAACCTGTACTCATCTCTCAGGCAGCTTGGCACATAGCAATCAGACTAAACTCAGAGACAATATACAAAGTGTATGTGCCTCAAACAGCAAAACAGTGAAACCACACTGCAAAAGGATCCCACGCCAGTTTGGTAAAATAGAGTAATTCTTAATAAATAAAACAAGACCGGAACAACAAAATTCCAATAAGGAGATCCAGAGATATGCAAGTTAAATAATTTCAGTTAAAATAGTGCCAAAATGCACAACGTGCCAACTGTGAAGATCTGGTCACCTCGGACAGCGCCAAAGTCACAGGTTCAGGCTGACCATGATGGAACATGGGCCAGCTACTGGGACTTGTTAAGCCCACTGAACAAAGTAACTTAAATCGTGGTTTGCGGAGCATTGCCAGGGTCCCCACTGAAGATGCTTTGAGCAGCCGAAGTGATGCATCGGTACAGACCATCGTCAAGGATGCCTCACGCAGTCAGGGTAATATGTAGCTTCTGAAGAGCTGCAAGCCTGCAATGGGATGTGGATCTTTACGATGGAGAAGATAGGTATGCAAAACCAATGGGGTGATGAATGGAATGCTTAAATTAACCTCAGCCACTAGCGATTGCTCGGGGCTGCATCCAAATCCATTGTTTTTTTTAATTTTATTGCTCTTTTTACATTTGCCAAACTGAGTGCGCCGGGTATGCCCTGACTTGGGTCTAAGGCTTTCTGTGCCACTGGATCCAAGCTATAATTGACTGAAGAGCCCTATCTAGAGATAAACCGGAACTCAGTTGCCTGTGCTCCGTTTCAGGGAGGACCTGGCCTGGCGGTCCGGGCTGGACCGTTCCCATGAGAAGCAGCGTCAAGCTTGATTTGCACATGGCTGCGTCCAAACTGATGTGCAATGGTGGGCAAAAACCAGAGAAATTATCAGTGGCTGAGATTAATTCAAGCATTTCATCCATCATCTTGTTTTTTTGCAGGCCCACTTGTAGCATTTAATTTACAGGCCCTTGCTATGTGTAGTACTTCTTTACTAGGGACTAGTAAATTAAATATGCCAATGTCACATTGTGTTAAGGAGTGAGCACACACACTTTAGCACTGGTTAGCAGTGGCAAAGTGCACAGAGTGCTAAGGCCAGCAAAAAATGAGATCAGCAAAAAATAGGAGGGGTGAAGCCAAAAAGTTTGGGGGAAGACAACCCTGAGGCCGACAGGTCTAACAGAGCCCCACAAATGATTCCTGCAATTCATGTGTAAAGACCAATTGTACGAATTCTTAGTATTACCTTTCGGTTTCACCGCAGTGCCTCTGTATTTTACCAGGGTTGGTGATACATTTCTACAAATGGGTCCACTAAATGTATTTATGCATTTTCCCTAACGGAAAAGGCAAAGGGCTGACTTGGTAGTTGTCTTCCCAATTCGGAGGACACAGCCATGGTTTTCCCATCCTCTTGAAGATCATATGAGATTTCCCAAGAGTTTAACTAATGTTCTGGAGAGAATCTGAGGGGTCCCGAGAAGAGTTACACTGATGTGAAGCATGGTCAACTGAACCTTATGGTCAGGAAAATACGGACAATGATGGCAAATGTCATTGATTTCAGGACTGGCTACAAACTACATCAAGCCGGCCTGAGCTTCTTCCACCCACAAACTACATAAATCAGTATGAAAGCAATGGGTGGGTTGGTGCCTGGAATTGGATCTAGATCCTGTGGAAACAGATAGAGCAGAGATAATCAATTTTCTTGTCCCAGAGGTCAGGTGAAGGCCTTTCTGTAATTTTGGAAGGCCATTGGACAATTTGTAATCTGATAGGGATGCATCCCTTAATTTGAAAACTTTTTTAAATGAATCAGAACATCCAATCTACTTAGAACAAGGTATGCTAATCTCTGAGGAAAGTTTTTCAGCCCAACCTTTTCGAAAGGATTTTTGAAAGGATTGGTGATGCTGAAAGCATTTTCCCTTCGACTCCCAATATCTGCCCCCCAAAAAGGGATATGCTAATCACAAAAGCGTAACAGGCAAGACAGACGGAAAAGTGGAGGTGGTTATAGAGTAGGTTGGGTGGAAATATGAAATCCGCTCGTGGAGTTGCAGAATTCAGGAACTCCATGCTACACGTGTAATGTGGAGTTCTCTTTAAACTTCATCTGGCGCGTGACAGAATTATTTTTCCGTTGGCTTGAGCAAGACTTGTTTTGGCACACGCTGGCGAGCGCAATAAGATTTGCCGGCTGCTAGTGAGCACACACTAGATTTCCTGCCCACTCAGGTGGCTTCCTGCTATCACAGAGTGTTCCAGCACCATTTTTGCAATGCTGGCGAGTGCTAGCAGCTGATTCTCGAGGCGAATCTCTACTCGAGAAGCAGCTAAATCAACGTGAGAAGCTGTTTTAGAGTACATATTCTACTCCAAGGGACCATTCAGGCAGATTTTTTGGGGCAAAAAGCATTTTTTTTAAATGTTACTATATTTTTTCACAATGAAGGAAGTGCCCCTCTCCTGTCCAGCAGGCTTCTCCCAGTGTTTTGTCCATGTCCTGGTTACTTTTTATTTGGATTTCAAGGTGGAAGGGTCAAATTCTTTGTCTGCAATTCCTGCTTCATGTAAACCATTGGATTTGAAGGACTGTTTTGTGATATCACAGGTAAGTTGAAATACTTTTGTATAATTGGGTTATTTGTTTGATAGGGCAGGCACCGGTATTTATTTGTACTTTTATTGTTTTTTATATTTGATTTTGATTGTGGTGTGTGGCCTGAAGTTTCAGTATATATATGTATATGTATATGTATATGTATATATATATATATATATATATATATATATATATATATATATATATATATATATATATATATATATATATACATACACATATATGTATATATACATACATATATATATATATATATATATATATATATATATATATATATATATATATCAGCAGATGGGTTATCGTCGTGGAATAAAACTTGTATACATGTGAAAGAAGATGACTCAGTTAACAAATCACATGTTATTTATCAACACCAAATTTCCCATTTCCCTGTGTACGATGTTGACATTTCGACCCATATTCATTTAAGGATCATGATCAGGACAAAAGAGCGAGCATGTGGTACTGTAAAAGAGGACAGAGACCGGAACCATTAAGAAAAAGGAATAGACAGAGGAAGAATCCTACAAAACTGACATCCTAACAATGCACCAACCTGACATACAATCCTGGTAGTTATATTCAAGGATTATGAACCAATTCAAAAGTGGAAAATACCACAGGTGATGATGGCAATCATGCAGCAAAAAAATCCTATTATTCTGAAGAAGGATTAAATACCTACTACTATCCAATTAATGTCTCAATTATTTACAAGGTGCCATAAAAGGCACCGAGGATTAGCCAACCAAAGGGGTACTAATACCAAGCACAATTATTATAAGACTGAATATGTGAGAGGAAACGCATAACAAGTCAATCCTGCAGTCACTCACCAGAGAATAAATCAAAAACTTCAATTTGGAACAATAGGGAACTTCTGGAGCACACCCTGTAATGAGTACCTTGAATAAGCCAAAGAGATTCATTTAGACCCCCAATACAAATGTGGTTCTTAATTGCAAGTTAATTAGGAGACCGGCTTACCCAAAATGATTAGTAATAGGAACCCACTGAAGAAGCTGAATAAATTAAAGGTTTCCAGAGGAAACTGTAAATAAGGTTTGTGTTAAAAATTGATAAACACAGGGACACCTACACCAAAAAAGTACATTTCTTGGCCACTCAGGTGGCTTCCAGCTACCACAGAGTGTTTCAGCACCATTTTTGCAATGCTAGTGAGTGCAAGCAGCCTTAGCTGTTGCTCAGGGAGATTTTCTACTCGAGAAGCAGCCAAATCAATGCAAAAAGCTGTTTTAGAGTGAATATTCTACTCCAACGGACCATTCAGGCTGTTTTTTGGTTCAGAAAGCCTTTTTTTATGTTGCTTTATTTTTTCACCATGAAGGAAGTGCCCCAGAGACTCCAACTTCCTCTTTCTGTCCAGCAGACTCCTCCCAAAGCTTTGTCCATGTCCTAGTCACTTTTTATTTGGATTTCAAGGTGAAAGGATAAAATTAGTTGTCTGCAATTCCTGCTACGTGTATACCAATAGATGTTAAGGAATGTTTTTGTGATATCACAAGTAAGTTGAAAAGCTTTTGTATTATTTGGTTATTTGTTTGATAGAGGGCATGCACCAGTATTTATTTGCACTTTTATTTGATTTTTATATTTGATTTTGATTGTGTGTGTGGCCTAGAGTTTCAATAGGGGCATGATTATTATTTTGCATTTACTTTTTTATTTTTTTGCAAGGGAAAAAGTTGCACAGTTCAGTATATTTTCTCCATGTTTGTTAACATTGCACTTTTCATTTATTTTACTGTGTGTCCTAGACTGCCCACAGCCAGTACTAGTCATTGGGTATGTGAAACAACTGTTCTCTGAGATATATTGTTTGAAACATCTTTAAAAGATCTATGATTTAGGAGAGGGTTGGCACTGGATGGCATCAGATTGAATTAAAAATGTATTTATTTTGTATGTCACATTTCTTTCTGTAAAAAGTGTATTTTTGGTGGGGTAATATTTAATGCCTTGGGAGGATGTGTTTTTATTATAGCTAACTTTTCTTTTTGTTTTTGGCATTGTTGAACTAATGGTAGTGATTTCTTCATTGTTACCTTGTCTCTTTTTTCTGGCCAGTGTGTGTGTTTTGCAATGCTAGTGAGTGCGAGCAGCCTTAGCTTCTTCTCGAGGAGATTTTCTAGTAAAGGTTATTCCACATTTCCCCTGTACCCATGCCTGCCATAGGCAGGATCATTCCATTTTCCCTGGACCAGATGCCTGCCATATTCACGCACACCAGCATTCATTTTTTAACGATAATTCCATTTTCCTCTGGACCACCCTGACTGCTACAGGTGTCACCACTTAAACTAGAAGGGAGAACTACCACAGGGGATTCCCAAAAAAAAAGACCCGGGTATAAACAAGTATCTGCAACAATGTCTGAACAGGCATTATTCATAACCCAATGTTAGGAGACCTCAAGAAATAAGGATACCTCAGGGAAGTACCCATATTGAGATTGGGATTTGTTTTATTGCCAAAAAAATTTGAAAGCAATGAACAACATCTAAAATTCTCCTAGTACAAAATGTGCAAGTGAACATAGGTGCTCGTGAATATTGTGCTCATAAACGGCACAAATGAAACAAATAAAAGCCTATATATATATATATATATATATATATATAAATGTATATATATATATATATATAACAGCAGATGGGTTATCAGGTTATCGTCGTAGAATACAACTTGTGTACATGTGAAAGAAGATGGCTCAGTTTACAAATCACATGTTAATGATCGACACTAAGGGGCATATTTGTACTCTGCTCCGGATTTGTGTCATTTTTTTCACGCATATCCAGCGCAAACTGAACTCCATATTTATATTTTGACGCTAGACCTGTCAAGCATCATAATATTGGAGTTAATGTAATTTTTTTACTGTGAAAACCTACCTTGCGTCAATGAGATGCAAGGTAGGCGTTCCCGGGCAAAAATGACTCTAAGGCCTTAGCGCCTTATTTATCCTCCCATGCAAAAATCATGCACGGGAGGACGAGGGCCTCAAATAATGGCGCTAAGCTTGCTTAGCGCCATTATTTAACATCTGGGTCAGGGCAGGCATTTGGGGACTTGTGAGCTCATTTCCATGGTCGGAGACCATGGAAGCAGCCCACAGGTGCCCTTCCCTGCCCCCAGGGACACACCCACCCACACCTGGAGGACACCTAAGGATGGGGAGACCCATCCCAGGTAAGTCCAGGTAAGTTTTTTTAATTTATTTTTTAAAGTGCCATAGGGGGGCCTAACTTGGACCCCCCTACATGGCACTGTGCCCAATGGCCATGCCCAGGGGACACAAGTCCCCTCGGCCTGGCCATTGGGCAGGGAGACATGACTCCTGTCTTTACTAAGACAGGAGTCATGTCCATGGGGGTTGTGAGTCAAGAAATGTCGCTAGTCAAGTTAGCGTCATTCTTCTGACTCTAACCTGACAGGCGCCATTTTTTTACGCCCAACCTCCTGTTTCCTCATTCCTTAAATATGACGCCCGGCCGGCGCCCAGGAATGGCACTAACCAGCGGTAAACTTTTAGACGCAAACCTGCGCTAATGCAAGTTTGCGTCAAAAAGTATAAATCAGGGCCTTCATAACCCAGGGCCAGATGTACGAAAGGATTTTACCCATTCTGTGTCTATTGGAAAAAGTTTCGTACATATGGCCCCCATTTTGCTGTGTAAGCTGTCGACATTTTGACCTGTGTTCATTTAAGGATCATCATCAGGACAAAAGGGAGAAGATGTGGTGCGGTAAAAGAGAACAGAGACAGGAACCATGAGGAAAAAGGAATAGACAGAGGAAGAATCCTTGAAAACTGACATCCCGATGCACTAACCTGACATAAAATCCTGGTAGGATTATGAACCAATTCAAAAGTGTACAATACCACAGATGATGACGGCAATCAGGTAGCAAAAAAGTCCTATTAATCTGAAGAAGGAATAAATACCTATTACTATCCAATTAATGTTTTGATTATTTACAAGGTGCCAGAAAAGGCATGGAGGATTAGCCAACCAAAAGGATACTAATTCCAAGAAAAATTAATAGACAACTTCCTGTGTGAGAGGAAACAAATAGCAAGCCAGTCTTGCAGTTACTCACCAGAGAATAAATCAAAAACTTCAATTTGGAGCAATAAGAAAATTTCAGAGCACACCCTGTAATGAGTACGTTGAATAAGCCAAATAAATGCATTTAGACCCCAATACAAATGCGGTTCTTAATTGCAAGAGAATTAGGAGACCGTCGTACCCAAAATGAATAGTATTAGGAATCCACTGAAGAAGCTGAATAAATCAAAGATTTGTGCAGAGTAAACTGCAAATAAGCTTTGGGTTAAAAGAACGATAAACACAGGGACACACACACCAAAGAGGTCAAGTCTCTCGCAGTTACTCCAAACTGGAATAAAACTCCAAATGGCAGAGTAATATTGGCCTCACGTACCAATCGCTATAAAGGTATCAATTGCAATCATAGACTATCACAACTCACGCATATAATTCTGAAATAATGCCTACGGATACTGAATTGTCAACCATGTGATTTAACCCAAAATTAGGCTATCTATACTGCCATAGTTTGGACTCTTGCTCTGGGCAAGACTGCTGGTTTAAGGATGACAGTACTTATGTTTGTAGGCGACTATGCCTATCCTACAACAAGTCGCAGCTGTCGTCCCAACCCTTCCGGCTCACTAGCAGCACCTCACCAAAAACCCAAACAGTAAAAGGTGATTTGTGGCAGCCTTTACGCACGGACTCAAGAATAAGACATCTCAGGGAGTGTTGTGGTTAAACGGGGATTACCCCTTTCTCACAGATACATCATGTCTCAACCAAACACAGGCAATAACGAAGATGCAGTAAAGTTTCAATAGTTTTTATTTAACACAACTAGAATCTGCGATATGTTGCATGGGCTGCAATGATTAGGATAATGAACAGTGCAAGAAACAGAATTGTGAAGACAAGAGTCATTATTACAAAGACCCCCACCATCTTGCAATAGCATATAAAAGACATAAGATGTGTAATATGTCCTAATACCCTAATATGATAGGCCTAACCTCCTACCTAAAGGAGAGCTGGGTTTGTTAAACCTAATCTGCCAATGCCATATCCATGAGAGGGGCCCCCTTGTTACCTTGGAATGATGTCTCTATATCAGACTCCGCAGGGACACGGAGACTGGGTCAGCGTCAAGATGACGCGCATCATCGATATCAGCGATGGTGGCGATGCCCTCTGGTCAGAATCCCTCTGATTATCTGTATAAAGTGGACCCCTGACGTAGGTGTGTTCCCCAACAATAGATAACAGACATGCTTGGGGCGGCAATTATTATAAACAAATCCCTCGAAAGTATAGAGAGGGAAAATCCCTAAGTGTGAACACCTACTGTTTGTTTGTCTTTGTCACGTGATCTTGATGCCTTAGCGCGGTGGCATTGATAATGCAAAGCATAACAAGTGGCCCAACTATAAACAAGGCAGCCATCTTGGATTAATTAAATAATTAAATGGGCTAAGACAGAGCAAGCTAAGTAGGTTAAAAGTCATTAGGTGACGGGGGCACGAGTCTGCAAGCCAAAGGCTAAGCTAACTCCTGTTATCCCATTGAAACAAACTAGGATTCACTCCACCCTCCCCATTGCCGTAACAGGTATGACGAAGGTACAGGAACCCAAACGCTAAAATTGCTCTGAACTAAAAAGATAAAAGCATAAAAACTAGCTAGATAACTCTTTAAAATGTGTTAAAAAAAGGAGTAAAAACAGTTCAGCTAAAATACATACAGAGATGTTAATGTCAACCATGACAAGCACAGCGTGCCAAAGCAAAGTTAATTTGAATGCATGATTTTGATTGGGAAATGGCAAGCCAATTCATCAAATCACTTGCTGTAATCATGATCTTGAAGAGTGTCATCGAAGTCACCAACCAAGGACCTAAAAAATGAGTCCACATCATCTGATGTTAAATCGAGCGCCGGGCGGGCAAACGGATCCAGAGAGCAGTAGTGAGCATCAGTCTCTAGTGTAAAGTCATCTGCTGCAGTGCCGTCGTCTATGGTAATAATTAGAACGGAAGGCTCATAGGTGGCCTCGCGGAGCAACCTTAGTCTCAAGGGGCATGACCGTGTATGAACCCTCATCGGGGACATCAGCAGTTTGTGGTCCACAGGAGATGTCGGTGCAACAGCAAAGCAGACCATAGGTAGGTGTTCGAAGAGGCACCACATGCAGTGGAAAACTGGTTGTACGCACCAGAGAAGGGGCTGAAAAGACAACGACCAATCATGCTCCACTTACACCAGCAAGGGTGCACCGAAGATCCGAACCATGCGTACATAGCACAGCAGAGTTGGCGGGAGCGGCTCCATTGCTCTGCGTATCTGGAAAGAAACAACCACTGCGAATCAGAAGAAATAGCAGTAGTAGTCCGCCAATCAAAGCCAAAATGACCGGAAAGCCACCAAACACACTTGAAAAGAGCAAATGGATGGCTAATGGGATGACTCCGAAGACAGTCAGGAAGATGGACACAAAACCAGACCCAACAGCCTTAAAGAAATGGGCAGTCACAGAAGTGCTTGAAGCATTGAATATTCTGGATACCAGTTCTCCAAAGTGCTTGGGGAAGTTTGTATTTAATAGGGATTGTTTCTCGGCTGATGATCTTGCTATCTGGATAGCATACGTCTCTCTAGCGGGTTTGTCAAGGTGACCTCTTTTTGAAACAATGGCACCTTTATCCTGCTCAGCTTGTCATAGTTCACATTAATAGTATCTATGTGGGGCCACATGTCAGATACGTTTATCTCTTGTGTGGGGGGGAATAAAACATGTCCGGAACACGTAACGACCTTCGAGACCGAGATTGCGTAGGTAATTCCTGGTCGCATGCCGCAACAACTTTGATTGTTCAGTACCACATAACTTCCATTGGAAAGTACATTAAATACTGGTCGAATAAAAGGGACATGAGTACCCTTCAGAAAACAGGCCAAGTTTGCGACCCCCGCATTGCAAAGGCCGTGAAGGGACACCTCCTTACATATCATTGAATGACTAACAGTAGTCTCACACTCGCTTCCGCTAAGAAGGACCTCTGTTTCACCGTTCAGACATTTATAATCAAAGGACAGCTCCCACTCTTCCTTAATATAGCTATCGCCTAGTTGCTCATACCTTCCCACTGCAAGATGTGTCAGTCAGCTTGAGAAATGAAAGGTCGAAATGGGTAAATTAATTATGCCATGTAAGAGCCAAATAGTTGAAGGACTCTCTGCTACCGTGAAGGGCAACTTGTCTAACTTCTCTTCATGAAGCATGGTGAAACTAGCTTCCCTTTTAGCCATTGTCTGTGGTTCCACGGAAAGGTTAAAAGCAGAGAATAATTCACTCCCGTTAATATATTTCCATGGAATGCAGCCATTTTTCAGCGTCTGTAATGTCCAACCTAGCTGCATGATGGAACGTAGCTGTGTTTATCCATGATATAACCGGGACAAGTCTGTCTAAGTGATATCAATAGCAGACGACACTATGGCCCTCATTACAACCCTGGTGGTTGGTGTTAAAGCATCGGTAATACCGCCAACAGGCCGGCGGGAAAAAAATTGAATCACGACCATGGCGGAAACCGCCAACATAGACAGTCACTTTAACACTCCGACCGCCACGGCAGTAGAAACAAACACTGCGGCAGTAACCGCCAACAGACAGGCGGAACATAAGGTTCTGCCCACTGTATTACAACACGCCTATCCGCCACCTTTTCCGGGGAGGTACCAATGCTATCAAAAGCACGGTGGAAACAGGACTTGGAATGGAAACCACTCACCTCTAGACACCCAACAAGGAACCACGATGCCATGGAGCCCGAACTACAGGTCCTGCCCATGCTGGTCTACCTCCTCTTGTATCAGGAGCAGGAAAGACCCCAGTGATGACCACGGTGAGTACTGCACCTAGCACACAGGGGAGGGGGGCAGGGAAAAGAGAGTGACACACACACGCAACACGCAACACGCAACATGCAACACCCCAACCTCTCACCCTCCCTCACAACACCATACTCACAAATACATGCAGCAACATTACATATACACCCCGTCACCCCCTGGAAGAACTCAAGGACAAAAGGAAATGATTGTAACAATTGTAATCAATTAAATATCAGATAGGCCAAATTCAAAAATTAGTATATACAAATATGTACACCAACTGCGCAAGTCTGAATATAAATGAAATCATTGTCTGTGGATCAGTGTCCCAAAATGCATTGGCGAAGCCCACACAAGATACCTGACTCGAAATGGAGAGACCACTGCAGGGGCATCAGATGGAAAATAAACAGGCACCTCAGGGGGAGGGGGCACCTCAGCCGGATGAACGGATGATGCCACTGCTCCACGAGGGGGCTCCATGCCCACTGCTGTATCCTGCGGAGTGCAAAGCCACAGTCTCTCAAGTCTTTCTAGTGGGTGGTTTGCCCACTTCTGTATCCTGGGGAGTGCAAAGCCACAGTCTCTCAAGTCTTTCCAGTGGGTGGTTTGCTCACTGCTGTATCCTGCGGAGTGCAAAGCCACAGTCTCTCAAGTCTTTCCAGTGGGTGGTTTGCTCACTGCTGTATCCTGGGGAGTGCAAAGCCACAGTCTACAAAGTCTTTCCAGTGGGTGGTTTGCCCACTGCTGTATCCTGGGGAGTGCAAAGCCACAGTCTCTCAAGTGGATAACAGTCTCCACTGGTTCTGGAGTGGGCTTTGTACCAAGAGTCCTTCATCCTGCCAAGGAGAGAGGTAGTGGATGTGATTCTCCACTGGTTCTGGAAGGGGCTTTGTGCCCAGATTGCTTCATCCTGCCAAGGAATGAGGTAGTAGATGTGAATCTCCACTGGATCTGGAGGGGGCTTTGTGCCCAGAGTGCTTCATCCTGCCAAGGACTGAGGTAGTGGATGTGATTCTCCACTGGTTCTGGAGGGGGCTTTGTGCGATGAGACCACTGTGCTTTAGGAATTGGTGGCTGAGGTGCTGGGCTGGGACATGTTCAGCCTGGCCCTAGGGGAAGGACGGGGGGGAGGTGTAGGGAAGAGGTCAAAGTTTGCGAGGAAGAGTTTCTTAGACACACTGGGATGGGAAGATGGAGGGGGTTGGGAGTGGAGGAAGAGTTAGTGATTGTAGGAGGTGTACGTTTGCTGAATTTGGGTGAAGGTGCATGGGCCGGAGGCTGTTGTGAGGTGGATGGCTGTTGGGTGGGTGTGTGCCAGCGTTTATGTACTTTGGGAGGAGGGCTCACAGACACACTGGGAGAGGACACAGGGGATGTGTGAATGGTAGTGGGGTGGTGATTGCACGTGAGCGATGTGTGGTGATGGGCGTGCTGGTGATGGAGGTAGTGGCTGAGGATGTTGTGCATGCAGGTGTGAGCGGAGACAAGACAGGGAAGGAGGACGTGGAGGAGGGGTACACAGTGGAGGCAGTGGATGTTGGTGTGTCTGCATGGGGATGGTGCTTGTGTGAGTGCCGGTGGGATGTGTGGTGCTTATATTTGCCATGTCCACTCTTGTGTGTTGATGAGTGTGCATGCTAGTCTGATGGTGTGCTTGGGATAGGCTGAGGTACAATGGATTGGGTCTGGGTGAAGGAAGTTGGAGGGGGGAGGCTTGACACAGGGACAATGGCTGCCATCAGTGCTGAGGCAAGAGCCTGAAATGCTCTCTGTTGGGCCGCCTGCCCAGAATGAATGCCCTCCAGGTATGCATTTGTTTGCTGCAAATGCCTCTCAACACCCTGGATGGCATTCAAAATGGTAGATTGCCCAACAGTGAGGGATCTCAGGAGGTCAATAGCCTCCTCACTGAGGGCAGCAGGGCTGACTGGGGCAGGGCCTGAGGTGCCTGGGGTGAAGGAGATGCCCACCCTTCTGGGTGAGCGGGTACAGGAAACACGCTGAGGGGCTGCTGGGAGGGCGGTGCTGGTAGGGGGGTGGCAGCTGTACCTGTAGATGGGTGGGCACAGAGGTGCCCGCCACCGCAAGGGAGCTCCCATCAGAGGAGGAGTCGCTGATGTATACTCCTGTCCCTGTCATGGAGCTCCCCTCACCCTCCGTCCCACTGGTGCCTTCAGATTCCGTTACTTCACCCTCCAGGGCCATGTGGGATGCAGCTCCTCCTGCTCTGGTGCCACTGCTCCTCCGCCAGATGATGCTAATGCACACAAGAACAGGGTGACAAAACAAAAAGGGGGGGAAAGACAGAAGAGACACATGGTCAATGCATGCAACACCACTACCGTTGGTGGACACAACACACAGGGAGCAGCCCTATGCACTAAGCCATGCACTAACAGTGCAGGGGAGAAGCACATGCCCAAGGGGGACTCCTTCTAGACCCATTTCATGCACAGCTGGAACCCATGGGAGCGTGACTAGGTGTAGAGGGCAAATACCACCTTTGGGGTTGGAGTGGGAATGAGCCTGCAAAACAATTGATCTACTTTTGCGCGTCTGCCCTGGCCTAGAGGAACCCACAGCCCACCACCCCCACCCAGACACCTTGTCAAGAGCGCAGAGTCAGCTGAATGAGAGTGTACTCACCCCCTTGTGGTTGCTGTGATGCCCTCAAGCACCCATCCAACTCTGGATATGCCACCGCCAGGATCTGGTACATCAGCGGGGTCATGGTGCGACGGGCACCCCTTCCACGGTGGGAGGCCATCCCCAGCTGGGCCTCCACCGTCTTCTTGCTCCAGCAGCGCAGGTCCTCCCATCTTTTCCGGCAGTGGGTGCTCCGTCTATGGTAGACCCCCAGGGTCCGCACTCCCTTGGTGATGGCACGCCAAATACCCTTCATCTGGTGGGCGCTGACCTAGAGAAAAAGTGAAGTTAGAATGGATGTTACTCTCCTGTACAGTTCTTCTCACACATTGCACACAAACCTCCCACCCTGGCCCAGACATACATACATACACCATCCTCACATGCTGGCCTGTCCCCCCCTTCCATCCACGACACTCCATACAATCATGTGCCATTCACAATGCTCACAGTGTACTCAACTGTTTGTCTGGAGGACCGTTTAGTTGCTTGTACTGGGGGAGGACCCCATCCAACAGTTTCTCCAACTCCTCCGCAGCGAAGGCAGGGGCCCTTTCCCCAGACACTGTAGCCATTGTCGCTTCCAGACACAGGTCACAGCAGTGCTTGCATTGTAGGCCCTCTCCTGTTGAAGGACAGGTATCAAGTGAAGGAACTGATAGAAAATGGCAGTCACATCCGCGGCGGTGCGTACCGTCACCGCCGGCGTACATCGTCATTGGCTCCTGGAACCCATAGGGCCCAATGATAACCAATGCTGAATTGCGCCGCGGTCTTCGACCGCCTACCGCAATGGTGTAAAACCCCAGCGCAGTTACCTCATTTCCCCTTGTCCCACCTTACAGGTCAGGCAGCCGTCATTTCAGGGGGCCACATGGCAGGCCAAATAACTGCGTCACACCTATTTAGGACAGGAATACGGACAGACAAAGGCACATAGAGAAAATTTTACGTTTTTGCTAAACAGCCTTGTGATACCTGTTGTCACCGTTCTCCTCCATAGGGCACGTCCGCTGAGTCAGGTGATGAAATGGCGGCATCCTCCGGTGTACAGACCCCTGGTGGACAGACACATAATTATCACTTACAAATTGATTGTGCAACAATCGAGGAACTGTGTGCCCAGTTGACCTGATGTCAGCTATCCGCCATCCCACAGGAATACCCCCTCTAGTGCAGGTCCTGTCTGTACTCCATTTCCTGGCCAGTGGGTATTTTCAAACAACAGTAGCCATGGCATCAGGGATGTCCCAGCCAATGTTATCTAACGTGTTGTCCAGAGTATTGTCTGCCCTGCTGAAAGACATGCGCAGCTACATCGTTTTCCCTCAAGTGGAGGATTTGCCCGCAGTGAAAGGTGGCTTCTATGCCCTGGGACATATCCCTAACATCATTGGTGCCATTGATGGTATACATGTGGCATGTGTCCCCCCCCTGCAGGAATGAACAGGTGTACAGAAACCGGAAAAGCTACCATACTATGAATGTGCAGATGGTGTGTTTGGCAGACCAGTACATATCCCATGTGAATGCCAAGTATCCTGGCTCGGTGCATGACGCTTACATTTTGAGGAATAGCAGCATCCCTTATGTGATGGGGCAACTCCAGAGGCATCGTGTGTGGCTAATAGGTGAGCCTAAAGTCTCCACATAGTTTCATTTGCTGTCTGGGTATGGGAGACTCACTAATATTTGGAGTATGTCTACCAGTTGTCCCTTGATATTTGCAGGTGACTCTGGTTACCCCAACCTGTCAGGGCTACTGACCCCAGTGAGGAATCCCAGGACAAGGGCAGAGGAACACTACAATGAGGCACATGGATGAACTAAGAGGATAATAGAGCGCACCTTCGGCCTCCTGAAGGCCAGATTCTGGTGCCTCCATATGACAGGTGGCTCCCTATACTACTCACCGAAGAGGGTGTGCCAGATCATCGTGGCCTGCTGTATGTTGCACAACCTGGCTTTGCGACAGCAGGTGCCTTTTCTGCAGGAGGATGGGCCTGATGCTGGTCTTGTGGCAGCTGTGGAGCCTGTGGACAGTGAAGAAGAGGAGGCAGAAGAAGAAGATGTAGACAACCAAAACAACACTATCATACAATACTTCCATTGAGACACAGGTAAGAAGATGGAATTGCTTCCCACATCTCATACTATTCTATGACCTAGCATAAGTCTGCCTTTTTACCTTTGTGTATGGACCCTGACTTGTCACTTTGGCCTTCCATTTCACAGATCTGGGTCCAAATTTGTGCCCTCGGCTATGTTTACTCCTGGTCTACAGCTGTGTAACATTGGTATGTGGACAAGTACGTTTATATTGCTACATTCCAGAGATTTGATTTTGCAATTACACATTTGTGAAAGCACAGACTGACTCCAGATTTTTTGGTGATTCAAGGGTGTTTATTTCAGTGCTAATAAGTGGAGGGGGGTGTGAAATGAGCTGGGGTGATGGTGGAGGAATGTCCATGGCAGAGTCCAGTCTCTTGGTCTCACTGGTGCATTGTCCAATGGGGCATAGGAAGGGGAGCAATGGCAGTTTAAGGTAGACAGGGTGACAAAGTGGGACAGAAGGGTGACATTCAGGAGGGTCTGATTTCCTAGCAGGGTCTTGGCAATGTACTCTGTCTTGTTCCTGGATCTCAGGGACCGTTTGCTGGGTGGTTCTTCTTCTGCAGGGGGTGGGGTGCTTGTGGCCTGTTGGTCCTGTGACGGTGCCTCCTGTCCACTAGTGCCGGCGGAGGTGAAGGGCTGTTCATCGTCCAGGCTAGTGTCAGTGGGCCCTGACACAATGCCACTGTGTCCCTCATGCTGTTGACAAGGTCTGCCAGCACCCCTGCAATGGTGACCAGGGTGGTGTTAATGGACTTCAGGTCCTCCCTGATCCCCAGGTAGTGTTCCTCTTGCAGCCACTGGGTCTCCTGAAACTTGGCCAGTACCGTGCCCATGGTATCCTGGGAATGGTGGTCAGCTCCCGTGATGTTGGAGAGTGCCTTGTGGAGTGTAGTTTCCCTGGGCCTGTCCTCCCCCTGTCGCACAGCACTCCTCCAAGCTTCCCTGTTATCATGCGCCTCTGTCCCCTGAACCGTGTGCCCACTGCCACTGACCCCAGGTCCCTTATTTTCTTGGGTTGGTGGGTTTGCCTATGTTCCCTGTAGTGGTGGACACACTGCTGATTGACGTGTCCTGGGGACAGAGGGATGGGCCTGGTGGGTGGGTGCGGTGGCGGTGTTTCCTGAGGGGGGAAGTTCTGTGGTGGTTTGGGACTGTGTCAGGAGAACCGACTGTCCGAGGTCCCTGATGGGCCGGGCTGGTCATCTTGATCCAGGGGTGCAGAGCTGCTGTCATCACTGTGGGCCTCTTATGTAGGGGGACTGGATATGTCAGGCACCTCCTGTCCGGTGACGTTGGGTATGGGTCCTGTTGGGGTGTAAATGCATAGTTTTAGTATCTGTGTGTGCCATCTTGTGCATTGGGTGAGGTACTCTCTACTACTGTGCTTGCATCATTGTGTTTGCCCTTTTGTGATAGTTGGTTTGGGGTCTGTGTGGGTATCTGTACTGGACATGCTTTGGTGACGGTGGCCCATTCATAGGTGTTGCATGCAGGGCCTTGGTATTGAGATGTGTGGGTTGTGATAGTGGGACATATGTGAGATGATGGAGTGATGGGAGTGAGGGTAAGGGTAGGGGTATGTGATGGCATGCAGGTGGGGTGTGGGGGATATAGTAGTAAAGATATGACTTACCAGAGTCCAGTCCTCCTGCTACTCCTGCGAGGCCCTCAGGATGCAGTATTGCCAAGACTTGCTCCTCCCATGTTGTTAGTTGTGGGGGAGGAGGTGGGGCTCCACCGCCAGTCCTCTGTACAGCAATCTGGTTTCTTGAAACCACGGAACGCACCTTCCCCCGCAGGTCGTTCCACCTCTTCCTGATGTCATTCAGTGTTCTTGGATGCTGTCCCAAAGCGTTGATCCTGTCGTCGATTCTCCGCCATAGCTCCATCTTCCTCGCAATGGAGGTGTGCTACACCTGTGATCTAAAAAGCTGTGGCTCTACACGGATGATTTCCTCCACCATGACCCTGAGCTCCTCCTCAGAAAACCTGGGGTGTCTTTGAGGTGCCATGATGTGGTGTGGGTGATGTGTGAGGTGCTGTCTGTTGTGATGTGTGGGGGGATGTGTTGGTGTGTGTTGTTTGAGGTGTGTGGATGTTGTATAAGTGATGTGTTGTGTGTCTGTGGATGCTGGTGTTGTGTTTGCTAATCTCTCTCTCTGGCCTTCTTCCAAATTTTACGTTGTAAGGGTTTGTGGGTAATGTGGGTGGGTGTTTTATAGTGGTGTGAGTGTGTGGGTGTGGTGTGTGTATGTGTATCAGGTGTGTGTATTTCGAATTGTCCAATGTAGTTGTGTTTTGTAAGTGTGTGTGTATTTTGAGCGCGGTGGTGTGTACCTCAAATGGATTACTACGATTGAAAGACTGCTGCGTTGATTCGTGGGTCATGATAGTGTGGGCGTATTCCTGTTGGCGCGACGGTGTGGGTTTTGGTATCGCCAGTTTATCACTGACCTTTGGTGTGGCGGACTTGTGTGGGTGTCTGTATTGTGGCCGATTCCGAGATGTGGGTCGTAATACCTTTAGCGGAATTCCACCACCACAACGATATGTTGGTGGTCTTCAGCACGGCGGAAAGCGGGATTTACCGCCAGGGTTGTAATGAGGGCCTATATTTGATAGTGAATAAATCCTGTTGTATAGAGTGTTCATGCCGTTGTTAACAAATGCTAAATCCTTCTTTAAGTTTTCCTTATCTAATTGCCTCAAATGCGCAGCAGCTTTTATCTGTGATAGTTTCCAGATCTCATTATTCATAGCACATAGGAACCTTTTTGAGCGCTGTTTCCTAGGAACTAGCAGAAAATCCTGCAAGTCTATATCCTCAGAAACAGTGTTCAGATGTTTCTTTACTGCGGCTAACGTGTTAGTCTGTACCCATTGTTGGCACAGTTTACCCACACTTGCCAGGCCTAAACCTTCCCTTTTCTTACATATAAGGCACCCCTAAGGTAGGCCCTAGTAGCCCCAAGGGAAGGGTGCAATGTATGGTTAAGGTAGGACATATAGGTGGTCATTACAACCCTGGCGGTCGGTGTTAAAGTGGCGGTAAGACTGCCAACAGGCCGGCGGAAAAAAATGGAATTACCACCGTGGTGGAAACTGACAACAAAGACAGCCACTTTAACACTCCGACCGCCACGGCGGTACAAACAAACAGTACGGCGGTCACCGCCAACAGACAGGCGGGAGACAATGTACCGCCCACAGTATCACAACCTACCAATCCGCCACCTTTTCTGGGGAGGATTAACCGTGAACAAAAACACGCCGGAAACAGGACTCCGAAGGGAAAACGCTCACCTCTGCACACCCCACGAGGAACCAGGACGCCATGGAACCAGAGCTCCACATTTTACCAGCCTTCATCTTCTTGCTCCTCTACCAGGAACACGAACGCCGGCGGCGAAGACCACGGTGAGTACTGCACCTACGACACAGGGGAGGGGGGAGGGAAAAAACAGTGACACACACACGCAACACCCCCACCCCCACCCTCACCCACTACAACACACACACCAATACAGCATGATACATTACAGTTACACCCCCCAACCCCCCCAGAACAATGCAAAGACAAAAGGAAATGAGCTGAATGATTGCTATATATTAAAATTCAGTAGTTAAATAATATACATACACTATTTACAAATATATACACCAAGAATATTAGTCCAGGGTATTCCACCCTTAAAGTCCGTGGACCACTGGGCCCACACTGCATGGGCGAGGCCCACACAAGATATCTGAACGTGAGGGAGAGAACACTGCAGGGGCATCAGATAGAAATAAAACAGGCACCTCAGGGGGAAGGGAAAGGGGGGGGCACCTCAGCCGGTTGAGTGCACGACGCCAAATCCACGAGGGGGCCACATGCCCACTGTTCAATCCTGGGGAGTGCAAAGCCACAGTCTTTCAAGTCTCTACAGAGGGTGGATTGCCCACTGCTATATCTTGGGGAGTGCAAAGCCACAGTCTCTCAAATCTCTACAGTGGGTGGTTTGCCCACTGTTCAATCCTGGGGAATGCAAAGCCACAGTCTCTCAAGTCTCTCAAGTGGGTGGATTGCCCACTGCTATATCCTGGGAAGTGCAAAGCCACAGTCTCTCAAGTCTCTACAGTGGGTGGATTGCCCACAGCTATATCCTGGGGAGTGCAAAGCCACAGTCTCTCAAGTCTCTACAGTGGGTGGTTTGCCCACTGTTCAATCCTGGGGAGTGCAAAGCCACAGTCTCTCAAGTCTCTCAAGTGGGTGGTTTGCCCACTGTTCAATCCTTAGGAGTGCAAAGCCACAGTCTCTCAAGTGGATAACAATCTCCACTGATTCTGGAGGGGGCTTGGTGCCCAGAGTGATTCATCCTGCTCGTGGCGGCCTCAGTAGTGTCAGTGTAGTTGGCGCTCATGGGCCTGCGGTGCTTGTGGCTGTCCTGTCTTTGGCAGCGGTGCTTGTGGCGGTCCTGTCTTTGGCAGCGGTGCTTGTGGTGGTCCTGTCTTGAGGAGCGGTGCTTGTGGCGGTCCTGTCTTGGTTAGCGGTGCTTGTGGCGGTAATGTCTTTGGCAGCGGTGCTTGTGGCGGTCCTGTCTTGGGCAGCAGTGCTTGTGGCGGTCCTGTCTTGGGCAGCGGTGCTTGTGGCGGTCCTTTCTTGGGCAGAGGTGCTTGTGGGGTCCTGTCTTGGGCAGCGGTGCTTGTGGCGGTCCTGTCTTGGGCAGCGGTGCTTGTAGCGGTACTGTCTTGGGCAGCGGTTCAGCTGCTGGCGGTCCTCTCTGGGCCAGCGGGGCTGCTGCTGGCAGTCCTCTCTGAGCCAGCGGGGCTGCTGCTGTCAGTCCTCTCTGGGCCAGCGGGGCTGCTGCTGGCAGTCCTCTCTGGGCCAGAGGGGCTGCTGGCGGTTCTGTCTGGACTAGTGGGGCTGCTGCTGGCGGTCTTGTCTGGGCCAGCGGGGCTGCTGGCGGTTCTGTCTGGACCAGTGGGGCTAATGCTGGCGGTCCTCTCTGGGCCAGCGGGGCTGCTGGCATTTCTGTCTGGACCAGCGGGGCTGCTGCTGGCGGTCCTCTCTGGGCCAGCGGGGCTGCTGGTGGTCTTCTCCGCCGTGGTGATCGTCCCAGACTTGCCGGGTGCCCCTTCCCCACCTTGGAAGGTGTCGCTACTGACTCCACAATCCCACCTGCGCCCCTGGGAGCGGCTTTGCTGCCTGTTGTCTTCCCCCTCTCCCGCCGGGCACAGGCCAACCTTTGATGCTTGGCAGGTGGGGGACTGTCCGTGCTGTGGCTCCTTGCCACACTGGCTGCCCTGCTGCCTGGTCCACTCCAGAATCCGGTGACTACTGGCACCACTGGTCCCGGAGATGTTGTGGCTGAGGTGCTAGGTTGGGACCTGGAGAGTCGGGCCCTAGGAGACTGACGGGTGGGGGAGGTGAGGGAAAGAGGTCAAGAGTGGCCAGGAAAAGTTTCTTAGGAACTCCGGGTACGCCACCGCCAGTATCCTGAACATCAGGGGGGTCATGGTGCGACGGGCACCCTCCCACGTTGGGAGGCCATCCCCAGCTGGGCCTCCACCGTATTCTTGCTCCAGCGGCGAATGTCCTCCATTCTTTTACCGCAGTGAGTGCTCCGTCTGTGATAGACCCCCAGGGTCCGGACGTCCTTGGCAATGGCACACCAAATATCCTTCTTCTGGTGGGCGCTGACCTACAGGAATTGTACAGGGGAAAAAGAGAAGTTATTACCAACTGCACAGTCACAGTCATTGGCCCGCATCCCTACCCTTGACATGTGGCACATGTACTCACCGTTGTTTCATGCACGCCTCATTCCCCCCCTCTCTTTCATCCACCACACTCCACACAGGCATTGCCCATACAGCATGCTCCCAGTGTACTTACCTGTTTGTCTGGAGGACCGTAGAGTAGCGTGTACTGGGGGAGGACCCCATCCACGAGTTTCTCCAACTCCTCTGTGGTGAAGGCAGGGGCCCTTTCCCCAAACTCATGAGCCATTGGGGGTCATTCTAAATCTGGCGGGCGGCGGAGGCCGCCCGCCAGACTTCCCCCACCAAAATATCACTCCGCGGTCGAAAGACCGCTGAGGGTATTTTGGGATTTGCCCTGGGCTGGCGGGCGACCGCCAAAAGGCCGCCCACCAGCCCAGGGGAAATCATCCTTCCCACGAGGACGCCGGCTCAGAATTGAGCCGGCGGAGTGGGAAGGTGCGACGGGTGCAGTGGCACCTGTCGCGTATTTCAGTGTCTGCATAGCAGACACTGAAATACAAAGTGGGGCCCTCTTACGGGGGCCCCTGCAGTGCCCATGCCATTGGCAGTGCCCATGACAGGGCCCCGCGGCACCCCCTACCGCCATCCTGTTCCTGGTAGGAGACCCGCCAGGAACAGGATGGCGGTAGGGGTAGTCAGAATCCCCATGGCGGCGGAGCGCGCTCCGCCGCCATGGAGGATTCACATGGGCAGCGGAAAACCGGCGGGAGACCGCCGGTTTTCCGCATCTGACCGCGGCCGAACCGCCGCGGTCAGAATGCCTTGCTGGGCACCGTCGGCCTGTCGGCGGTGCTCCCGCCGACCCTGGCCCCGGCGGTCTCTGACCGCCAGGGTCAGAATCACCCCCATTGTCTCTTCCAGACTGAGGTCACAGCAGCACTTGCAGTGTTGGTCCTCTCCTGTCGAAGATCAGGTATTGAGTGATTGAACAGATAGAAAATAGCGGTCACGTCCACGGCGGTGCATACCGTCACTGCCGGCGTACATCGTCATTGGCTCCTGGGACCCATACGGTCCAATGTTAACCAATGCAGAATTGCGCTGAGGTCTTCGACCGCCTACCGCAATGGTGTACAATGCCAGCGCAGTTACCTCACATCCCATTGTCCCACTTTACAGGTCAGGCAGCCGCCATTTCAGGGGCCCACATGGCTTGAATTATAACTGTGTCACACATACCTAGGCCTTGGCTCAACACTCATACAGGCAAAATTCGGGTTATGAATGGTTTTCTGGGTAAGCTGTGTTTACGTACTTCTGAGTTTGTTGACTCTGTGCTCACTGTTGTCCTTCATAGGCACCGTCTGCAGGGACATGTGAGGAGATGGCAGCATCCTCCGGTGTACAGAATGCTGGTGGACCTGTCGACAATGGAGGAAAGACATGTAATCATCACCTACAGGCATGATCGTGCCACAATCCTGGAACTGTGTGCCCAGTTGGAGCCAGACCTGATGTCAGCTATCCGCCATCCCACAGGAATCCCCCCTGAAGTGCAGGTGCTGTCAGTACTCCATTTCCTTGCAAGTGGGTCAATTCAAACAACAGTGGCCATAGCATCAGGGATGTCCCAGTCTATGTTTTCCAACGTGTTGTCCAGAGTGTTGTCTGCCCTGCTGAAACACATGCGGAGCTACATCATGTTTCCTCAGGTGGAGGATTTGCCAACAGTGAAAGGTGACTTCTATGCCCTTGGACATATCCCCAGCATCATAGGTGCCATTGATGGGACACATGTGGCCTTGGTCCCCCCGCAGGACTTAACAGGTGTACAGAAACCGGAAGAGTTACCATTCGATGAATGTGCAGATGGTGTGTTTGGCCGACCAGTACATCTCCCATGTTAATGCCAAATTCCCTGGCTCAGTGCATGACGCTTACATCCTGCGGAATAGCAGCATCCCTTATGTGATGGGGCAACTCCAGAGGCACTGTGTGTGGCTATTAGGTGAGCACCTGGAACAAAATCATTGGGAATAGTTGTCTGGGTCTGGGGATATCCCTACAGGTTAGTGTGTGTCTAACAGTTGTCCCTCGTTATTTACAGGTGACTCTGGTTACCGCAACCTGTAATGGCTACTGACCCCAGTGAGGAATCCCAGGACAAGGGCAGGGGAACGCTACAATGAGGCCCATGGGCGAACTAGGAGGATTATAGAGTGGACCTTCGGCCTCCTGATGGCCAGGTTCAGGTGCCTCCATATGACAGGTGGTTCCCTATTCTACTCACCAAAGATCATCATGGCCTGCTGTATGCTTCACAACTTAGCTTTGCGACGACAGGTGCCTTTTCTGCAGGAGGATGGTCCACATGGAGGTGTTGTGGCAGCTGTGGAGCCTGTGGACAGCGAAGACGAGGAAGCAGAAGAAGAGGATGTCGACAGCAGGGACTCTGTGATCCTGCAATACTTCCAGTGAGACACAGGTAAGAATAAAAACCTGCCTACTACATGTACTTTAACACTACTACCTCTCTACTGTCTGTCCTTATCACCCAGTGTATGGTCACTGAGTTGTCACTTTCCCTTACGATGTCACAGATGTTGGTCCCACTGTGTGACATCTGCTTTGTTTTCTCATGGACTAGAGCTGTGTGACATAGGTATGTTGACATTATAATTGAAAGAGCATTTTGTCACTGTAATTGCTAATACAACATTTCGAAATCACAGACAGACTCCAGATTGTTTTGTGCTTTAAGGGTGTTTATTTAAATGCTAAATAGTGGAGGGGGTTGTAAAATGGTGAGGGGTGATGGTGGAGGAATGTCCATGGCAGAGTCCAGTCTATTAGTCTCACAGGTGCATTGTCCAAAGGGGCATAGGAAGTGGAGCTGGGGCAGTTTGAGGATGGACAGGGTGACAATGTGGGACAATAGTATGACATTCAGGGCGGTCTCATTTCTTGGCGGGGGTCTTGGCATTGTTCTCTGTCTTTGTCCTGGATCTCAGGGACCGTTTGCGGGGTGGTTCTCCCTCTGCAGGGGGTGGGGTGCTGGTGTGGTGGTCCTGTGGCAGTGCTTCCTGTCCACTGGCGCCGGCGGAGGTGGTGGGCAGTTCATCGTCCATGCTAGTGTCAGGGGCCCCTTGTTGTGCCACAGTGTCCCTCCTGGTGTTGAGGACTTCCTTCAGCACCCCTACGATGGTGCCCAGGGTAGAATTGATGGATCTGAGTTCCTCCCTGAAGCCCAAATACTGTTCCTCCTGCAGCTGCTGGGTCTCCTGAAACTTGTCCAGTACCGTTGCCATCGTCTCCTGGGAATAATGGTAGGCTCCCATGATGTTGGAGAGGGCCTTGTGGAGAGTGGGTTCACTGGGCCTGTCCTCCCCCTGTCGCACAGCAGCCCTCCCAGTTCCCCTGTTTCCCTGGGGCCTCTGTCCCCTGGACCGTGTGCCCACTGCCCCCAGGTCCCTGTTGTTGTTGGGGTGGTGGGTTAGCCTGGGTTCCCTGTAGTGGTGGACACACTGCTGATTGACGTGTCCTGGGGACAGAGGTATGGGCCCGCTGGATGGGTGCTGTGCTGGTGTTTCCAGTGGGTGGAAGTTCTGTGGTGGCCTGTGACTGTGTCAGGGGAACCAACTGTCCTGAGGTCCCAGATGGGCTGGGCTGGTCATCTAGATCCAGTTGGACAGAGCTGCTGTCATCACTGTGGGCCTCTTCTGTTGGTGGTGTGGACATGTCTGGACCCTCCTGTGTGGTGACGTTGGGCAGGGGTCCTGCAGGGGTATACAAGCATGATTATTGCATCTGTGCATGCCATGGTGTGCAATGGGTGGGTGACCGTGTACCCCAGTGCTTGCATTCCTGTGTCAACCTTGTGTGATGATGGTCTAGAGGGGTGTATGGGTATGTGCAGTGGCCATGGTTTGGTGATGGGTGTCCATGCTTTGTTGTTGCATGCAGGGCTTGGTGTTGGGATGTGTGGTTTGTGATATTTGGACATTTGTGAGGAGTTGGAGTGATGGGGTGAGGGCGAAGGTGGGGGTATGTGCTGGCATGCTGGTAGGGTGGGGGATATAGTAGTAAAGAATTGCCTTACCAGAGTCCATTCCTCCATCTACTCCTGCGAGGCCCTCAGGATGCAGAATAGACAAGACTTACTCATCCCATGTTGTTAGTTGTGGGGAAGGAGGTGGGGGTCCGCCGCCAGTCCTCTGAACCGCAAGGTGGTGTCTTGATACCACGGAACGCACCTTCCCCCGTAGGTCGTTCCACCTCTTCCTGATGTCATCCCTATTTCTTGGGTGCTGTCCCACTGCATTGACCCTGTCCACTATTCTCCACCAGAGCTCCATCTTCCTAGCAATGGAGGTGTACTGCACCTCTGATCCGAATAGCTGTGGCTCTACCCGGACGATTTCCTCCACCATGACCCTGAGCTCCTCCTCAGAGAACCTGGGGTGGTGTGGGTGATGTGTGGGGTGGTGTGTGTTGTGATGTGTGGGGTGATATTTAGTGGTGTGTTGTGTGAGGTGTGTGGAAGTTATGTGGGTGATGGTATTGTGTGCCTGTGGATGCTTGTTTGTAGTTTGTAATTTCTCTCTCTGGCCTTCTTTTGGGATTTTTGTCATAGGGGTTTGTGGGTGATGTGGGTGTGTGTTTTATATTGTATTGGGTGTGTGGGAGTGGTGTGTGTATGTGTATCAGGTGTGTGTATTTGTAATTGTCCAATGTGGTTGTGTTTTGTAAATGTGTGTGTATTTTGAGCGCGGCGGTGTGTACCGCCAATGGAATACCGCAGTTGAAAGACCGCCGTGTGGATTCATGGGTCATGATAGTATGGGTGTATTTCTGTTGGCATGACGGTGGAGGTTTTGTTTTTGCCAGTTTATCACTGACCTTTGGTGTGGCGGACTTGTGTGGGTGTCTAACTTTTGGCGGATTCCGAACTGTGGGTCATAATGACTGTGGCAGAATTCGGCAGTGTGTTGGCGGTATTCGGCATGGTGGTAAACAGCTTTTAGCAGCATTGTAATGAGGGCCTGTATGTTGTAATTATACCTGTATGTTGACCCGATACAAAGCAAGGGTCTGGCCTGTTAATTGAAAAAAACCCTGAGGAGTTAAAAAAATGCGCTCAACACTTATTAGTGTCAGTTGGCCATATTAACCACCCGCCGGGACTGGAAAGTGAAGAATTATAGGTACCAGCCTTAACCATTGCATCTAGTCTTTCCCCGGTGATATTAAGGAAATATTGCCAATCTTTCAACCTTGCCGGAGTGGGTATACTGGGCGTGTTCATGTCTTTAATTTTTGCTAACCCTAGACAGGATGTCTGCTAAATAGTGTCATTTAAGAAAATCATTTGCAAAGGAATCAGGCATGCTTGAAATAAAGCCTCCCTACTCTGTATCTGCCAATCTTGTGTTCCCCATACACTTTTCAAATCAACAGTGCTCTTCCAGTATTCGTAACCTTCAACTGTGAGCCGGAAACAAAGGGATCTGAATAGATCAGTTTTGTGTTTGTTAGTTACATTTTCCTAATTTGTGCTGGAGGTAATTTAAAATATTACGACTCCGCATTTTTCGTGCTATGCCCAGAGAAATACGTACATTCATCTATATAGTGTTTTGGGCTACCCACTGGTGGTGTTGAACAGTGTTCCCACTGTGTATAGTTTAGTACTGGCCTGTGTCTAGTGGCACGGTGTAGGTAGTAATGTCCCCAATTGTTGTAACAGAACATCTCCCCTTAATTCATTGGCTGTTCATATACATCATCACTTTCAAATACGGAAGAGTCCTTCATTTCAGTTAGCAGGGAATCAACTGTTTGGAATTCCCAATCATCAGATACAACATCAGGTGTAATTACATCTGTCATAGATATTTTGAACACGTATGGTATTTGAATAACCTCTGTAGGCCCGTATATATCAAAGGGAACATTGTCCCACACAATCCCATCAGAAATCGTGATTGCTGTAATATTTACAATGGAGAAGTCTCTTCGGACCTTATGCAAGGAATGATATGGAGTTAAGACTTCATCCACAAGCTCAACAGAGGAGCGTTCAGGAATATAGTGACCATTTATGATTAAAAAGAAAACAGTCACATAACCAACCCAAAAAAATAATGCTGAAAATGTCAAACAGAACCATAAATAGTTCTATGGGTAGATCAAAAAGTTCTTTTTAAGCCATTGATACAACTTACTTCTTCTTGAAACATTGTCAATCACAGTAGTGGATGAGTCTGAAGAAAAGAAAAGCAAAACACAAACGCTGTGGGATAGCGTAACTGGATGGATGGAATGCGGAACCAATCAAACATTCACCCCCAGTCACAGATCTGGGTTTAATCCATCCATTAATTTGCTCACCATGCCACCCCAGTTTGAACCCAGACATATGCAAATCAGTCTTGACCCTGTTCCACATGGGAACAGTCCAGCCCGAACTGCCAGACCAGGTTCTCCCTGGACCGGAAACAAGCATCCTGGGACCGGTTTCGGGGTTTCACCCCTCCTCAGCCAGGCTAGCTTGAATCCAGTGGCACAGTGAGCCCGGGACCCACGTCTGGGCATACCCGGCGCACTTAGGGCGGCAAAGAAAAGTCATCAATGTCTACGAAATAGCCAGAGGCAGTCTTTGCAAACACGGGAGCCGGTGCATTACCTGTCCTTTGGTCCACTTCGCGTGGAGGCTCTTGGGAGACAGTGTCATCAGTCTGTGAAGTGTTCGTGTAAAAAACAGCCAAGTCTCGGACAGGTATGTCATTGAAGTGGTGACTGGAACTAACAAAAGTTTGTTTTCTGCCCTCCCCATGGTCGAGAAGGTGTCTGGAACAGCGTTGGACATTGTTGCATAGTCCATAGTAGTGTTGTTCATCCTATTATGTAGATGTATGTCCTGTTGGGTAGTGAGAGGGGATCGGGAACCACCCAAGGGACCTCTTGGTCTACTGTGAAGAATCGGCCACATGGTGTAATTCGATGTCATCAATGGAAATGAATCTGTTCGTTCGAGAACCAGACAGTGGTGGTAAGATGACAGTCCTGGTACCTTGAATTCCCAAGACCGGTACAGGTACTCTGTATAATGGACCAAATTCTTTCTTCACAGCGATCTTCTCACGAACCAGATCCCCAACTTTAGGAATCCAGCCAGTCGAAGTTTTCGCTAAATCCCTTATTTCTAAGGTGGCAGCACTGGTAGATGATTTATCATCACAAAATTGCTGAAGCTCCTGTAAGACAGTGAGATGTTCATTTATGTCAAATGGTGTTTGTGCTGCCACCAAACCAGAGGAGTCAAGATCTGGGACATGCATAGGTATCCAAAAGAAAACCTCATATGGAGTGCGTCCCCCAAGGACCGTCTTGGCAGATTATTCAGTGCTCTCTGGACCCCATATAGGTGATGAAGCCAACTGCGGCCTGAACCTAAAAGCCGAGCCGTTAAGGACTGCTTTAGATCACAGTTCTGCCTCTCCACGACCGAATGTCCCTCGGGATGGTATGGTGAGGTGTAATGGAGTTCAACACCCATAGTCCCCATGGTGTCCCTGAATGCCTTAGAGGCAAATTCAGGGCCCTGGTCCGATTGGAATGCTGCAACCGCATATGTACCGATACAGATCAGCAAGTCTTTTATAACTGATCGAGCGTCAGCCGACCGCTGCGGCCATACCAACAGGAATCTAGAACAAGAATTTACAGCGACTAAAATATATTTGTATATAGGTCTGTAGTGGACCGCAATGGTCCAGATACACACACTGTAGTGGCCTGCTGGACACTAAGAGGGATGTCTGAGGTGGGCGTTTGATATTAGAACCCTTTATCTGCTGCCAAATGTCACAGCAAAGGATATATTTCTTTGTCCGTCTGCATAGACCAGGCCACCAGAAGCGTTTCTGTATAAGGGTTATTGTGGCCGATGTACCAGCATGTGCAGAAGCGACACCCTCATGCGCTGCTTTTACTAGATCTAATCTCTGGTCTTCTTTGGGGATCACTCGATCACCAACCCCAGGAATTGTTGTGTAGGCAACATTCTGTGCACTGATATGGTAAGAATAGTTTGTAGGGTATTCCTTTGGAAGGGGCTTGCCTGCAGCCAAAGCTTTCACGGCAGTCAGTATTTCATTATCCAATCTCGTTTGTGAACGAGTCACTGCAGCCACAGAAGCCGTAGCTACTGCTGATTTGGCTGCTTCATCAGCCAAGGTGTTGCAGGTAACATGTACTCCTACACGTTGATGGCCTAATGTATGTACTACATGGACACATGGTAGCTTATCCTTAAGATCAGCCACCCTCCCCCACAATGTCTTGTGTTTAATGGTGTTCCCTTTTGAATCTCTAAATCTGTTCAGCTTCCAATGATTAAGATAATCATTGTATGACTGGACGCAGTAGTATGAGTCGCAGACTATTAAAGTCAGGCATCCTGGATCTGTGTGTTCTAGCGCTAGTATAAGAACTTTAAGTTCAGCCAACTGAGCTGTGCAGTCCCCTAGGGTCTGTGTGTAGGTATTGTGAGGGTGGAAGACTCCATCTTCCATCACTCCGCTCACGGCTGCGCAAGCGGCTGAGTATTGATGTTTAGTACCTACAGCCGGTTGTGCTGAACCATCAGTGTATATGACAGCATGGTATCTGTCTAGTGGCAATATATTCAGAGGAGAGGGGTACTCCTGTTTGTACTGGAGAAACTCTTGTATCTGAAGTTTTGGATCAAAAATGTAATCGACATCAGTGGCGGTGAGAGACGTTGCCCATTGTATCCAACGTGGATATAAAGCTATCGCATTAGGAGCGCTTGCTTTGGTGACGGCCTCTAAGGCTGGCACCGGGGTAACAACAATAATGTGTTTTCCCTGGGCAAGTGGCCTCTCTTTTATGACAGCCATCTGAACTGCCATCAGAATCTTTTCTGTAGGTGCAAAACGCTGTTCTGCATTACAGTATAAATGTGATTTATATGCTATGGGTACTGTGTCACCTTCGTTGAAGGTGACATATGTAAATGCAATGGCACTAGCAATTATTCTGATGACCAAATTTGTTTTATTGTCACGTGTGTGCAAGTGTTTAGCTTTGAGCATGTCCTGTTGCATTTCCCTAAGGATGCATGTGTGTTCAACTGTCCAGTGTCTGCTAGAAAAATTGGGCTGAACCAAGTCATAAAGTGGCTTGATACGTTGTGCATAGTCTGGAATGTATGTTCTACCAAAGTTAAAGAAACCCAGTAGTGACTGTAGTTTCTTAAGCGTATAAGGAGTGTGCAGTTGAGCACATTTCTCTAGAAAGTGCGAGGCCAGGCTCTTCCCCCCGTTTGATAGCTCATATCCCAGGAACAATACACTGAGAAAGCCAATCTTACTTTTCTTAAAGTTCAATTTGTAACCGAGGTCTGCAAATCCCAAAAGGATCCGATGGACCCTTACAAGATGAATGTCGAGGTCGTCATCTGTGAGATATATGTCATCCACGTAGGATAACGCCTCGGAATAAATATCATGTAATATTGATGTTACACTGGCTGAAAATAGCCCTGGGCTGTTTTTATAGCCTTGAGGTAAACGACAAAAGCGTTTCTGAGAGCCAAAAGAGAATGCACTCAGGTCCCGACTTTCATGTGGTAAGTTCTGGCAGAAAAAGCCATTAGATATGTCTAATTTTGTTTTATATTTTTTGCGCACTATATTGTTTATTAGTGCTGTGCTATGTGAGTTTTGTATTGTGTTAGAAATGGGGTCTTTGGTTGGCAGTCAGGTTACCCCCTGTCCAAGCAGGGACCCTCACTCTAGTCAGGGTAAGTCACACACAATCCAAACTATCCTGTGCCCACCCTCTGGTAGCTTGGCACTGAGCAGTCAGGCTTAACTTAGAAGGCAATGTGTAAAGTATTTATGCAATAAATCACACAATAACACAATATAGCACCACAAAAATACACCACACAGTGTTTAGAAAAATATATAATATTTATCTGGATATTTGCAGGTCAAAACGATAAAAGATGCAATAAGAAAATGTAAAGATATCACTGGAAAGTGATATAAAGGGCCTGATTACAACTTTGGAGGACGTGTTAATCCGTCCCAAAAGTGACTGTAAAGTGATGGATATACCACCAGCCGTATTACGAGTCCATTATATCCTATGGAACTCGTAATACGGCTGGTGGTATATCCGTCACATTTGGGACGGATTAACACCTCCTCCAAAGTTGTAATCAGGCCCAAAGTGTCTTAAGTCTATTAAAAGCAAACAAAGTGTCTTTCAAGCACAAAGTACCTGGTTTGAGTTGAAAAAATCTCTGCAAAGGGCTGCAGAGGAGGAGATACAAGGAAAATGGTGTGTGCGTCGGTTTTGCCCCTTCACACATGGACTTGCGGCGTTATCTTCCACGCGGGGAAGACGTTGCATCGATTTCCGGCACGCGGACGGGTCTCCTCTTCGGGTCGCGGGGTTTTCAGACGCCCCGGGGTCTGTGCATGGAATCCTGGGCTTGTTGACCAGCTCTGCGTTGTTCCGGTGGGCGATGCAGGGACATTTCTCCCTCACTGCAGTTGCTGCGTCGATTTCCCCTCTGGAAGTACGGCGGCGTTGTCCCAGGTGGGCCGTGCGTCGAAGTTCCGGTCGCACCGTAGGCGTTGCGTCGATCTTTTCCTCGCGAAGTCCAGCTGCGTCGTTCCGGTTCGGCGAGCGGTGAATTTTTCACTGCAGCACAAGCTGTGCGTCGAATTTTTCACCGCACAAGGAGTCCAGTTGCAAGAGAGAAGTCTTTTTGGTCCTGAGACTTCAGGGAACAGGAGGTAAGCTCTATCCAAGCCCTTGGAGAGCACTTCTGCAGCAAAGCAAGAGAGAAGCAAGACAGCAGGGCAACAGCAAGGCAGCAGTTCTCTGTGAAAGCAGTCAGGTGAGTCCTTTAGGCAGCCAGGCAGTTCTTCATGTCAGGGTGCAGGTTCTGGTTCAGGTTTCTTCTCCAAGAAGTGTCTGAGGTGGTAGGGCAGAGGCCCTGTTTCATACCCAAATGTGCCTTTGAAGTGGGGGAGACTTCAAAGAGTTGCTTAGAAGTGCACAAGGTCCCCTTTCAGTTCAATTCTGTCTAACAGGGTCCCAGTAGGGGGTGTGGCAGTCCTTTGTGTGAGAGCAGGCCCTCCACCATCCCAGCCCAGGAAGACCCATTCAAAATGCACATGTATGCAAGTGAGGCTGAGTACCCTGTGTTTGGGGTATGTCTGAGTGAGTGCACAAGAAGCTGTCAACTAAACCCAGCCAGACGTGGATTGTAAGGCACAGAAAGATTTAAGTGCAGAGCAATGCTCACTTTCTAGAAGTGGCATTTCTAAAATAGTAATATTAAATCCAACTTCACCAGTCAGCAGGATTTTGTATTACCATTCTGGCCTACTCCTTTCAGATCAGCAGCTACCACTTCAACAATGTATGAGGGCAGCCCCAATGCTAGCCTATGAAGGGAGCAGGCCTCACAGTAGTGTAAAAACAAATTTAGGAGTTTTACACTACCAGGACATGTAAACTACACAGGTACATGTCCTGCCTTTTACCCACACAGCACCCTCCTCTAGGGGTTACCTAGGGCACACATTAGGGGTGACTTATATGTAGAAAAAGGGGAGTTTTAGGCTTGGCAAGTACTTTTGAATGCCAAGTCGAAGTGACAGTGAAACTGCACACAAAGGCCTTGCAATGGCAGGCCTGAGACAAGGTAAAGGGGCAACTAAACTGGGTGGCACAACCAGTGCTGCAGGCCCACTAGTAGCATTTAATCTACAGGCCCTGGGCACATATAGTGCACTCTACTAGGGACTTATAAGTAAATCAAATAGTCCAATTTGGTGTGATCCAAGGTTACCATGTTTAAAGGGAGAGAGCATATGCACTTTAGCACTGGTTAGGAGTGGTAAAGTGCGCAGAGTCTAAAAACCAACAAAAACAGTGTCCAAAATTGGAGGGAGGCAGGAAAAAAGTTAGGGGTGACCACCCTAAGGCTGTCAGGTCTAACATATTGCCAGCAAAAACCAGCAAAAACAGTGTCCAAAAAGTGGAGGGAGGCAGGCAAAAAGTTAGGGGTGACCACCCTAAGGCTGTCAGGTCTAACATATTGCATATGTGCGTGTATGACTATTTAAATGTCTATAATCAATGACTATTCTGTAGGAATGGTCTGGCTTTGCAACTGGGAATAACGGGTTATTCATTGCAGAGCTACAGGGCTCAATTACTCCTTGGTGCTCAAGCTGGGTAAGGATCTCCCTCACCGGGGCTTTTGCTTCATGTTTAACAGGATATTGTGGCTGCGGTTGGGGTGTAGACCTAACGGGAATAACATGACAAGGAGACTCCTTGTTCCAACCTACAAGATTGCGGTATAACACAGGTGCCTGCACTAAAGCCCATTCAGCAGCATAGGCTTCTTTTTATGATTCCGGAACAAGATTAGAGAAGGAAGGCAAAATGACATCTTCCCCATGCGGGAGCTTACCGGTGTGTTCAGGTGGCCAGTCTCTTTCGGCCAATAGGATATCACTAGTAAGTTCATCCCAAAATATCAAAGCAAGATTGCGCTTCACGTCTCCCTCTATTTGAATTTTTAAATCATAAACCCTGTTGGGTGGGAGAACGCGACCGTCTGCAGTTTCAACTGCAATAAAATCGCTAAGTTGCTTCTGCATCCAGATGATCTTTCAGACTCTGACGACATATCGTGACCTCTGCTATGCTGTCTAACAGAGTCACTGCCCCCGTCTTGTTCCTCAACAGTGTTCTCAAGTGTACTGGCATTTTTAGCTGTCAGTGCTGCCACCTTTTTCTTTTTAAACTGTGGCTTTTGCTGAGGAGACTTTTCTTCTTTTTTAATTGTAGACTGCGGCGAGTCTTTCTTTTGTTTCACGTATTCAGGACGTTGATCAGGACGGCCCCCTCTCTCGCTACATCTATCCGGTGCATCCTGAAAGGAACGAGAGGGACGTGAATCAGTATATCTGTCTGGAGTTTTAATATTCTCCCTATTTCTGAGATTGTATCTCCTTTCGGAGTTCTCTGGATATGGAAAATCAGCTCTCTTATTTCTTCTATCTTTAAACTCTTTTTGTTTTTCCCAGCACTTCTTAGAGCCCTCTTGTGCCTGCTTTGTACCTTCGTTAAGGATGGTACCTTGTAACTCCAATTTCTTTGGTTTGGCTCCCAAACTATCCCGCCCTATACTAGCATAGGTGTCGGAAAATATTTTTGGTAGCTGTCTCTCTTGTTCCAAGTATGGAGTTTCCCGGAGAAGCTGGCGTATTGCCAGTGCTACCACTTCCCCTTTAATATTACTGAGTATTATTGAGGAAACTGCATCAAAGTTACGTATTAATTTCATCCCCAAATCCAAGGCTGGTGCAGCCCCGTGCTCATTCTGTATATGTTTTAACTCCTCCGGTAAATTGGCAAGTGTCGGGGTACCATGTGTGGTAGTGTAAATAGCAGCGAAGACTGTACCCCATGTGGCGCAGTCATCCACAGAGGGAACCATCCCAAAGGGCAAGCACAGAGTGAGCAGTCTATGTTTTTCCTGTGGTCCCGTATGGGGAAACACAGCTTCCAGCTGATTAGTTTTCTGGGCAATCCAGAACTGTATTTTTCCCTGTTCTGTGAGTACCTTACCCATAATAGTATGTATAGTTTGTGGATTAATCCCAGTAACCAATTGGTATCCACCTTGTGCTGGCGGTGCTGTATGCGCTGGTGCGGTGTTCAATGTTCGCATTACGAACTGAACCAGTCGTCTATATAATGTCACTAATTCATTATATAAATCTCGCAGATCTGCTATCAGCATATTTAGAATGTCTGGGTGAGGTGTGTATGTGGCGAACATAGGCCACGTCGGTCCGTTCATGACTTAAAGGACCTAGCCTCACTCTTTGTAATATGTGTGGTAGGGTGCATTCAAACCAGTTCTGATGCTCTTGGTATGTGAGCGATATTTCATGACACTGGTAAGCTCGGTACCATTGAGGTACGTTTGCAATTTCATATGTGTGGAATGTATGTGTTCTTTGGTCTACCTCAGGAAAGATGACCCAACAATAAAATGTTTCTGTTTGGTATGCTTCACTAGCTTCTATTACAAGAGTAACATCCCCGCCATCCTCTGCAAGGCCATGCGCTAGTAAATGTTGTGTAAGAGCTTGTCTAGCATTTTCAGGAATGCTTATGGCATTAGCCATATTTGTTTAGAAAAACGGAACACCAAATGGGGACTAAAGTCCTTTTATGAGTTCGAGCTCAAACAACCTACAGCTTAATCAGGTGGTACCTTTTCAGCTGAGGAGGATTTTCCCAAAGGCCACGGACGTCTCCGTATAATGGTACTTAGGGTACCTGTTGTCTGTGAGACAGTGATAGTCGGGGTATTCGTAAATTAGTGCCTAAGCACCATCGTTGGTGGTGCCATGTCATAGTTTGGACTCTTGCTTAGGGCAAGACTGCTGGTTTAAGGATGACAGTACTTATGTTTGTAGGCGACTATGCCTATCCTACAACAAGTCGCAGCTGTCGTCCCAACCCTTCCGGCTCACTACCAGCACCTCACCAAAAACCCAAACAGTAAAAGGTGATTTGTGGCTGCCTTTACGCATGGACTCAAGAATAAGACATCTCAGGGAGTGCCGTGGTTAAACGGAGATTACCCCTTTCTCACAGATACATCATGTCTCAACCAAACACAGGCAATAACGAAGATGCAGTAAAGTTTCAATAGTTTTTATTTAACACAACTGCAATCTGCAATATCTTGCATGGGCTGCAATGGTTAGGACAATGAACAGTGCAAGAAACAGAATTGTGAAGACAAGAGTCATTATTACAAAGACCCCCACCATCTTGCAATAGCATATAAAAGACATAAGATGTGTAATATGTCCTAATACCCTAATATGATAGGCCTAACCTCCTACCTAAAGGAGATCTGGGTTTGCTAAACCTAATCTGCCAATGCCATGTCCATGAGAGGAGCCCCCAACCCTCGTTACCTTGGAATGAGGTCTCTATCTCAGACTCCGCAGGGACACGAAGACTGGGTCAGCGTCAAGATGACGTGCAGCATCGATATCAGTGATGGTGGCGATGCCCTCTGGTCGGAATCCCTCTGATTGTCTGTCTAAAGTGTGATGTATTTATACAGATCTACCAGGACCCCTGACGTAGGTGTGTTCCCAAACAATAGATAACTGACATGCTTGGGGCGGCAATTATTATAAACAAATCCCTCGAAAGTATAGAGAGGGAAAATCCCTAAGAGTGAACACATATTGTTTGTTTGTCTTTGTCACTTAATCTTGATGCCTTAGCGCGGTGGCTCTGATAATGCAAACCATAACAAGTGGCATAACTATAAACAAGGCAGCCATCTTAGATGAATTAAATAATTAAATAGGCTAAGACAGAGCAAGCTAAGTAGGTTAAAAGTCAGTAGGTGACAGGGGCACGAGTTTGTAAGCCAAAGGATAAGCTAACTCCTGTTATCCCATTAAAACAAACTAGGATTCACTACAAAACTACATAAGGAATGCACACAAATAGTATATATGGGCTGGAAAAGACCAGTTGAATAACTATTCTCTTGTCCCAGACATAAATAAGGGAACAATTAATATTGAGCAGTAAGCAAACCTTGGTCCAGCCCGTATACAATCATCCATTAAACAGAGAACCCACATCAGATGTCTACTCCCATCACAAAAAATAAGAATCTCAGAATGTCCAAAATTATGCAGTCAACAAAACTGTGCACGAGGAGCAATACCTCTTACCTATTTAGTTTGATTTGAGACGCCAAACTGACTGCGACGCTGACTCTCCCGGAAGAAGGTCACCGGAGCTGAAAAAACAGGACTGTACCTTCAATGTAGAGGCCCAAAGATGCTCCAGGGAGACCAAACAAAGCACTCAGCTGCGGAAAATTACATTGTGCACAGTAAAGTTTCTAAGCTCAGAAGATGGTAAACTGGTTCCAATCTTTCTGAATTTAGGATGCAGGAAGAAGGAAACGGAAGAATTCAAAAGAACATAAAAGACAAAAAAATGACTTCAATGAATGGGGACTAATAAATAAATGGAAACATAATAGACCGTTGAGAAAAACGGTGGATAATATCCAAAGCCAGGATACAGGACCAATTGTATCTCACATATAAACAATAATCCTCATAGCTAAAACAGGACAAAATGTGTCTTTGTACCTATCAAAAATTGCATATCATAGAAGAATCACAAATTAACAATGCAACAAGTTAGAGAGGCATCACATCCTGGAGGAGTAGAACAAAAAAGCAAAAGTTAAACAATAAATATATTAGAATAATCTTCATGACTGAGATCAACAAGTCCAGAAACATATTGCATTCTTGAAAACAAAAAGACAACAAGAAATGAGTCATACTCAATAGTTGAAGTAATCCATGATACTAATCATGAAGTGCAAGCAACAACAGAAGATAGAAAAAGGCAACTGAAGGGCCATGTTCTCCTTTTCTTTACAAGGAAATTCAGAATACTGCCTTGTTCCATTCATCTAAGGAGTTCAGGCCATGGTTGACCGAGTTACATCTGGATAGCCATTGACATTCGTAGCGTTGTAGCAATTGTGTCAAATCTCCCCCATGTAGAGGAAGGCCTGGTTTGTCAACCGCTTGCCAAAAGAAACCAGAATCAGCCTGATTGTATGTGAGAAAGTGTGATATCAATGGCGCTGTTTCCACTCTGCTGCATATTCTACTCTTATGCTGAATGATCCTTGTCTTCACCACCTTTGTTGTTTGGCCTATGTACAACAGATCACAAGGTCACTAAATTGCATAAATGACATTGCAATTACTGTGATGTTTCAGTGGATAGACCCGAGTGCCAACCTTCAACTCTTTTATATTGTTGGTGTGGGAACATACACTCCAATTCTGGCACCTAAAATGACCAAGGACAGGTGGTAAACCCCATAGGGTAGTGATAGATAAGTTACCATTCTCCGTAGGTGCCCAAGTAACTGCATGTACTAAATAATCACCCAAGTTGTTACCTCTTTTATAAGAGAAAAGAGGGTGTTCCGCAAATGTAGCATAACTGCATGGAATTCCCAAATTTTTCTTATTGATCTTAGTCACTCCTTTGCTCGAGGGGCAAAAGGTAGAAACAAAGGCAATGCAGATATTGGAGGGACGTGTTTTACCAGAAAGAAGAACCTCTCTGGTACAGAACCAAGCCTGTTTCATGAAGCGTTTGATCAGTCGTTTGGGATAGCCCCTATTCTGTAGTTTCTCAGCTTAAATCCCAGAAAAAGTCACTCTTCCACTTGTAATTCCCCTGAATGCAGTGGAACTGACCATAGGTGAGGCCATCCCTTAAACACCTTGGGTGATTACTGGAATACAGTAATATGTTGTTTGGTTTTATGGGTTTTTAATCAAATGTTCTAAGAGAAAAGTCCAAAAAGGGCAACCCACCAGTACAGGTCTCAAGTGAAAATGTAAGATGTTTTTGCATGGTGTGTAACTACTCAACTAATTATTGCAAGGTATCTCTGTCTCCTTGCCAGATCCTAAGTATATCAATGATGCACACACACCAGCAGGCATTTTTTAAGGATTATTCAATTTTCCCCTGGACCCCTGCCTCCCATAGGCAGGATTATTCAATTGTTCCTAGATCGGCTGCCTGCCATATTCACACACATTAGTATTTGATTTTTAAAGGTAATTCAGTGTTTTTCTGCCCCCCCAACCCCCCGCCTGCCACAGGTGTCTCCCTTTAGATTAGATGCACATAAAGCAAGCAGTTACATCTATGCATTGTTATCCTGCTTGAAATTAAAATATTATGTTATGGTGGTATGGTTTGATTTTAGAATAGTTACACTAATGCTGGTAATTATTTAAAAGAATAGGCTTGGGCGGAACTCAAGGAATTTCAATCCACAGAATTCCGCCTAGTTATATAAAAACTCTGTGAGATTATGGCCAGAATTTAAACACTGCCCTTACTGACTTTTAGTGCCAGGAGCATGTTCCGTGCTGTAAAATCAGTGCGAATGGCACCACGCAGAATGCCAGAGAGCTCTGCTTTTTTCTGCCGCTTGAGTATATTTTCTACTTGAGTGGCAGATTTCTCAACACAAACCAATGCAACCTGCTGTGACCGCCCACATTGAGAAATCTCACTGCGGGCAATCTAGTGCCCAAAAGTAATTCCAGGGAATGCAAATTCTCGCTTGGGCTCACCAACTTAATGTCGATGATCCATGCAGAAGAAAAAACTTCATCATGCAGTGGTTGGCGGAGTTTTGTCGGAACTCCGTAATCCACCACCAGAAAATTCAAACTACAAAATGCAACATTTCACTAAATGTTTTTCTTGCTTGTTTGATTTAAGGTGCACAAAAAACATCAACCACAGTACTGCCAGACAGAAGGCTGCCATAAAGTGATGTGAGTCATTCAATCTCTTCCCCTTGTACAGGTAAGTGCCACAGCCAAATGACAGAGCTTGAAAATGGCCCCCCAAGGAAAGGTGCTGCCAAGAAAGTGACCAGTGAGGAGGAAAAAAAGAAGCAGATTTCCACAACTAGCGTGCCACCACAAAACACTTTCAGGAAAAGTGTTCCGATTGCACCATCTTCCAGGCTGCAAGCTGGGAGCAGCACTCCTGCACCATTGGCACCACCCCAACCTAAGCCCAAAGCCATGCCTCTCAGCGAGGCAGTTACTGCAATTATAGCAACAAGAAGTGAGCCTGAATTGGATTTGTCTCAGCTGTAAACTAGTACCCAGTCATTGAAGGAAACTGAGCAAAGTGGACAACAGCAGTCACAGGCAGCAATAGTAGATCTTCCTGAACTTGGAGCAGAATCGGAGGTTGAGATTCTTGCTGAACAAGATATACCTCTTCTTGAACCATCAGCTTCCCAATCTACAGCAATAAAAAAGAAGGGTATTCCACCATGTTCTCCAAGCACCCCTTCTGAGGATGTGGACATGTATTGGATGCCTGTTGAATATGAGACCTGCCATAAGAGACAAGGGGAAAAGAAAGTTCCTTAAAGTCTTACAATTATGGAAGGAGATGAGGAGGACAAGTCAGTCATTGTCATGGAAGCTGACTCAGAGGAAACCTACATTACTTCTCCTATTCAACCTGATCTGAGGGATGTGGCACAGGTACCACCACCACCATCACCACTGCCAACTTCCATATTTGTAAGGCCCCCACTGAGACCTGCAACCACCTCTACCTCAGTTGGAGTACGTACTGCAGAGAGGCAATTGTTGACACACCCACCTACCTCCAGTCCTTAAGGCATTGGCAGTGGCACTAGTGGCCCACTAAAAAAGCTTTCCTCCCCAGTTTAGGTCTTCTTTATGATTAGCAAGCAGAAGGATAACATTGCAATTTGAACCATTTTCCACACAAGTGTTAGTAGAGGTAAGCATGGTTCACATTATGGTACTGGAGGCCAAACATCCATTATTAAATACATCACGCAGGTGGTGGTAGTGATGAGAGAGGGGAATCAGCTCAGCTCATGGTGGGAGGTGAAGGTGATAAGAGAGAAGAGGGTGCCAGCTTTAGGCAAAGCAGCCTGTCCCTGGCAGTGCACCAGTATTACCCACCTCAGCAAGCTCGAAATGGCATGAGAGTCAGATGGAGACACCACAGACATACATTGAGTCTACCACTTCCTGGTTCTCTCTGGAAGTCACGTGCTTCAGTGGCACCAGAAAAAGAAAAAGGTTTAGGCTACTTCTATAGGCATGCTTAGGCCCTACGAACGCAAACACCCAACGGCACCCTATGTATAATGGGAAGTTGGCTAAAATGTTAGTGTTGACCCTCCTTCCTTTTTTTTGTGGAAGGAGTGGGGTTTGTGGACACCATCCACCTGAAATGGAAGATTCCCATTGGGACCTCTTTTGCCAGAGTTGCTGTTCGAGCACTCCATCATGATGTGCTGCAATTGGAGAAGCTTTGCAGCAGAGTGGTGTTCAAAGTATCTACCTGACGACAGACCTCTGGGCCAGTTGTTGAGCAAATACATGTGTATCACTGCATACTGCATCACCTTTTGTGGGGGTTAGGCAACAGCTGTCTAAGGGGTCACCACTGAAGGTTTCAGCGGCATGCAACAGTAACCATGTTCGCCATGGAGAAATCCAATACAGATGCAAACATTGATTGTGCAGGACTTTCTAAAAAAAAGAAAACCTAACGGCTTACTTACAAGGGATTAGCACTGCTGTGTCATCATTTATTTTATACATAAGTGGTACATTCTCTGCTCCATATTGCCCCATATTTACAACATTATACATTAGGCCCAATGTGTCAGTTTAAATGGCCTGCATCAAACAATACCTGTGCTGGAACGAGCTGCTCCATGCAGTTTATGATGTATGCAGGGTAGATGTTCCCTTGTTAAAATCCATTTAGAACTGATGTAGTGTTATTTCAAAGTGTGACACATCTTTGAGATGCACTGCACTAAGCCTGGAATCCGTCAAAATTCCTATGCCTTTATAACCTAGGTATTGTAACCAATGCAGTGGTTTTGTAGCAGGAATCTGACCATTTGAAGTCATTTGACGCACTGGAATATGCTGGTATTTCAGAGGCCACCTCTACTAGTAATGGTTCTACACACGTGACAACCATTGACCAACCTGGGCTTTGTGACGTTGTGTACTCCCCTTAAGGGACAGACCACGATTGTCACTTCTTCATGGAGGAATGGGTCCCCAAGTCCAGGCAAGAGTAATCCAAAGGACAACAGGTAAGTAAACTCATAAGGTAGGTAATACATATATGCCCACTTAGTATTACAACCTATACTTGCATTCACTCACATTACACTGTCACTCACTATATCACACATACTTAGGCATCTACATACACATACGTAGACTATGCCAGCGGTAATGTGACTCATAGCCAAACTGCATACATTACATGCAGGACCAATGAAAGAGCGTACAAGGTGCTATTCCACCATTTTACAGTATTTTACATTGGTCCTCACACAATAGGCTACTTGTTGCAGTCAGACAGGATGAATCACCTCTGAAGTTGCAAACTTCATGAATGTGCCACTTTTGAGGCTGATGCATTGTGACAGAGTTCCCACTTACGTGTCCTTTTGCCATGGTACTTCTTATTTTAAATATGACGCATCCATGACTTCACTACCTGTATTGATTCAGTGCAAGAAATGTTGATGCATCAATACCGCTCACAGTGATGCTTCAGTTCTGAAGCCCACAGCCAGCAACATACTGACCACCTGCAGAAGAATCTGCACTCTTTTTAGCAAATTGTTAAAAGCCCAGAAGCAGTTGAGGATCATTTAGCATACCCGTGAAAGCACTCACACACAAGGTACCAACACGTTGGAACTCAACCTATTGCATGTTGCACTTTATGCTTGAGTAATACAAACTGATAGGTGACTATGTAATTTGAAGAGGAGGGAATGTGTTAAAAATGGGCTTTCTAGTTGGCAGTCGGTTTATACCCTGTCTAAATAGCGCTCCTCACTCTAGTCAGGGCAAGGGAGATACCCAGCTCAGATAACCCCTGCTCACCACCTTGGTAGCTTGCCACAAGCAGTCAGGCTTATCTCAGAAGCAATGTGTAAAGTATTTACCCATATCCCACAGTAATACAGTGAAAACACTACAAAAGGACATCACACCAAAACAAGAAAAAATCAACATACAGTAATAAAGATATGAAGTGTGCAAGAATTACTTAAAAATGCAGTTCCTTGAAGTCAATAGCTCCAGCTGGGACAATCATGGTGTCGTGAATAACAAATCCAACATTTCAGGCAAGCTAAGTTGTCGGAAAGACCCGCAAACAGTACCTTGGAAATGTAGGGCATTGTGGTCCACGCAATGAGATCAAGAGTGTGGCAACGCTGGTTTCAGCAGGCATTAGCGGGCATCGGTGTGGAACCCAGAGGTCACGGTGCAGACAAGGGCGTCTGTTGACTAGGCTGGAGTTGAGGGCACTGGTGTCGGTAGACTGGGGCCAAATGCAGGCAGCAGCATCGGTGTCAGCATAGAGCGGTGTTTTCGGGAATACCAAGGCTACGGTGTGAGCGAGGCAATGTGGAGTGCGGGACCCACAAGTCACATGCAAGCAGAGGCTCAGTGACGACATAATGTGGTGGTGACGGTCAGACCAGGGTTGTGGTGGGAAGGGTGGTACGGCTCCATGCGGCATCGTCAGGTCACGATGGAGGCAGCTGCATCATTGGCAGCATTGTGTTTTTTTTTATTCTGTTGCAGCACAAAATACACAGTTCCCAGTGCTGTAGGCAGATGAACCTGAAGTCTTTGATATCCCTGAGACTTCCAACAGGAGACAAGGTCTACTTCAAGCCCTTGGAGAATCTTCACAAGCAGGATCCACAGCAAAGTCCAGTCTTTGTCTTCTTGAAGGCAGAAACAGCAACTGTAGGCCAACCCAGCAAAGCACACACAGCGAAGGGGCAGTGTTCCTCCACTAGCTCTTCACCTCTTCTTGCAGAGGTTCCCACTGATCTAGAAGTGTTCTAAAAGTCTGGAGTGTTGGGTCTACTACTTACATTCATTCCTGTCTTTGAGGTAGGCAAATGTCAAAGGTTTGGAGTCTGCATTGTGTGAGGACTGGCACAGCCCTTTCAGGTGCAGGAGTAGGCTCCTCCCTCCCCACTCTAGCCCAGGGGGACTCATCAGGATATGCAGGACACACCTCAGCTCCCTTTGTGTCACTGTCTAGAGGGAATTCACAAACAGCCCAACTGTCAGTCTGAACCAGATGTAGATTCCACAGGCAGGCAGAGGCACAGAATGGGTATGCAAGAAAGTGCCCACTTTCTAAAAGTTGCATTTTCAAACAGACAATCTAAAAAACAACTCTACCAAAAGATTTATTTTCAAATTGTGAGTTCACAGACTCCAAACTCCAGACGTTTATCTGCTCCCAATGGGAAACTGCACTTAAGAGATATTTAAAGGCAGTCCCCATGTTAACGTATGAGAGAGATAGGCCTTACAATAGTGAAAAACAAATTTGGTAGTATTTCACTATCAAGACATGTAAAACACACCAGTACATGTCCTACCTTTTAAGTACACTGCACCCTGCCCACGGGGCTACCTAGGGCCTAACCCAGGGGTGACTTATGTGTAGGAAAAGGGAAGGTTTGAGCCTGGCAAGTGGGTACACTTGTCAGGTCACGTTGGCTGTGCAGACCAACACACAGACACTGCAGTGGCAGGTCTGAGACATGTTTCTAGGGCTACTTCTGTGAATGGCACAATCAGTGTTGCAGGCCCACTAGTAGCATTTGATTTACAAGCCCTGGGCACCTCTAGTGCACTTTACTAGGGACTTACTTGTAAATCAAATATGCCAAACATGGAAAACTAATCAGAATCACAATTTACACAGACAGCATATGCACTTTAGCATTGGTTAGAAGCAGTAAAGTTCCCAGAGTCATAAAGCCAACAAAAACACGTCTTAACAAATAGGAGGAGGGAGGCAAAACATTTGGGGATGACCCTGCAAAACGTCCTAAAGAATGCAATTGGGAAAAGCATGACAATGGAGGTGAGCAAATGGGGCCTATTCAATTGCCTGATAAAGGTGCTACTTCCTTTTCAGGTTTTCACCCAGAAAGTCAGCAAGGAGGACAGTATGATGAGGCAAGCTATCATGTTGCATCTGCTTCAGGACCAGTTAAAAATGGTGTCACAAAGGTTCACAGGTGTGAACAACAGCAGAGAAGTGCATGAGTTAGTTGAGAGGTTATTCTTTCTCTTGGCTGTTAATCAAAGGCTGGAAAAAGACATTATGGCTGTTATTATGATCTGGGCGGTCTACTGACTGCCAGGGCCACGGTGGCGGTTTCACCGCTGTTGGACTTTTGCTTATGCAGGGTCATCCCCAGACTTTTTTGCCTCCTGCCTCCTATATTTTTCTGACATGTTGCTGTTGGCTTTTCAACTCTGAGCACTTTACCACTGCTAACCAGTGCTAAAGTGCATATGCTCTCCTGTTTAAATTGTATGTAAGTGGTTTATCCATGATTGGCATATTTGATTTACTAGTAAGTCCCCAGTAAGGTGCACTAGAGGTGCCAGGGCCTGTAAATCAAATGCTACTAGTGGGCCTGCAGCACTGGTTGTGCCACCCACATAAGTAGCTCTGTAATCATGTCTCAGACCTGCCACTGCAGTGTCTGTATGTGTATTTTTACACTGTAAATTCGACTTGGCAAGTGTACCCACTTGCCAGGCCTAAACCTTCCCTTTCCTTACATGTAAGGCACCCCTAAGGTAGGCCCTAGGTAGCCCCAAGGGCAGGGTGCAGTGTATGGATAAGGTAGGACATATAGTAATGTGGTTTATACTGTATGTCCTGACAGTGAAATACTGCCAATTTCGTTTTCACTGTTGCAAGGTCTGTCTCTCTCTCATAGGATAATATGGGGGCTACCTTTAAAAATGATTAAAGTGTAGATTCCCCTAGAGAGTAGATGGACATGTGGAGTTTGGGATCCCTGAACTCACAATTTAAAAATACATCTTTTAGTAAAGTTGATTTTAAGATTGTGCGTTTGGAAATGCCACTTTTAGAAAGTGAGCATTTTCTTGCTTAAACCATTCTGTGACTCTGCCTTGTTTGTGGATTCCCTGTCTGGGTCAGTTTGACAGTTGGGTTGTTTTTCACCTCACACCAGACAGTGACACAAAGGGAGCTGGGGTGTGATCTGCATTTCCTGATTAGCCATCTCTGCTAGGAGGGAGGGGTGGAGTGGTCACTCTCATCTGAAAGGACTGTGCCTGCCTCTGACAATGCTGTCTCCAGCCCCCTGGTGTGTGTCTGAGGCCTTGCCTGGGCAAGGCAGGATTTCACAAGAAGGTGTGAGTCCCCTTTGAAGAAAGGTGACTTCAAAGACTAAAATGGGTATAAGAAGGGCACCCAAACTTACAAACTTTAGAAACACTTCTGGAATCAAGGGGAACCTCTGCCTGGAGAAGAGCTGATCGCTGAGGAACAAGTGCTGCCCTGCCTGTGACTGTGCTTTGTGGAGCTTTCCTGCAGTGCTGCTTCTGCCAGAGTAAGAGGGCAAAGACTGGACTTTGTGTGCCTTCCATCTTGAAGAAGAAATCTCCAAGGGCTTGATGTAGAGCTTGCCTCCTGTTGTTGAAGTCTCAGGGATAGCAAAGACTTCTTCCTGCCAGCACCTGGAGTCTCTGGAGAGACCCCTACTCTGCTCTGTGGTGCCCTTCCAGTTCCTGGGACCCTGAAAGGAGAGGCTGGCAGCCTAAGGACAAAAATACACGCACCGAGCACCGTGCGGAGAAAAGATCGACGCGAATCCGATCGCGGCTGAGAAAACGACGCGACGCCGGTTCCGCAGCTGAGAAACGACGCCGCAGGAAACGCGACCGAAAAAACCGACGCCCGGAGCAGGAGAAACGACGCGCAGCATCGCTGACGGAGGCTGAGAGATCGCACCCTGCGCCGCGGGACTTTCGGATCGTCGTGTGGCTGGCTTTTTCAACGCGCACCGCCGTGCCGAGTTGTTTTCGACGCACACAGCCGTGCAGGGTTACTTTCGACGCACACCGCCCGTGCGGGGTTATTTTTGACGCAAACCAGGTACATTTACACGCTAGCAGCGCTAGTGTGTTGTTACAACTACCTAAAGACTCTTTTTATTTTAAACCTTTAAAAAATCATAACTTGACTTGTGTATGTTGGATTTTTGTCGTTTTGGTCTTGTTTTGTCTAGATAAATATTTCCTATTTTTCTAAACTGGTGTTGTGTCATTTTGTAGTGTTTTCATTAAGTTACTGTGTGTGTTGGTACAAATACTTTACGCCCAGCACTCTGAGGTTAAGCCTACTGCTCTGCCAAGCTACCAAGGGGGTAAGCAGGGGTTAGCTGAGGGTGATTCTCTTTTATCCTAACTAGAGTGAGGGTCCTTGCTTGAACAGGGGGTAACCTGACTGTCAACCAAAGACCCCATTTCTAACAACCGCCAACTGGTTGGTGGTGAAGACTGCCTCATTATGAGTGTGGTGGTTTGGCCTCTGCCAACCTGCCACATCTACGCTCATACCGCCAGGGTGGTCAGACCCGCTGGGCCGGAGATGAGCATCTCCAACCCGGCAGTCCACAGAAGGCTGCCAGAGGTATTAGAAGCCTCCTTTCCACCAGGGTTTCCGTGGCAGAATCACCACCACAAAAACCCTGGCTGAAAGGCTACCAGTGACAGGGAATCTCTTCCCTGTCACTGGTAAATGACTGCCCCTGACCCGCAAGCACAATCTGCCCCAAAGCTCCTAACCCCTTACCCACCCACTCCATGTAGATTGCCCCCACCCTACCCACCTTACAGGTAGATCTCCCCCACCGCCCCTCCCCCATACATGCACATGCACACAGACACACACACACGCCCCACATACACTCATTCACCAACACTGGCATACACGCATTCACTCACATGCATCCATACAAGCATTTACCACAACACTCATACTCACGTTCACACACACATACATACTTACATTCATACACACACTCACTTCTACATTCATATACGCACACAACCATGCATACACACATTCATGCACACACGCAGACAACACCCACTCACACATGCAAACACCATGCCTACTTTCATTCCTTTTTCAAGAGGGGATGTTTCACTATAGAATTCATGGAATGTTGGCAAGTGAGAGGCCTAGAAGAGGAACGGCTAGAAGTTAGAGATCTGGGCAGAAGTTCTGGTGTGCAGCCTTCAACCTCCAGAGAGGGCAGTGCTGTTTTCTCCCAGCAGCTTACACCAGCAACAAGAACACTGGCAAACAGCAAGAGAAGAATCAGACCCAGCCTCTGTAATGGATTGGTTTCAAGTGGTCAGAAAGATCCGTTTCTTGTGTCAATACGTGCAGAGATTGACCATGATTAAAGTGAACAGACACTTCATATCACACCCTTACATTGTTCCTGAAACACCACAGGAGGATGAGGAGAATGAGGGTGATTGGTCAGACTTAAGAGCATTAGCTGACCAACTTCTGGGTGAACAACCTGAGTGTGAGGATGAACTCTACTTCCCTGAATGAGTATTGAGTAGGCCACCACATAACTTTTTAATTATAGTTGAACTACTTTCCCCTCACGAAAATGGATACAGCTAAAGGAACCTTATATATTTTGTTTTTGTCTGCCTTATGCAGCCCCGCCATTTTGGGCATATGTATGTCCGGACTGGAGTTTGACCAGTGTGCATTGAAGAAGCCTCCCAATTCCTCTCAAGGACTTGGGGACAATGCCTGTCTCTGTCCCATTCCTATCCTTCTTTTTTTGTTACATTCCCTAGCAGGGCTGTCCTGGTAAAGGTAACTGATATACAAGACTGTCAAATTGCCAATGTGTTTCTCTATTAAAAGAGGAGATACAATCCATGCTTGGTTTGGAACAGGTAACTATTGTACCAATGAGTGATATATGGTGTCAAAAAGTGAGGGAGGGTTTTCAACTAAATTGTAAACTTGATTTCAATGATTTAGAATGTGTTGGACTTTTTTGTTTATGCAGGGTCATCCCCAATCTTTTTGCCTCCTGCCTCCTATTTTTTCTGACCTGTTGCTGATGGCTTTTGAACTCTGAGCACTTTACAACTGCTAATCAGTGCTAAAGTGCATATGCTCTCTGTGTAAATTGTATGGTTGATTGGTTTATCCATGATTGGCATATTTGATATATTATTAAGTCCCTAGTACAGTGCACTAGAGGTGCCCAGGGCCTATAGATCAAATGCTGCCTGTGGGCCTGCAACACTGGTAGTGCCACCCACATAAGTAACTCTGTAATCATGTCTCAGACCTGCCACTGCAGTGTCTGTGTATGCAGTTTTAACTGTTAATTCAACTTGGCAAGTGTACCCACTTGCCAGGCCTAAACCTTCCCCTTTCTTACATGTAAGACACCCCTAAGGTAGGTCCTATGTAGCCCCAAGGGCAGGGTGCAGTGTATGGTTAAGGTAGGACATATAGTAATGTGTTGTATATGTCCTGACAGTGAAATATTGCTAAATTAGTTTTTCACTGTTGCAAGGCCTGTCCCTCTCATAGGTTAACATGGGGGCCACCTTTAAATATGATTAAAGTGTACATTCCCTTTGGGAGCGGATATACATTTGGAGTTTGGGGTCTCTGAGCTCACAATTTAAAAATACATCTTTTAGTAAAGTTGATTTTAAGATTGTGTGTTTGAAAATGGCACTTTTAGAAAGTGAGCATGTTCTTGCTTATACCATTTCTGTGACTCTGCCTGTTTGTGGATTCTCTGTCTGGGTCAGTTTGACAGTTGGGCTGGTTGTACCTCACACTAGACAGTGACACAAAGGGAGCTGGGGTGTAGTCTGGATTTTCTGATGAGCCATCTGTGCTAGGAGGGTTGGGAGGAGTGGTCACTTATACCTGAAAGGGCTGTGCCTGCCCTCACACAATGCAGTCTCCAACCCCCTGGTGAGTGTCTGGGGCCTGGTTTGGGCAAGGCAGGATTTCACATTCAAGAGAAACTTTGCTTTGAAGTAGGCCTACTTCAAAGGAGAATTTGGGTATAAGAAGGGCACCCAAAACCAGAGACTTTAGAACACTTCTGGAAACCAAGAAGAACCTCTGAGTTGAGAAGAGCTGAAGAGCTGAGGAGGAAGAGCTGCCCTGCCTGTGACTGTGCTTTGTGGAGCTATCCTGCAGTTGCTGCTTCTGCCAGAGTAAGAGGGCAAAGACTGGACTGTGTGTGCCTTCCATCTTAAGAAGAACTCTCCAAGGGCTTGATTGAGAGCTTGCCTCCTGTTGTTTGAAGTCTCAGAGACAGCAAATACTTCTCTCTGCCAGAACCTGGAGTCTCTGGAGAGACTCCTACTCTGCCCTGTGGTGCACATCCAGTTCCTGGGACCCTGAAAGGAGAAGCTGTCAGCCTAAGAGGAGGAAATCCACGCACAGAGCGCAGTGTGGGGAAAAGATCGATGCAACTCCGATCTGCTGCTGAAGAAATCACACGCCGCCGGCTCTGCAGGTGAAAATCGGCGCTGCGCTGGAGTGTGTGTTTAAAACTACATGAAGACTCTTTTTGCTTTTTAATTGATAACTTGACTTGTGTATTATGCATGTTTGTCATTTTGGTCTTGTTTTGTTTAGATTAATATTTCCTATTTGTCTAAACCTGTGTTGTGTCATTTTGTAGTGTTTTTATTGAGTTACTGTGTGTGTTGGTACAAATACTTTACACCTAGCACTCTGAAGTTAATCCTACTGCTCGTGACAAGCTACCAAGGGGGTAAGGGAGGGTTAGCTGAGGGTGATTCTCTTTTACACTGACTAGAGTGAGGGTCCTTGCTTGGACTTGGGGTAACCTGACTGCCAACCAAAGACCCCATTTCTAACATTGGGGATCAGCGGTTGGGATTTGGACTTGTATTTGTACTTGACATGCAGTAATTAAATGTACACTACTGTTTTGATTTCAGACCACTACGTGACCACCTACTACTTGTCTTGTGATTTTGCTTTTTCTCTAAAGGACTCCTTTTTGTTCTACTTCCATGATTTTGCTGATCCCTTGACTGATTCTTTTTACTTCATTGGGAACTTGTTTTCTGCCTTTGGAACTTTGCACTTGTTGCCATCATGTCTCAATCTGGAGATCGAACAGCTGGAGCTGTTTTTGAATTAGAAAAACTGGAAAGGTATTCAGTTGCTCAATTGAAAGAGTTCCGTGAAGATCTTGCATGTCCTGTTAAAAGCTCCACCATGAAGGAGGAACTGCAAGAGGCACTGAGGGCCTGGGTGACAGCCAAGGAAGCTGGGGGGCACACAGAATATATGGATGGGGAAGTGCAGAGTCTACACAGTGGTGTAGTAGAAGTAACTGTTACACCTGGGGGGAGGGTCTTCAGGAGTAGTAGCAGTAGGTCCTCTAAGGGTATGACTCCTAAAGATTTGCAGGACAGACAGGCAGAATGGGCTCGCCGGTTGGAGTCAGAAAAGTTGAGGATGCAAAGGGAGCTTGATGACTAGAAAAGGGACTTAGAGATAAAAAAGATGATTTTGGCTTATGAGCTACAACTGAAGGAGCTGGAAGTCATGAGGGCTGAGTCCAGCTGGAATGGTAGCAGCAACATTTTTATATCCAGTGCTGCGGAAGAAGTGCACATGCCCAGAGACGTGGTGCCCCACTTGAAGGAGGGAGTTGACACACATCAGGAGGTTCAGGGATATGAGGTAGCTCCAGTGATGCACAGGGTCCCTGAGGTGGATTGGTGAACTGGCATAGGGAGTCATATTCCTAGTGATGGGAGGGATACTCTACTGGCTCTAGGTGAGAGTGACAGGGAGAGGGGTTCCCCCCAGGTAGAAATCCTGGTTATGGAGTGTGAAGACATCTCAGAAGAGTGTGGGTTGAGTGTCAGGGACAGTCAGGCACTGTCTCACCAGCCTCAGGAGGATGATGTGGGATGCTTTTTCAAAGCAGAGTCACTGGATGGTTGGGTGAAGGGTACTTTGGGGAATTCATGTGAGGGGCTGTGTGATGTAATTGCTGGAGAGCATGTGTCTAGTCCTTATTTTCCAGAGCTACACCAACACCAGGTGGAGTGTGAGGTCTCTGACCCCCGGGAACGTACAATGGAAGGATACCTTTGAGGGAGTAACAGAGGGTCTGAAGAGGCATTCGGGGGTGATCCTGAGGGGAGTGGTCTAGGTATTTCCCAACCAGGTGAGGTAGGGAAGGATTGCAGTGGCCCAGGTAGGTCCCCGTGTAGTGGGATGGGTGAGGGACCCAATGTCCAGTCTCAGAGGAGAGGGAATGGGGATGGCTGAGGTCCAAGGTGCCCGAGATCCAGTCCCAGGTCCTGGAGGATTCCATGAGGGAACACCAGCAGGGGAGCCTAGCCTGTACCGTAGGGCCATCTTCTTAAGGAGACCCCACAGTGACAGGAGAACTTGGGGGGGGGGTGGCTGTAGCCAGCGTCCCACCAGTTCTGGTGTCTGCCAGTACCACCCTTGTGAGGGGGTGCAGAAGTCCAGACAGATGGTTGAGATGGGGTTGCGTACCCCAGTGGAGAACCTGGAGGGGCAGGGGTCAGCTCTGAAGGCAGAGCCCCCAGGAATGACCTTGGTGAGACCATTTCTGGGCTGGGGAATCCAGGCTCTGCCAGATGGGCAGGGGTCAGGAGACCTGCACCAGCCAGACTCTTGTGTGGCTCTTGGGGGGGGTAGGTGTGCCCCCTAGGAAGCCCTGGTGTACCAGGCAATGGTTCAACCACAGGGTGGTGACTTTGGGTTGAATAATTAGTTTCAAGGGGTAAACTCTGACCTGATGGGGAGTAGGTGTGCTCCCAAAAACGTTTTGGTGTGCCAGGCAGTGGTTCAATCGCAGGGTGGTGACTCTGGGTTGGATGGCCAGGTTCAGAGGGTAAACTCTGACCTGGTGGGGGGTAGGTGTGCCCCCCCAGGAAGTCCTGGGTTGCCAGACAGTGGTCCAGTATGAGGGTACAGACCCTGGACTGGAAAATCAGGTGCAGGGGGTAAACCCTTACCTGAAGGGGGGCGGTTTGCCCAATCACCCCCCCTGGTGTGATTTCTAGGGGTACTCTCCCTGAGGGGGGTTGCAGAACCCTGAGAGTAGGGGCAGGGGAGGGAGAGACTCACCCCTGACCCTAATTCAATCTAAGGGTACAGACCCTGGATTGGAAGACCAGGTTCAGGGTATTCTACCTGACCTGGAGGAAGGGGCTACTGCTAACAGTGCCCCTACAATGTTGTCTTCTGGGGGGGGCACTCCTAGTTGGGGGGTGCAGGACCCCAGAAGGGAGGGCAGGGGAAGGGAAGCCTCACCTCTGGCCCTGGTCCAACCTGAAGGTACAGACCCCAGGTTGGAGGACAAGTGGCAGGTTAACATCTCTGTACTGGTGGAAGAATTGTGCAGGACTACTTCTACAAGCACCCTGACAATTTTTGACTCTGGGGGTGCCACTCCTGGAGGGAGGGTACAGAGCCCCAGAGGGGAAGACCAGGGTCAAGTTGTCATCCCTGACCTGGTGGAAGGGAGACTGGTCAAAGGGTACCAGGTACCTGGGTCTACCGACCCCCACTCTCCACCGGCACAGTGGTTGGTGAGGTTGGGCTCTCATCCCTGACAGTTGTCAGGGGTCACTGTGGCTTGCTGTCCTGGTGGACAGAGTTTCCCCTGGGGGGGGATGAGAGTCACACCCTGGGGGTGGAGTGGGCAACACCACTGTTTTGGCCCTGGTAGTACTATCTGCCTATTGGGATACATCTGTGAGCAAATTAAAGTTAGGTGCTGCACAGATGGTGTCTGCAGATGTGGAGAAGGGTTCCTCATGGGATAGCTTAGTGGGCCCTGAGAGTATGGACAGAGGGATCAAATTGGAGTCAGGAAGGCATAGAACTGGAACATGCCCTGCTGTTGTGGGCCTAGGTCCTTGTTATATCGCCCCAATCAGGGAAGTACATCAAGGTATTGATTGTTCTCCCCTGGCTTTAGGCTGATAGGGGGTCGTGTTGGACTTTTTTGTTCATGCAGGGTCATCCCCAATCTTTTTGCATCCTGCCTCCTATTTTTTCTGACCTGTTGCTGTTGGCTTTTGAACTCTGAGCACTTTACCACTGCTAATCAGTGCTAAAGTGCATATGCTCTCTGTGTAAATTATATGGTTGATTGGGTTACCCATGATTGGCATATTTGATGTATTAGTAAGTCCCTAGTACAGTGCACTAGAGGTGCCCAGGGCCTATAGATTAATTGCTATTAGTGGGCCTGCAGCACTGGTTGTGCCACCCACGGAAGTAGCTCTGTAATCATGTCTCAGACCTGCCACTGCAGTGTCTGTGTGTGCAGTTTTAACTGTAAATTCAACTTGGCAAGTGTACCCACTTGCCAGGCCTAAACCTTCCCTTTTCTTACATATAAGGCACCCCTAAGGTAGGCCCTAGTAGCCCCAAGGGAAGGGTGCAATGTATGGTTAAGGTAGGACATATAGGTGGTCATTACAACCCTGGCGGTCGGTGTTAAAGTGGCAGTAAAACCGCCAACAGGCCGGCGGAAAAAAAATGGAATCACGACCATGGCGGAAACCGCCAACAAAGATAGATCGTCAGATCGTAGATAGTCACTTTAACACTCTGACCGCCACAGTGGTACAAACAAACACCACGGCGGTAACCACCAACAGACAGGCAAAAGACAATGTACCGCCCACAGTATTACAACAGGCCAATCTGCCACCTTTTCCGGGGCGGATTCACCGCGAACAAAAACACGGCGGAAACAGGACTTTGAAGGGAAAACGCTCACCTCTACACACCCCATGAGGAACCAGGACGCCATGGAGCCGGAACTCCATATTCTCCCTGCCTTTGTCTTCCTGCTCCTCTACCAGGAGCACGAAAGCCGGCGGCGAAGACCGCGGTGAGTACTGCACCTACGACACAGGGGAGAGGGAGGGATAAGAGAGTGACACACACACACACGCAACACCCCCACCTTCACCCACCACAACACACACACTAATACATGTTGATACATTACAGTTACATCCCCAACCCCCCCGGAAGAATGCAAATACAAAAGGAAATGATTGTAACCATTGTAATCTATTAAAATCCAGTACTCAAAAATATATATACACTATAAACAAATATATACACCAAGAATACAAGTCCAGGTATTGCACCATGTATGTCCGTGGACCACAGGGCCCAAAATGCATGGGCGAGGCCCACACTCAATACCCGATCAAAACCGAGAGAACACTGCAGGGGCATCACATAGAAATACAACAGGCACCTCAGGGGGAAGGGTAGGGGGGGCACCTCAGCCGGATGAGTGCACAACACCAGATCCATGAGGGAGCTCCATGCCCACTGCTGTATCCTGGGGAGTGCAAAGCCACAGTCTCTCAAGTCTTTCCAGTGGGTGGTTTGCCCACTGCTTTATCCTGGGGAGTGCCAAGCCACAGTCTCTCAAGTCTTTCCAGTGGGTGGGTTGCCCACTGATTTATCCTGGGGAGTGCAAAGCCACAGTCTCCCAAGTCTTTCCAGTGGGTGGGTTGCCCACTTCTTTATCCTGGGGAGTGCAAAGCCACAGTCTCTCAAGTCTTTCCAGTGGGTGGGTTGCCCACTGCTTTATCCTGGGGAGTGCAAACCCACAGTCTCTCACGTGGATAACAGTCTCCACTGGTTCTGGAGGGGGCTTTGTGCCCAGAGTGCTTCATCCTGCCAAGGACAGAGGTAGTGGATGTCTTTCTCCACTGGTTCCGGAGGGTTTTTTTTGTCCAGAGTGCTTCATCCTGCCAAGGACAGAGTTAGTGGATGTGAATCTACACTGGTTCTGGATGGGGCTTTGTGCCCAGAGTGCTTCATCCTGCCAAGGACAGAGGTAGTGGATGTGAATCTCCACTAGTTCCGGAGGGGGCTTTGTGCAGAGAGTGCTTCATCCTGCCAAGAACATAGGTAGTGGATGTGAATCTCCACTGGTTCCTGAGGGGGCTTTGTCCCCAGAGTGCTTCATCCTGCCAAGGACAGAGGTAGTGGATGTCTTTCTCCACTGGTTCTGGAGGGGGCTTTGTGCCCAGAGTGCTTCATCCTGCCAAGGACAGAGGTAGTGGATGTGAATCTACACTGGTTCTGGAGGGGGCTTTGTGCCCAGAGTGCTTCATCCAGCCAAGGACAGAGGTAGTGGATGTGAATCTCTGTGCCCAGAGTGCTTCATCCTGCCAAGGACTCAGGTAGTGGATGTGATACTCCACTGGTTCTAGAGGGGGCTTTGTGCCCAGAGTGCTTCATCCTGCTCGTTGCGGCCTCAGTAGCGGCGGTGCTTGCGGCGATCATGGGCCTGCAGTGCTGGTGGGTGGCTCAGTGAGCGTGCTGCTCGCAGCGGTGTCCTTGGCAGCGGTGCTGGTGGGGTCCTGGGCAGCGGTGCTGCTGGTGGCGGTGTCCTGGGCAGCGGTGCTAGTGGCGGCGGTGTCCTTGGCAGCGGTGCTGCTGGTGGCGGTGTCCTGGGCAGCGGTGCTGCTGGCGCCAGTGTCCTGGGCAGCGGTGCTGGTGGCGGAGGTGTCCTTGGCAGCGGTGCTGGTGGCGGTGGTGTCCTTGGCAGCGGCGCTGGTGGCGGCGGTGTCCTGGGTAGCGGTGCTGGTAGCGGTCTTGTCTGCCGTGCAGGTTGGCGGCGACTTCCCTTTCTTTCTGTGCCCTTTCCCCACCTTGGATGGTGGCGCAGCTTTCTTCCCACCCCCAACTGTAGTCCTGGGGAGGCCCTTGGTGGCAGGTGTTTTACCCTTCTCCCTCCGGGCAGTGGGCAACTTCTTATGCTTCTGAGGTGGGGGTCTAGCTCCTTGGCACACTGGCTGCCCTGCTGCTTGGCAGACTCCAGAAGCCGGTTACTGCTGGCACCACTGTTCCCGCTGATGTGGTGGCTGAGGTGCTGGGTTGGGACCTGGAAAGGTGTGCCCTAGGGGACTGAAGGGGTGGGAGAGGTGAGGGGAAGAGGTCAAGGTTGGACAGGAAAAGTTTTTTGGACACACTGGGACGGGTAGATGGAGGTGGTTTGGGAGAGGAGGAAGAGGTAGTGGTTGTAGGAGGTGTACGTTTGCTGACTTTGGGTGAAGGTGCATGGGCTGGAGGCTGTCGTGAGGTGGATGGCTGTTGGGTGGGTGTGTGGCTCCGTTTGTGTACTTTGGGGGTAGTGGGGGTGGTGAGTGCATGTGAGCGGGGTGTGGTGATGGGCGTGCTGGTGATGGAGGCAGTGGCTGAGGATGTAGTGCATGCAGGTATGAGTGGAGATGAGACAGGGAGAGAGGAGGAGGACATGGAGGAGGGGGACACAGTGGAGGCAGTGGCTGTTGGTATGTCTGCATGGGTATGATGCTTATGTGAGTGCCTGTGGGATGTGTGGTGCTTATGTTTTCCAGAGCTTCCCTTGTGTGTTGAGGTGTGTGCATGCTGGTCTGATGGTGTGCTTGGGATAGGCTGAGGTACACAGGTTTGGGTCTGGGTGGAGGAAGTTGGAGGGGGGAGGCTGGACACAGGGACAATGACTGCCATCAGTGCTGAGGCCAGAGTCTGAAAAGCTTGCTGTTGGGCTGTCTGACCAGAATGAATGCCCTCCAGGTATGCATTGGTCTGTTGCAACTGCCTCTCTACACCCTGGATGACATTCAGAATGGCAGACTGCCCAACAGTGAGGGATCTGAGGAGGTCAATGGCCTCCTCACTGAGGACAGCAGGGCTGACAGGGGCAGGGGCTGAGGTGCCTGTGGCGAAGGAGATGCCCTCCCTCCTGGGTGAGCGGCCACGGGGCACACGCTGAGGGGCTGCTGGGAGGAAGGTGCTGGTTGGGGGGCTGGCGGCTGTACCTGTAGATGCGTGGGGCACAGAGGGGCCCACCACCGCAAGGGAGCTCACATCAGAGGAGGAGTCCGTGTCGCTGGTCTCAGCTCCTGTCCCCGCCGTGGAGCTCCCTTCTCCCTCCGTCCCACTGGTGGCTTCAGACACCGTTGTCTCACCCCCCAGGGCCATGTGGGATGCAGCTCCCTCCTGCTCCGGTGCCACTGCTCCTCCAGCTGATGATGCTATTGCACACAAGAACAGGGAGACCAAAAAAAGGGGAGGAAAGACAGAAGAAAGACATGTTGAGTGCATGCAATACCGCTACCATTGGCAGACACTACAGACACAGAAGACCTCTGCGCTACGCCGTGCACTTAGAGTTCCCTAATTATTCACAGGGACATGGGGTACAAGGCCTATGCCCGATTGATGCACACGTGAATGTCACACGAGCCTGACTAGGTGTAGTTGCCTCTGAACACTGGTGGGGTGGAGTTCCACATGGCCTGCCTTACGAAGGGACCTTGCCTACTAAATTTGCCCTGGCCTAGGGGAACCCACAGCCCACCTCCCCCACCCAGACACCTTGTAATGTGCGCAGATTGAGCTGAATGAGAGTATACTCACCCCCTTGTGGCTGCTGTGATGCTCTCAAGCGCCCACCCAACCCCGGACACTCCACCACCAGGATCCAGAACATCAGGGGGGTCATGGTGCAACGGGCACCCCTCCCACGTTGGAAAGCCATCCCCAGCTGGGCCTCCGCCGTCTTCTTGCTCTAGCAGCAAATGTCCTCCCATCTTTTACGGCAGTGGGTGCTCTGTCTGTGGTGGACCCCCAGGGTCCAGACTTCCTTGGCAATGGCACGCCAAATATCCTTCTTCTGGTAGGCGTTGACCTACAGGAATGGTACAGGGGAAAAGGAGGAGATATAACCGTCCGGACCGTCACAGTCATTGGTCCACGTTCCCACCCTTGCCCAGACGCACATGCACTCACCGTTGTTTCATGCACGCCTCATTCTCCTCCCCCATCTTCCATCCACACCACTACACACAGGCATTGCACATACAGCATGCTCACAGTGTACTTACCTGTTTGTCTGGAGGACTGTAGAGTAGCGTGTACTGGGGGAGGATCCCATCCACTAGTTTCTTCAACTCCTCCGTGGTGAAGGCAGGGGCACTTTCCCCAGACACATGAGCCATTGTCTCTTCCAGACTGAGGTCACAGCAGCACTTGCAGTGTAGGTCCTCTCCTGTCGAAGATCAGGTATCAAGTGAGTGAACAGACAGAAAATGACGGTCACGTCCGTGGCGGTGCATACCGTCACCGCCAGCGTACATCGTCATTGGCTCCTGGGACCGATAGGGTCCAATGTTAACCAATGCAGGATTACGCTGCGGTCTTCGACCGCCTACCACGACGGTTTACAACGCCGGCGCAGTTACCTCATATCCCCTTGTCCCAGATTACAGGTCAGGCAGCCGCCATTTCCGGGGGCCACATGGCATTAATTTTAAATGCGTCACACATATCTAGGCCTTGCATACACATTATGACAGGGACATAGCGGATTGAAAAATGTGTGCAATAAAGTTGTGTTTTCGTACCTCAGTGTTGGCTGACCCTCTGCTCGCTGTTCTCGTCCATAGGGCATGTCTGCTGGGGCAGGTGAGGAGATGGCGGCATCCTCCGGTGTACAGACCGCTGGTGGACCTGTCGACAATGGAAGAGCGACATGTAATTATCACCTACAGACTGGACCGTGCCACAATCCTGGAACTGTGTGCCCAGTTGGATCCGGAACTGATGTCAGCTATCCGCCATCCCACAGGAATCCCCCCTCTATTGCAGGTGCTGTCAGTACTCCATTTCCTGGCAAGTGGGTCTTTTCAAACAACAGTGGCCATAGCAGCAGAATTGTCCCAGCCAATGTTCTCTAACGTGTTGTCCAGAGTGTTGTCTGCCCTGCTGAAACACATGCACAGCTACATCGTTTTCCCTCAGGTGGAGGATTTGCCTACAGTGAAAGGTGACTTCTATGCCCTGAGACATATCCCCAACATCATAGGTGCCATTGGTGGGACACATGTGGCCTTGGTCCCCCCCGCAGGAGTGAACAGGTATACAGAAACCGGAAGAGTTACCATTCTACGAATGTGCAGATGGTGGGTTTGGCCGACCAGTACATCTCCCATGTGAACGCCAAGTTTCCTGGATCAGTGCATGGCGCTTACATTCTGAGGAATAGCAGCATCCTTTATGTCATGGGGCAACTCCAGAGGCACCGTGTGTGGCTATTAGGTGAGGCCATGGACCCTATACAGTGTGAATAGTTGTCTGGGGTTGTCCCTACAGGTTAGTGTGTGTCTAACAGTTGTCCCTCAACATTTACAGGTGACTCTGGCTACCCCAACCTGTCATGGCTACTGACCCCAGTGAGGAATCCCAGGACAAGGGCAGAGGAACGTTACAATGAGGCCCAGGGGCGAGCTAGGAGGGTTATAGAGAGGACCTTCGGCCTCCTGAAGGCCAGGTTCAGGTGCCTCCATATGACAGGTGGTTCCCTATTCTACTCACCAAAGAAGGTGTGCCAGATCATTGTGGCCTGCTGTATGCTTCACAACTTGGCTTTGCGACGACAGGTGCCTTTTCTGCAGGAGGATGGTCCAGATGGAGGTCTGGTGGCAGCTGTGGAGCCTGTGGACAGTGAAGACGAGGAAGCAGAAGAAGAGGACATCGACAACGGAAACACAGTGATTCATCAATACTTCCAGGGAGACACAGGTAAGAAGACATCACTGCCTGCTACATCTGATACATTTTTTCTACCTCTCATCTGTCTGTCACTTTCACCCAGTGTATGAACCCTGAATTGTCACTTTCCCTTTCGATTTCAAAGATGTGGGTCCCACTGTATGACATCTGCTTTGTTTCCTCATGGACTAGAGCTGTGTGACTCAGGTGTGTTGACAATACAATGGATATTGCATTTTTCTTCAGTTATTGCAAATACACATTTTAGAAAGCACAGACTGACTCCAGATAGTTTTGTGATTTAAGGGTGTTTATTTAAGTGCTAAATAGAGGAGGGGGTTGTAAAATGGTCAGGGGTGATGGTGGAGGAATGTCCATGGCAGAGTCCAGTCTATTAGTCTCACAGGTGCATTGTCCAAAGGGGCAGAGGAAGTGGAGCTGGGGCAGTTGATGGATGGACAGGGTGACAATGTGGGACAAAAGGATGACAATCAGGGTGGTCTCATTTCTTGGCGGGGGTCTTGGCATTGTTCTCTGTCTTTGTCCTGGATCTCAGGGACCGCTTGCGGGGTGGTTCTCCATCTGCAGGGGGTGGGGTGCTGGTGTTGTGGTCCTGTGGCGGTGCCTCCTGTCCACTAGCGCAGGCGGAGGTGATGGGCAGTTCATCGTCCAGGCTAGTGTCAGGGGCCTCTTCTTGTGCCACAGTGTCCCTCCTGGTGTTGACAAGTTCCTTCAGCACCCCTACAATGGTGCCCAGGGTGAAATTGATGGCTTTGAGTTCCTCCCTGAACCCCAAATACTGTTCCTCCTGCAGCCGCTGGGTCTCCTGAAACTTGGCCAGTACCGTGGCCATCGTCTCCTGGGAATGGTGGTAGGCTCCCATGATGTTGGAGACGGCCTCGTGGACAGTGGGTTCCCTGAGCCTGTCCTCCCCCTGTCACACAGCAGCCCTCCCAGTTCCCCTGTGTTCCTGTGCCTCTGTCCCCTGAACCGTGTGCCCACTGCCACTGCCCCCAGGTCCCTGCTGTTGTTGGGGTGGTGGGTTAGCCTGGGTTCCCTGTAGTGGTGTACACACTGCTGCTTGATATGTCCTGGGGACAGGGGTATGGGCCCACTGGGTGGGTGCTGTGCTGGTGTTTCCAGAGGGGAGAGGCTCTGTTGTGGCTTGTGCCAGTGTGAGGAGAACCAACTGTCCCGAGGTCCCAGATGGGCCGGGCTGGTCATCTAGATCCAGTTGGACAGAGCTACTGTCATCACTGTGGGCCTCTTCTGTGGGTGGAGTGGACATGTCTGGAACCTCCTGTCCGGTGACGTTGGGTAGGGGTCCTGCAGGGTTGTAAAGGCATAATTATTGCATCTTTGTGTGCCATGGTGTGCAATGGGTGGGTGACCCTGTACCCCAGTGCTTGCATTCTTGTGTAGGACCTTGTGTGATAATTGGTTTGGGGTCCGTGTGGGTATGTGTAGTGGCCATGCATTGGTGATGGGTGTCCATGCTTTGTTGTTGCATGCTGGGCTTGGTGTTGGGATGGGTGGGTTGTGATAGTGGGACATATGTGAGGAGTTGGAGTGATGGCGGTGAGGGCGAGGGTGGGGGCATGTGATAGCATGCAGGTAGGGTGGGGGATGAAGTAGTGAAAGATTTGCCTTACCAGAGTCCATTCCCCCTCGTACTCCTGCAAGGCCCTCAGGATCCAGTATAGCCAAGACCTGCTCCTCCCATGTTTTTAGTTGTGGGGGAGGAGGTGGGGGTCTGCCGCCAGTCCTCTGCACCACAATGTGGTGTCTTGAGACCACGGAACGTACCTTCCCCCATAGGTTGTTCCACTTCTTCCTGATGTCATCCCTAGTTCTTGGGTGCTGTCCCACTGCGTTGACTCTGTCCACGATTCTGAGCTACAGCTCCAGCTTCCTAGCTATGGTGGTGTGCTGCACCTGTGATCCGAATAGCTGTGGCTCTACCCGGATGATTTCCTCCACCATGACCCTGAGCTCCTCTTCAGAAAACCTGGGGTGTCTTTGGGGTGCCATGGGGTGGTGTGGGTGATGTGTGAGGTGGTGTGTGTTGTGATGTGTGAGGGGATGTGTTTGTGTGTGTTGTGTGAGGTGCATGGATGTTGTGTGAGTGATGGTGTTGAGTGTCTGTAGATGCTAGTGTTGTTGATGGTGGTGTTTCTCTCTGGCCTTCTGTCACAATTGTGGTCGTAGGGGTTTGTGGGTGATGTGGGTGGGTGTTTTTTATTGTATTGGGTGCATGGGAGTAGTGTGTGTTTGTGTATCAGGTGTGTGTATTTTGATTTGTCCAATGTGGTAGTGTTTTGTTAGTGTGTGTGTATTTTGAGCGCGGCTGTGTGTACCGCCAATGGAATACAGCGGTTGAAAGACCGCCGCGTGGATTCATGGGTCGTGATAGTGTGGGTGTATTCTTGTTGGCGTGACGGTGTCGGTTTTGTTATCGCCAGTTTATCACTGACCTTTGGTGTGGCGGACTTGTGTGGGTGTCTGGATTTTGGCTGATTCTGAGCTGTGGGTCGTAATAGCTGTGGCAGTATTCCACTGCCGCGGCGGTGTGTAGGCGGTCTTCTGCGCGGCGGTAAGTGGCATTTACCGCCAATGTTGTAATGAGGGCCATACTAATGTGCTTTATATGTCCTTACAGTGAAATATTGGGGTGTAGCTTGCATATCCTGATGAGCCATCTGTGCTAGGAGGGAGAGGAGGAGTGGTCACGTAAACACCTGAAAGGGCTGTGCCTGCCCTCACACAATGCAGTCTCCAACCCCCTGGTGAGTGTCTGGGGTCTGGCCTGGGCAAGCCAGGATTTCACATTCAAGAGAGACTTTGCTTTGAGGTAGGCCTACTTCAAAGGAGAAATTGGGTATAAGAAGGGCACCCAAAACCACAGACTTCAGAACACTTCTGGAAACCAAGAGGAACCTCTGCCTGGAGAAAAGCTGAAGAGCTGAGGAAGAAGAGCTGCCCTGCCTGTGACTGTGCTTTGTGGAGCTATCCTGCAGTTGCTTCTTGTGCCAGAATAAGAGGGCCAAGACTTGACTTTCTGTGCCTTCCATCTTGTGAAGATCTCCAAGGGCTTGATTTAGAGCTTGCCTCCTGTTGTTTGAAGTTTCAGGGACAGCAAAGACTTCTCTCTGCCAGCACCTGGAGTCTCTGGAGAGACTCCTACTTTGCCCTGTGGTGCCCATCCAGTTCCTGGGACCCTGAAAGGAGAAGCTGGCAGCCTGAGGGGAAAAACTGCACGCACAGAACGCTGTGCAGGGAAAAGTTTGTAGCGACTCCGATCTGCGGCTGAAAAAATCGCTGCGCCGCTGGCTTTGCAGCTTAAAATCGATGCTCGCCTGCACGCGACCGAAGAATCAACGCACGGAGCTGGGGAAATGACGCGTAGCATCGCTTACAGAGGCTGGTGAGATCACAACCTGCGCTGCGTGGTTTTCAGATCATTTCTGATGCAAACACTGCTGGGCGTGTAAAAACAACGCAAGGCCTGCCCGGCCCCGATAGTGCTGACTTGATCGAAGCATCGCTCTCCTGCGGAGAGAAGAAACAATGCGCCTGACCCGACGAAGGGAGAAATGACGCAAGGTCTTGCTCGTGAGCGAAATCAATGCATTGCAAGCCCTTTTTTATGCGCACTCGCGGGGTTATTTTTGACGCACCCAAGGTACATTTTCACACTAACAGTGTTAGTGTGTGTTTAAAACTACATGAAGACTCTTTTTGCTTTTTAATTGATAACTTGACTTGTGTGTTGTGGATTTTTATTGTTTTGGTCTTGTTTTGTTTAGATAAATATTCTCTATTTTTCTAAACATGTGTTGTGTCATTTTGTAGGGTTTTATTTAAGTTACTGTGTGTGTTGGTGCAGATACTTTACACCTAGCACTCTGAAGTTAAGCCTACTGCTCGTGCCAAGCTACCAAGGGGGTAAGCTGGAGTTAGCTGAGGGCAAGTCTCTTTTACGCTGACTAGAGTGAAGGTCCTTGCTTGGACAGGGGGTAACCTGACTGCCAACCAAAGACCTCATTTCTAACAACCTCCAATGGTTTACCACTGTTGAATGTCCGCCATGGTGATTCGTGGGTCATAATGTAGTGGGCTTTGTTTTGTTGGTGTAACTGTATGGGTGTTCATACTAACAGTTTAACACTGACCTTCGGTATAGCGGATATGTGTTTGTGGCAGCATTCTGTTGGTTTAATGTGTGTCTGTCATAATCTGGCAAATGTATGTGCGCCTCCGCTACGGTATATTGGTGGCCGTCTCCGCGGCAGTAAGCGGCATTTAGCACCAATGTCATAATGAGGGCCTTTGTGTGTAAAAAGACAAATAAATTACCTCTCATTAATGAGTAAGGCATATGCAGCACAATTAATAGTATCGTTTTTTGAGCTAGATTTGGGTGCTATTTTGCTACACTTTGCAGTCTTCAGCTGGGGCAGCTGTAATGGAAAATTTACTATCTTATTTTAATTGCAGTAGTCCTGCTCTTCTTCAACTGCCTTTCAATTCTACCCTGACTCCAGATAGGCAGATCGATAATATTATTACTACATCATACAAATCACACATAAAATGCAGATTTCTGTCGCCGTAAGTAGACAGTGTAAAAAACAATGCGCTGCAGTACAGAGAAAAGAAAGGGATATAGAGTTTTTTGTCACGTTCATCACAGAGTATCCTGTGAGCCAAACTCTAAATCAGGCACTTAATCACACCTAACTCCCTGGCCACACTATCCACCTCAAATTATTTTCAACAAATACCTTTGCTTGGCAGTAAGGAAAGTTACTCTATTGCAGGGTTATGTTAGAGGTATTAGGCTAGAAAGAGGCTTTGTATATGAAAGTTCCCTCTTTCTTGGCATGGTTCCCACCATTTTCTGCCTGATGTCAGTGTGTTTTACTGTGTTCACTGGGATCCTGCTAACCAGGGCCCCAGTGATTATGCTCTCTTTCCCAAAATTCTGTAGTTCACCCACAATTGGCATACTGGTGCCCCCTTATAATTCCCTAGTATATAGTACCTAGGTACCCAGGGCATTGGGGCTCCAGGGGATCCCTACAGGCTGCAGCAAATATTTTGTCACCCATGGGGAGCCCATACAAAGGCTTCTGCAGGACTGCCATTGCAGGCTGCTTGAAAAGGTGCAAGCACCCTTTCATTGCCATTTTCACTGTCCCAGGTCACTTATAAGTTACCCCTGTAGAAGGCCCTCCATCCCTGAGGGCAGGGTGCAAAGTACTGGTGTGTGAGGGCACCCCTGCACTAGCAGAGGTGCCCCACGAACTCAAGGTTCATTTTCCCAGTCTTTGTGAGTGCGGGGACGCAGTTTTACGTCCTGCTACATAATGATAACTATGAACATAGGCATATTTGGTATCAAACATGTTGGAATCATACCACAAGGTTTTGCAATCATTGGTTGTATGATTCCATGCACTCTGGCGGGCTCCTCAGAGTACCCCCAGTATCGCCATTTCAGCCTTCAGAGGTTTTCCAGGCAGCCCCAGCTGCTGCTACCTCATAAACATGTTTCTGTCCTCCTGTTGCTTGAAGAGCTCGAGCCTAGGAAGGCAGAACTAAGGATTTCCTTTGGGAGAATTTGTTACACCCTCTCCCTTTGGAAAAAGGTGTTATAGGCTCGGGAGGGGTAGCCTCCCCAAGCTACTGGAAATGCTTTGAAGGGTACATTTGGTAGCCTCCTTGCATAAACCAGTCTACACCAGTTCAGGAACCTCCTGTCACTGCTCTGGCATGAAACTGGACAAAGAAAAGGGGAGTGACCACTCCCCTGTCCATCACCACCCTTGGGGTGGTGCTCAGAGCTCCTCCAGAGGGTCCCTGGGTTTTGCTTTCTTGGATTCAAGGTCGGCAGGGAACTCTATTAGCATCTCAGTGGCCAGTGCCAGCAGGTGATGTCAGAGCCCTCCCCTGATAGGTGCTTACCTGGTTAAGTGACCAATCCCCCTTTCAGGGCTATTTAGGGTCTCTCTTTTGGGTGGTTCCTCAGATTCGGATTGCAAGACTCCAGCAGGAATCCTCTGCATCCTCCACGTCATATGGGTTTTGGAAACAATCTAAGGTTTCATGTTGGCATTCTGTCAGCTCACATACCATCAGATCTCATGCCAGCAGTGGATCACACCTCAAATTTAATTTTTTTCAACAAGAGGCATCTTTTTGTGGTAGACTGCTGTTAATTAAATGATAAATAGTATGTTGTCAAATCGTTGAAGGTATATGAGGAATGTGTAAGGGAGCATATTTATGAGCCCTTTTTTCTGCCAGAGCATCTCTTTTTGTGACGCTTGGGCAGTCGATACTACATATTTATGAGGCCACGCAAAGCCAAATAGCCACATAGATATGGAGAAAGGCAAGACAGCACATATCCATGCGTTTCCACATTCTGCCCAATGGAGGCATTCCATGGACATTACTGTGGGTGTTCCCACACAACACCCGTGGATTTTGATGCATCCCCATATTTACAAAACAATGTAAACCTGAGGATGTGCCAAACCCATTATGCGCCCCAAGGTAAGTTGTACCAGGAGAAATAATTATATTTCTTCTCATTGCTTCCTATTTTCATGTGTGCTGCATTCTGCAGAACACATAGAAAAAGGAAAATGCCTCTCTGGATTGTTTTCGAGCAGGAAACTGCCGCTGACAACACACATATCCTTGCAGGATGATGCAAGGGTACCTGTGTTGGGGCTAGGCTGCCAAAACAGCACCAGCTCAGGGAGAAAGGACAAGAATACACTCTATTGCATCAATACAATGCATTCCTGCCCTTTCACTTTGATGTACGGCAGCGCAGTAGGGTGACTTGTACTGCCCTACACCAAATCCCTATAAATGAAGGCCTAGGTGTCTACATGTTAATCCCAATGGTCAAAAATTGATGACATTTTTAAAGCCTCATAAACTTGTTTCTACAGGAACTTTAGCAAGATGGGTCAGATGGGTGATAGTTGAAACTCATATCGATATTCAGCCTTTCAGGGCACATTCTGCTAGGGGTACCATAGTCTCAAAAGCTTAATGACTAAGCTCCATAATAGAGGATATATTAAAAGTAGCTGCCTGGTTTTCAGATTCAACATGTAATCAAATTTATTATAAACCTATTTTTAATGTATCATCTTTTGTGGTGAATCATTTTGAACAAGCATAATACAAAGCCTGTGGTCCTGACATAGAATGAAAAAGTTGCTGAATTTTGCAACAAGAAATTTCATTTCTACTAAGGACACAGAGGTGAGGATTATCTCACTCAGGTGCATGTGAGGTGTCAATGCTCTATGTTTGTTAAAAAGTGTTTATTCTACATGATGATTCTGACTGTTATGCTAATTTACATGGTTATGCCCATTTCAATTAAGATCTGTATTTTAATGATGTTGTTCATCCACCTGTTGTTTTTTAAGAAAGTTTTGATGTAATGATAGACCCATGTGTGTCATTTGTGTTGTAGTTTTGGTTTAAATCAGAAACAAGATTGATTCCTGGATCACAAATCAGTGGTTTCCAAGAGCTCCCTAGAGAGGCCTGGCTCACATCAGTGTTTGTTGTTCTGGAACTTGAACTATGGTGATAAACTTTTATTATAGCCTTATGAATTATGACAAAGAAAGAGGCAGCAGGACGGTGTCTCCCGGTTTTGAGGACTTGCTGTTTTAAAGAAGTTCATAGGACTTATCTTCCCTTTTGAAGCTCTTATTTAATTTCTTCCTGGCTGCCGTTTATGTCAGTAAAAATGTAAAGCATAATCATAATCTCCCTGTCTCTAATAGAATTGAAAATTCCTGCTGCGAAAGACAGCACATTTTGTATTCTTCCAAAGTTATTAAATTTTCTACCCACAAAATCCCTTGACTAAGCAATATGAGAACAAATACATTCATATTTGAGGTCATTTATCTACTTTCAGAGAGGTTTTAAACCAAAAGTAGAGACAAGATCATTTGGGGATCAATTGATAGATCACTTGAAAAACAAATGGTTGAAATTATTATGTACTGATCTCCTAGGATCAATCCATGTAGTTATGTACCTACCTTTGCATTCTGTAAGCCTCACTGTTAATTATCTCTTTTTATATGCCTCTATATCTTTCATAACTACATGATGACTAAATACATGACTTTGGTGGTCCTGGGACCACCATGGTGGTGGTGATGGTCACCACACCACAGTGCTGGCAGTCAGACCGCCCCATTACGATATATGCACTTATATTGAATAATCATTATTTGTGGTGGATGATGTGGGGTCCTGCTGACGTCACCAGCAAATCTAGGGTTGGCAAGGTAGGCCAACGTGCCTGTTGTAGGGCGGACCACCAATGCAACTGTTGGTCCAATTATGATGTGGCGTTCCACGGATGTGACTGTGGCGGTCCAACAACCACATCTGAGGAGGTGGAAAGGGGAGCACATAAGGCCAAAATTCACCTGTACTCAGCTTCACACATTCTGTGCCACCGTGGAGCCGATCATACAGGCACCTCTAATGCTTGTGCTGCTAGATGACACCCAAAACTGACACCGTTGTGGATGCAACCAACAGTAAGCCATACACTTACCTGATACCAACAACTCTACAGCAAATTGAGGCCCAGCCATGGACTTTGCATGGGGTACATGGTCCGTGGCCCAAACATATTTTGTGTGCCCCTGTTCTGAGTTGTAGTCAACATCTGACACAATAACAGCCCTATAATGCTCTGTGATGTCCCCTGCCTCATTGACACTGCACAGGCACACTCTTCTAAATTTTAAAAGTGTGCAAAAACAATATTCTGGGAAATTGTGTGTCCATAACATCCTGTCACACATCGGCAACTCATCATCAGTATCCCGCCTACAAATCTAAGTGACAACCTCACATTGTGAACATGCCATTGCCGGTTGTGATGTAAAAGATAAATGAGTATGGATGTGTCATAAAACTGAATCACACCTTCTCTGCTAAACCTCTGTTATGGACTTCCACATATCACCCACATTTCAAGTAATTTCAAGGTAAGTGGAATGCACAGTAATTACTGTTAGAAACATTCAAAAGTTATAAAGTCACGATATGAAGAATCCCTGCAGAATAGGAATGCCTCTACCAGGGGGACCTCTGGAAGACTGGTGCCTTGGGCCACATACCAATTTGCATATCCCTCAAAACCACTATCTGTATAGGAATTGTGGCTTGAAGTATATCACGGACAACAAATAGTATGGCCAAGTGCCATGCATCTGTGGGAAAAGTGTAAGTGCAAGTAATAAAAGCAAATACAGTAGTACCAGCATGGGTCACACACTTAGTTAAAGTAATCATAAGGCACACAACTGAAAATGGACCTGTGTCCATTAAAATGCATACAAAGGTGTGACAATTGCCCCCCCTCCCATGTGTGGACAAACAAATCTCTACCTTCAACACATTAAACAAGTGTCCAACCTACATTGTAGGGAGAAAGGGAAGCCAATTGATGTTTACATTGGCAAGTCAAGATGAAATACTTACTATATGAAAAACCACCTAGTACAGTGTTAGCCCCAATAAGATTACATACCCCATATCCATCCATTGTACATTTCCCCTTGTCCTGAGTTACTCCATGACTGGTTCCGAGGTCAGATCATACCAATAACATAACATGGATCATCAATCAGAGTGAAACAAACACAACTCCATTCATACATCTTAAAATATCCATGAAGATCAACATGGTGGAAACGTAATGACAGGACCAAGGTGCAAGAAAATTAGCAACTTTTTTAAAATAAACAAATAAACACAAGCATCTAAGGCCAATGACCACTCCAACAGTAATTCCAAATAGTTTCTCCTATCAAGAATGGAAATGTACCCAAAATTAATCTCCAGAGTGAATGTGTGGCACACAGAACACTAAGGTTGATGTTTCTTGCTGGCAGTGGTAGTGTCTTGCCATCCACACTTCCTTGATATTTGCATTGACGTCCCCATGCGCGAGGGTGAGGGGGTTCAACTGCTGCAGAGGCGGTGGTGTCTGATGGTGTTTCTTCCCCTGGCAGGGCCTCATTCCTGTGTCTGCTGCAGCTGTAGATGTCCTTGATGTACTCGCACTACAGGAAGGGCTGGACGGTGAGGAAAAGCCCTGCTCAGGGTTGTATGGGTGTTCATCAGCACACCTGTTAGGGTGTCCATGTTGGAATTATGGGCCTCCATCTGTTGTTACATGTCCCTCTGCAGCTGCTTGATTTTCCAGAGTTTGGTTACTACCTGGCCCATCATGCCTTGGGACTCTTGATTGACCACCAAGACTTGGGATAGACCACCAAGACTTGGTTGATGGTGTTATGGTCGTAAGTGGCCCCAGTGGCCTCACTCTACTGGTCCACGACATCCATCCCATGGGAGTCCTGTAGCCAGTCTCCTGCCACTGTGGTCTGTCCCGTCTCAGGGCTTCTCTCTGCCTCTCCTGATGTAACAGTGTCTAAGGTTCCATCAGCATTCTCCTCTCTATGGTGCCTGGTGACTCTCCTGCTTCTTGCTCTACTCCAGCTGCCGCTACTGTTAGTGCTGCCTCCCTTTCTGCCAAGCTGACTTCTGCAGTGCATGCCTGTGATGTTGCTGGTGTGCCTTCCTGTCCACTCCAGGACATGCCCGGGGGTACTGGATAGGTGTGTCAGGCAGCTTGACATCTCTCCCCAACATCTCTGTCCTGTCACACTCTATTCCTAATGATTTCATCCTCCATGACTCTCAGCTCATCCTCTGAAAAAACGTGGAATTTTGGGATGTGACATGACTGAAAATAAAGTCAATGACTGTGACAAACTAAACAAGAAAAGTGACATTTGGGACAAAATATAAAATTAGAAGAAATGTGTGAAAGATGTAAAATGGGATAGGAAAAAAGAGTTGGCTTATTTGACAAAAATTACAAAACGTAGTGGGGTCTCTGTCTTGCTGTGCTGCAGTGTAGAGGTAAAGGATCATGGTCTGGGATGTTTTTTTTTATAGTGTGATTTGCAGATGAGTCCACTTGGACTTGGATGTCAGCTGTGTTGCGTTTGAATTCATCCAATGATCACTCTTCTGGTGCTTTGCTGTGAGTGTACCACTATGGCTGAACACCATCAGCTAACCGCCGCAAGAGATCCACCTTGTCAACTGTGTTTTCGTAATAGGCTCCCAGGTGGGCTGCGGCCATGAAGGCAACAGAGTATGCACCCCCAATATTACAACCCACCAAACCACTGGTAGGCAGCAAAATGTCTACGCGATTGGTAGTTCAAATTGTACACATCAGAATAAGGCAGCTAAGAGACTGCCGGCCCAGTGATCCTCTTTCGACCACCACCTCTGCGGTCTGGCGGTCCGACCACCAAACTCGTAATCAAGCCCTGTGTTTATGATGACCTTAATTGTATATCCCTGGCAGAATTTGTCATCTCTACTACAACTATGCTAAACGTACCTTATGTTTCATGATGCTCAGTGAGTGTTTTATAAATGATGTTATATACTTTACCTAAAACCATGGGTCACTACAGAATATTAATGTATAACATATTGAAATACAAAAATATTGGAAATTAAATATCAATAACAACAAATTTTACTCCCTATACTTAACTATAGTACCCACAAATATTGATAACACAAATATCATTGTTAAAAATATTGATTATTACCTGTATCGAAAACAATAATATTGTAAACAAAAATATTGCTACCTTTAAATAAATTTCCAATATGTCAAAAATATTGATTAACTCAATATTTACTACAGTATTATCGCCAAAATAATTACATAGGACCTCATTGCGATTTTGGCAGTCGGAGCGCCATACCGCCATGTTGGCAAACCCAAAAGACCGCCATGCTAGTGGTCTTTCTAACTACCCTATTACAAGTTATACAGGCAGGACCGCTGACTGCCAAGGAAAGAAGGCAGACTGCCAGCAGCACAGCAGCTTGGAAATAGGCAGTCTGACCTTAAGCGCCGGGAGCATCATTACCAACGACCGAGCATATTACAAGCACAAATTAGCCATGGGGGACCCTTCATCGCATCAGCCAATGGTGGTCCAAACCACGGTGGTTTCAGTCAACAAAGTAATAGACAACTGCACATTGTTTGAATATCAAAACAACACAGCTGACACACATTGCCACTGTGGGCATACCTGCAAGAGACACTATAAAACGCACCCCTTCACAGACCAAAATCCTTTGTAATTCCAACACAAAACCAGATGTAAGAGCACATTACTTCATAGATTAGGCACCCTTTTTTCACCATCCCATAGAACACCCTGCACACACTTTTCTCCATTTACACCCTTTTGCACTTCCCATGTTTAGTAAGTCACTCTCGCCCATTTGCTTTTCACCATTTCACAGTCTAAAAATCCATGTTTCTCTGAAGATGAGTTGAGTCATGGTGGATGAAATCTTAAGAGTAGAGCCACAATTGTTTGGAGCACAAGTCCAGCACACCCCTCTCAGTAGGAAAATGGAAATATGGGACAGGACAGTCAACAGCGAGAAAGCTGTAGGCAACACCCTGCTCACAAAGGCGGACATCAGAAAGAGGTGGAACAAACTCAGGGGCAAGGTTCATTCCCTGGTCTCCATGCACCAGCTGCAGGTCAAGAACACTGGTGGTGGCCCTCCACGTGCCCCATTACATCTCTTTCCCTGGGAGGAGATGGTCTTGGCCATCCTGCATCCTGAGTGGCCTGACAGGAATACCTGGGGGAGGGGAGTCTGGTAAGTCACACCACAAAAAATGTAACCAAAATGCAATGTCATGCATGTTCATAGCTCACCTTTTGCCACTGTCTTGTTCATGTACCCCACCAACATTCAATACTCATAGTTTCTGAGTGAAACAATGTTAATCTATATTGTTGGGCCCACCAGCACAGCTACTAAGGTCCATTGCATGCCATATGTCCAAATGGGGCCTGTAAGTCCTTCAATATACAATAATAATGACAACACTCATGGTATGTCTCTTCAGGTAAATGTATGCCCAAACCCAAATGCAGTCTTCATAAAGATATGTAATACCCAACATTTGTAAAGTGTGAGTAGTACAGCGAGTAACCTGACTGCAACTCCCAGGAACCTCTGTTTCTATTACTCCAAACACCAGTCCAGGCGTCACCTGTCCAAACACCCCTGTTTGACAAATCACAAAGGAACTTCACTCACCTGGGAGGATACTATTTGTCAAGTCTGTAAAGTAGATAGAGTGACCTGACTGTAACTCACAGGATGAACTGTTTCAGCAACTCCAAACACCAGACCAGTGTTCAGTTGCACATATACTCCTGTTTGGTAAATCATAATTTCAGTTTACTCACGTTAGAGGATACCCTTTGGCACGTGTGGGAAGTAGAGAAAGTGACCTGACTCTGAGCAGCATCAGGATTAGCCACAGGGCAGGCTGAGAGCCTCTGCCTGCCTGAGGCGACGGGAGCGGAGTAACGCGGGAGCGGAGCAGGGAAGTGATTTTTTTTATTTTTTTTATTAATTTGCCCTTGTGCCCTCCATTCTCCCCCTGCACCCCCACACTCCCACCCCACACAACCAAAGCCCCGTGAGCCACTCCTGGGTAGATGTCACAATACAACTAGTAACATTGTACAAATTACATCAACAGGTCGAGCTGCCACTGGGCACACAGAGGCCACAGAACAGACTGCCACTACCCCCCAGAATGAAGCCCTCAGTGAAAAAAGACAGTCCTTGATGTCTGGACGTGGAGGCAGTTCTGGCCCATCAGGGCAACCAGGTCAGACGGCAACAGTGAGTCTCAATGTGCCCACAATGTCACCTCCCAGTCCAGTTGCTTCAACATCACAGGCACCCATTTGCACCCCATCCTGTGTCCCTAGCACAGTGTCTAGAATCATTTACCCCCAAACCTGGATCCTGAGCTGTAGTACAACACTTCCAACAATGAGGGTCCAGGGACACGTTGGAGAGGGCATCCTATGACAAGAGCACAGGCCTGTGAGGTTGTGGTGCATGGGAGGGATGCTGTGGGCCATCGGGGTGAGGCCACTGGAGATGCTAACACTGACACTGTCAGCTACGTCTTGGGGGTCTATCAGGGGTCCCAAGGCGTGATGGGCCAGGTGTTGACTGAACTCCTGGAAATCAAGCAGCTACAGAGTGACATGCACAGAGACATGTGGAACAGATGGAAACCCACAATACCAATAAGTTCTCCCTAACAGGGGTGCTGAGGGACATTCACACAACCCTGAGGAGGGCTTTTTAAGAACAGTCTACCCCTTTCTTTGGCTCATCAACACTAGGCACATCAACATCGGTGCCAGCCACTAGAAGCGAGCCCCTGCCAGAGGAAAAACCAGCCCCAGACATCCCTGCCTCTGTAGCAGCAGATCCACCCCCCCCGAAGCACAGTGTCTACAATCATGTACCACCAATCCTGGATCCTGAGCTGAAGTGCAACACTTCCAACAATGAGGGTCCAGGGACAGGTTGGAGAGGGCACCCTAGGAAAGGGCACAGGCCTGCGGGGTTCTGGTGTGTGGGAGGGATACAGTGGGCCAGCGAGGTGAGGCAACTAGAGATGTTAACATTGACACTATCAGCTTTGTCTTGGGGGTCTATCAGGGGTCCCAAGGTGTGATGGGCCAGGTGTTGACTGAACTCCTGGAAATCAAGCAGCTACAGAGTGACATGCACAGAGACATGTGGAACAGATCGACACCCACAATACCAACAAGTTCTCCCTAACAGGGGTGCTGAGGGACATTCACACAACCCTGAGGAGGGCTTTTTAACAACAGTTTACCCCTGTCTTTAGCTCATCAACACTAGGCTTATCAACATCGGTGCCAGCCACTGGAAGGGAGCCCCTGCCAGAGGAAAAACCAGCCCCAGACAACCCTGCCTCTGTAGCAGCAGATCCACCCCCCCCCCCAAAAAGAAAGCACAGTGTCTACAATCATGTACCCCCAATCCTGTATCCTGAGCTGTAGTGCAACACTTCCAACAATGAGGGTCCAGGGACACGTTGGAGAGGGCACCCTAGGAAAGGGCACAGACCTGCGGGGTTCTGGTGCGTGGGAGGGATGCTGTGGGCCAGCGGGGTGAGGCCACTGAAGATGCTAACACTGACACTGTCAGCTTTGTCTTGGGGGTCTATCAGGGGTCCCAAGGTGTGATGGGCCAGGTGTTGACTGAACTGGAAATCAAGCAGCTACAGAGTGACATGCACAGAGACATGTGGAGCAGATCGACACCCACAATACAAACATGTTCTCCCTAAGAGGGGTGCTGTGGGACATTCACACAACCCTGAGGAGGGCTTTTCAACAACAGTCTACCCCTTTCTTTGGCTCATCAACACTAGGCACATCAACATCGGTGCCAACCACTGGAAGGAGCCCCTGCCAGAGGAAATCCAGCCCAAGGCAACCTTGCCTCTGTAGCAGCAGATCCACCACCCCACGATGACGGGGATGTCCAGCAAAGAATCCAGGAGGTGTGGATGGCAAGACACCCACCACTGCCAGCAAGTGACCTTTTCCTAAGGGTCCTGCTTTGTGTGCCACTCTTTTACTCTGTTGACTGATCCTCACCCACCTATCAGCTCTAATAGGAGGAGTACTCTGGCCTTTGGACTACCAATGGTGTGGCATCCACTCAATTATTTTTTTCACAATTACTGCCCACTTCACTTTACATCTTTTGTTTCTTTCTGTTCAAAATGTATTTTCTACACTAGTATTGTAATAAATTAATTCATCACAAACTCATTGTCTGCTTGCTTAATTTTCACATTTTGCAATGTAGGGATGTAAGACCATGTAAACCACACGATGAAGACACAAGCTACTTGTGCAAGCAGGTATATGTTACAGGTACACAGTGTCCAGCTGAGGATTACAACTATTACACATCAACACATTAATACAAGTGTCTGGTCAAACCAAAATGTGTTTACCAGTGTACAGCATATAGGCTGTCAATATGTCTGGACTTTTAGAAACAAGAATGTGTGACTCATACTGAGTTAAAGTACATATTTCAAGATACAGACCCCCCCCAGAAGGGATTTATCAGACATTGGGCCAGATGTATCAAGCTCCCGGTTTGCATTTCTTAAATAGCGAATTTTAAGAAATCGCTATTTAAGAAATGCAAAATGGGATGTATGAAAATTGTGAGTCGGTAATAGCGATTTCTTAAAATTCACAATCGCTATTACTGAATCGCAATTAGGGAATGGGACTCCATTCATCCCTATGGGCCTGTAGGCACATAGTTGTGAATGTTTTTGCATTACCCAATTTGCGAATTCCAGTTAGGAATTTGCAAATTAGGTAATGCAAACCCCAGGGTGCTGGGGGCCTAAGGCCCCCTTTGATGCACCCCCAAAAAATATTTGCGGACATGTGCAGCGCAAACATGCCCTAGGGGCATTTGTGCGCTATATGTCATTTTTGAAAAATGCATTTATAATGCATTTTTTAAAATTGCACATGCTTACCACCAAATTGGATTTGGTGGTAATTGCATTTCCTAAATGCCCAATTCACATTTAGGAAATGCTTGATACATGTGCTTTGGAAATCGCAAATAGGAATTCCCTATTAGCGATTTCCTATTTAGAGAATGTAGTTTGCGATTCTCTAAATGGAGTCGCTATTTCAGAGAATCACTATTTTATCCATTCCTTGAAATTGCATTGCGAATGCCTTTTATAAATCCTGAAAGACACTTTTGCATTCGCAAATGGTCGGATTTTGGGCCAGATGTAGCATTATTGCAAATTGCGACTTGCAATTTGTGAGTTGGAGCGACTCGCAAATTGCAAGTCGCAATTTGCAATGCAGAACGGTGTCTCAGACACCGTCTGCGAGTCGCTCTGGGGTCGCAAAGACCCACCTCATTAATATTAATGAGGTGGGTCGCAAATTGCAGCCCCATAGCGACTATAGGCACTCGCAAACATGGAGGTGTGCTGTAGTCAGCAGACCTCCATGTTCGTGACTGCTTTTAAATAAAGCAGTTTTTTTTTTTTTTTAAGTGTAGCCCGTTTTCCTTAAAGGAAAACGAGCTGCACTTAAAAAAAAAAACGAAACCTTTAGTTTCGGTATTTTTTCAGGGCAGGTAGTGGTCCCTTGGACCACTACCTGCCCTGAAAAAATAGTTTTGGGTCCATTCACAAAGGGGAAGGGGTCCCATGGGGACCCCTTCCTGTTTGCGAGTGGGTTACCATCCACTTCAAGTGGATGGTAACTGCGACTCAATTTGCGACCGCATATGCGGTCGCAAATGGAATTGCATTCCACTGCGAATCGCAAATAGGAAGGGAACACCCCTTCCTATTTGCGATTCGGAAATGCATTTTGCGAGTCGGTCCCGACTCGCAAAATGCATTTCTGCATGGGAAACACGCAGTTGCGAGTCGCAAACGGCAAATTTTACCGTTTGCGAGTCGCAAAGTGTTTCCTGCATCTGGCCCTTTGTGATTCGCACCATTTGTGAATGCAAAATTCTTTGATACATCTGGCCCGTTGTCCTGTAGAATAGGTAAACATTAAAGTGGTTGATGTCAGCTGCTTGATTCTTATCAGATACCACACCAAAGTAATCCAACATCATGTAATCCAAGATACAGAGAGATGGCAGTTGAACAGTCCCTGATCATGGGCCCATCATAATCCAATGCTCATACATCTGGTGATATGACACAAACATCTGTCAGTGTTGTAGCAAAGGCACTGTGGCCTGCAATGATGGAACACATCTACAGCTAAACACAGGTCTTACAAAAAGAGTGTATAGCCAATGTGAATGAAAAATGACATGGTCAAAAGCAAGGACCACATATTTATAGACCGCATGATGACAAAAATGATGCATCAGACCCACCACAACACACAAAACAAGTGCAATGTCCACTTCTATACATCCACCCAAACACTCTGCAAACTGTCTTGGCACAGGTCTCATACATCCAAACTCTGCAACCTAAATTACCTGGAACAGTTTAGAACCACTTGTATGTCAGAACAGCATCAAATACCAGGCAATGTCAAACTTTGAAATGCCCACATGAAGATGCTATGGTGAAGATACCTGTACAAAGAACCAAACAAGGATTATAGGCTTGAAACCATACGTATGATCCACGTCACATAGCAAGCAACTGAAAGAAAAAGCACATTGCTTGGAAACTGACACAAACAAAGCAACATCATCAAGATGGGAATGTGTCAAAAGCTATCTGTTAGGGTTTGTGCACAGCAAAGAGCATGTCCCCTCTCACTGCACTAGTGGGTTCTGTAATAGCTCCCTTTTAAACTTACTATTGAAAGCCTTTCTTGTTATCTCACCTTCCCCCCCCCTAGGCTTCTGTGTATGTTGTTTAATGTGCTGTTTTGTTTACACATTGGGCCTTGCTTTTACCAAGGCTTCTTTAAAACACTCCTCTCTAGGCCATGTGTTAATTTAACTCATTTGCATAATAACTGAAACTGTGCACACCTTTCAAGAACATGTGCAGCATGTGAGGACCACACCCAGCTCTTCAAACCACACCCAGCTCTGCACACCTTTCAAGAACATGTGCAGCATGTGAGGACCACACCCAGCCCTGTCTATAAAAGGCAGCCCCCGAGCCTCACCCAGTGCTTGTGCTCGTCTACCTCCCGCTTACCTGAGGACAGATCCCTCGGCGCTGGCACTCCTGCTCTCTACAGACTTTCATTGGCTACAATGGGCGCAGCTGCTGGCTCTTCCTTCTTCCGGTTTCCGGTTCCTCCTTGCCTTAGCCTCTCTCCTACAAGCAACCTGCAAAAGAGAAAGAAGACAAGGTTAGACTGATCAGTATCTCTTGCCAGCAACAAGTAAGTGCAAAACTTTTATTACCTGAAAGAACTTTGACAACAATTTCTGGATTCGTGTATAGACAATTTGAAACAAGATACCTTCCACGAACATTGTGATTCAAACTCTTTGTTACAAGAATACTTTGCGGAACTTTGTGAAGCAAACATTTATTTTTATTTGTATGGAACTTTTAAGAATCGAACCGTGGAAACCATTAACAGCAAGGCAAACAGTAAATCAAGGACTTGCACAAATTACATGCTGTATTTTGACGTAAAAGTACAGTATTTGTTTTATAAAAGATTCTGGAAATATGGGAAAAGTGAGTCTGCTATTGGGAATTTAGGCTTTAGTTATATTAAGATGAATGTTTGATATTGGTAATTCTGATAACGGTATTTGTTTAATGTTTTAGAAGCTTTAGAGTAATAGAAAGCACATCCCAGAGCAGTAACACATTCCAAACCTGGAAACTAGAGACCAGGATCCAAGAGGTACTTTTAGAAGAAAATTTCTAATAAATAAAGGGATAGTCAGGAACCCAGTTAGGAATAGGTTGTACTTATCTGTTCTTTGTTTATGTTTCATTAGGCACCAGTTTCTACAAAAGTCAGAGAGGGCCGCAGATTTGTGCAGCACTTCAACAGTGGAAACGCAAGAACGGTGTTGTCTCTTTATTTTATTTTATCCACTTCCCCCCTTCCCTTGAGATTCTGTTCTTAGTGCACGGTTTTAAAAACTAGTGTGCTGGAACAAGCAGTTTCAGGGTGGGGTTGGATTGTCTTCAACCTCCATCAGAACTGAACAAGGACTCAGGTGAGCTGGGCTTTGATAGAAGCACAAGCCTTAAAAAAAATAAAAAAAATTCAGTTCTGGTGGACGATGAATATCGGGGAAGAAATAGAGGGCATTGACGTCACGGATATGGCGCAGGCCCTAAATGAGGACTTGGCTCATAATGAATCAGTGTCTGGCATCTTGCAACATATGCAAGAGGAAATAGAGAGATTAAAGATGGAGATTACCTCTTTAAAACAGGATTTAAGCAGGTATAAATTTAGGGTATCTCAGTGGAACACATCTTTTACGCCTTTGTTTAAAACCTCCTCAGAGACAGGGGCGCCATCAAAACATACAACTTTGCCTCCCCCAGTTGAGGTCACTGTTAATGTTCCTAATGCTGTGCCCTTAGCAGCACCTGAACGTTTTCATGGAGATAGTAACAAATTCCATGTTTTTATCAATCAATGTCAATTACACTTCGTTTGTAAGCCACAACAGTTCCCTACTGATGCTACGAAAGTGGCATTCGTCTTGTCTTATTTGGGTGGCACAGCAGCCAATTGGTCAATTCCTTTTGTGGAGAGAGATGATCCCATCCTCCATAATTGGAATCAATTTAAACGTACCATGACCAGCCTTTTTGCAAAACACACTTTCATGCAGGCAAGTGATAATGAGCTTTTAAATCTTAAACAAGGTAACAAGGATTTATTGACCTATCTCACTAGTTTTAATCGTTTACTCACCGAGACACAGTGACCAGAAGAAAAGCGTGTCTCCCTTTTCTATAAAGGTTTGAGAGACGAGTTAAAAGACGCGCTGGCTCATATCGTTGATTTGCCAGAAGACTATTCGGACTTTGTAGATTTAGTTGTGAAATTAGAACATAGACTAGGAGAAAGAAAGGGAGATAAATACAAACTGGAATCACGGTTAACTTTTATTAGACACGAGAAGAAAGACCCAGATAATAAACTCCCTGAACCTGAGCCTATGCAAATAGGGACACTCAGAGGTCCACTCACATCAGAGGAAAAAGAAAGAAGGAGAAAACTTCAATTATGTTTATATTGTGGAAGGGCAGGTCACTTTGCCAGAGAATGTCCAGTAAAGCCTAAAAATCCACGAAAGGGTGCTGTTTCCTCCACCTCCTCAACTGAATCGGGAAACGATTAAGCTCGACAAGGGGAGAGGTTACTTGTTCGAGAAAACATCTTAATCAAACCTCTAATGCTGCAGCCTTCATGGTACCGCACATACCTAGACATTTCATAATTCAGGTCGTTTTAATTGTTACTACCCAAGTGAGGCATTCTCTCCCTGTCCTACTGGACTCAGGCGCGACAGGAAATTTTGTGGATAATAAGTTAGCTGAAAACTTAGGACTTCCTATGTGCCTAAAGCCTTGTCCAGAAGCAGCATGTGCAGTGGATGGGTCAGAATTGACCTCTGGATTAATCACAAAACAAACAAGTCCACTTGTTATGGTCTGTCAGAACGGGCACACAGAGGTGATTAGCTTTGATCTGATAGATACTCCTAATTTTGGTTTGATTCTCGGGGTACCCTGGTTAACAACTCATAACCCAAAAATTGATTGGGTGAATAGAACTGTTACTTTGGATTCCTCTTTCTGTAGAACCAATTGCTATCAAGAAGCAGGTACAGAACAGAGCACAGTATTACACTGTGCTAGTGTTACACAAGATGAACCTAGTCTCCCTCCTGAATATTCTGACTTTAAAGACATCTTTGATCCAGTAAAGGCTAGAGTGCTGCCCCCACATAGGTCTTATGACTGTCGTATAGATCTTATCCCAGGGGCCCCTTTACCGAATAACAGAGTATATGCTTTGACTGACGAAGAAACCAAATACTTAAGAACCTACCTAGATGACCTACTACAGTCTGGGTTCATCCGTCATTCCACATCTCCGGTGTCATCTCCACTCTTTTTTATCCCGAAGCCGGATAAATCCCTGCGCACGTGTATCGATTATAGAGGACTAAATAAGGCTACAATAAAGAATAAATATCCTCTTCCTCTAATACCTGTGTTGTTGGATCAATTAAGACATTCTACTGTATACACTAAACTAGATCTGCGGGGAGCTTACCACCTGGTCCGAGTAAAAGAGGGGGATGAGTGGAAGACAGCTTTCAAGACAAAGTTTGGTTTATTTGAGTACACAGTAATGCCCTTTGGGTTATGTAATGCCCCTGCGGCCTTTCAGTTCTTTATAAATGAGGTCCTACACAAATTCCTGGACGTTTGTGTCATAGTATACATAGACGACATCCTCATTTACTCTAAGAACTCAGAAGAACATACCCAACATGTTCGTGCAGTATTATCAAAGTTAAAAGAAAATCATCTTTTTGCTAAGTTAGAAAAGTGTACTTTTAATGTCAGCAAGGTGGAATTTTTAGGATACTGCCTGTCACCTCAAGGAATAACTATGGATATAAAGAAAATCAGTGCTATTGCTGATTGGCCAGAACCATCCTCTGTAAAAGATATTCAGAAATTTCTGGGTTTCGCCAATTTTTATAGGAGGTTTATTGCACATTTTGCAGACATTGCGGCCCCAATAGCTACCTTGTTGCGGAAAGGGCAACGATTTCTTTGGACTGATGAGGCGGCACACGCCTTTCAACTCCTAAAACAAAAGTTCACTTCAGCCCCAATTCTGAAACATCCTGATCCTGACATGCCTTTTTTTGTTGAAGCGGATGCTTCACAAGTAGCTTTAGGAGGAGTTCTCTCTCAACGAGATGCAGTAGATGGCCAGTTACATCCTATAGCCTTCTATTCCAAAAAGTTATTACCAGCTGAACAAAATTACACTGTGGCTGAAAGGGAACTACTAGCTATCAAAGTAGCCTTTTCAGAATGGAGGCACCATTTAATGGGAGCCAAGTACCCAGTTACAATCTTTTCTGACCATAGGAACCTACAGTTTTTTGGATCACTTAAAGCACTAACACCACGTCAGATGCACTGGTTAAATTTTTTTAGCACATTTGACTTTGTAATAACCTATAGACCAGGTGCACAACAAATTCAATCTGATGTGTTATCTAGATACGGACATACTTCAGACATGAAACAAGATAAAATAGAAGAACCCATTATTCCTCCCCAAAAGTTTTTGGCACCAGTACAACAGAAGGATTTCATCACAGATCTATATAATGCACACATGCAAATAGCACCTCAGGATTGGTTAAAGGATTCCCATAACACAATACAACGAGGTTTATTGTATCACGACAACATGCTGTTAGTGCCCACCTCTCAATTACAAACACAGGTGATAATTTGGCATCACGCCTCACCGTTGGCAGGTCATCCTGGTTGGGTAAAAACCCTGGAAAATGTGCAAAAACACTTTTGGTGGGACACTATAAGAAAGGACATTAAGCAATTTGTCACTACCTGTCCAATTTGTGCAAGACATAAATCTTCTCATAAGGCCCCTGACGGCTTGTTAATACCAATGCCAACACCCAAACAACCTTGGCACACTGTGAGCGTAGACTTTATTGTAGGTTTACCACCTGTAAAATCTTTCACAACAGTGTTGGTTATAGTGGATTTTTTATCTAAAATGGCACATTTTGTACCATTACGGAAATTACCCACGGCGGCAGAATTTGCCGATATTTTTATAAGGGAAATTGTGCGTTTACATGGTTTGGCAAGCAAAGTGGTGTCAGACCGAGGGAGCCAGTTCAACTCTAAATTTTGGAAAAAATTATGTAAAAAACTGAAAATAGATGTGGCATTATCCACTGCTTTCCACCCAGAGACAGATGGACAGACTGAACGACTGAACCAAACCTTACTTCAAACGCTACGTTGTTTATTGGCTGATTATTCTAGTGAATGGTTGGAAGCTCTCCCTGTAGCGGAGTTTGTTTATAATAATACTGAGCATTCAGCTCTACTTTGCTCACCATTCTATTTCTTGCAGGGGTATCATCCAAGAGCTATACCCATTTTGTTAGAAGATTCTCTGTTACCTACAGTAACGGATAGACTAACGAGGTTAGGTGACATACAAGACAAAGCCAGGAAACATTTATTAAAGTACAAGGAAAGCATGAAAAGACAAGCAGACAAACACAGATCTGAGGCCCCAATGTATAAAATCGGTAACAAGGTATGGCTCTCCACAAAGAACCTAAACATAGAGGGATCCCGAAAGCTGCAACCACGTTTCATTGGACCCTTTAGTATAACTGCCATAGTAAACCAGGTAACAGTAAAATTAGATTTACCAAAAGAATATCCAGTACATACTACATTCCATGTGTCCTTGCTTAAGCCGTACAATCCAAAAACCCGACCTGAACCACCACCTCCACCCATACCAATTAAGGGAAATCTAGAATATGAAGTGAAAAGCATAAAAGACTCAAAAAGAATTAGTGGACGTCTGTTTTATTTAGTAGAATGGAAAGGATATAATGAATCTGAGAATTAATGGGAACCAGCATCATATGTACATGCCCCACAGCTGATTAGACGGTTTTATTTAAAAAATCCAGGAAAACCCCGTCCTGTAGGAGGGCCTTTGAGGGGGGCAACTGTTAGGGTTTGTGCACATCAAAGAGCATGTCCCCTTTCACTGCACTAGTGGGTTCTGTAATAGCTCCCTTTTAAACTTACTATTGAAAGCCTTTCTTGTTATCTCACCTTCCCCCCCCCCTAGGCTTCTGTGTATGTTGTTTAATGTGCTGTTTTGTTTACACATTGGGCCTTGCTTTTACCAAGGCTTCTTTAAAACACTCCTCTCTAGGCCATGTGTTAATTTAACTCATTTGCATAATAACTGAAACTCTGCACACCTTTCAAGAACATGTGCAGCATGTAAGGACCAAACCCAGCTCTTCAAACCACACCCAGCTCTGCACACCTTTCAAGAACATGTGCAGCATGTGAGGACCACACCCAGCCCTGTCTATAAAAGGCAGCCCCCGAGCCTCACCCAGTGCTTGTGCTCGTCTACCTCCCGCTTACCTGAGGACAGATCCCTCGGCGCTGGCACTCCTGCTCTCTACAGACTTTCATTGGCTTCAATGGGCGCAGCTGCTGGCTCTTCCTTCTTCCGGTTTCCGGTTCCTCCTTGCCTTAGCCTCTCTCCTACAAGCAACCTGCAAAAGAGAAAGAAGACAAGGTTAGACTGATCAGTATCTCTTGCCAGCAACAAGTAAGTGCAAAACTTTTATTACCTGAAAGAACTTTGACAACAATTTCTGGATTCGTGTATAGACAATTTGAAACAAGATACCTTCCACGAACATTGTGATTCAAACTCTTTGTTACAAGAATACTTTGCGGAACTTTGTGAAGCAAACATTTTTTTTATTTTTTATGGAACTTTTAAGAATCGAACCGTGGAAACCATTAACAGCAAGGCAAACAGTAAATCAAGGACTTGCACAAATTACATGCTGTATTTTGACGTAAAAGTACAGTATTTGTTTGATAAAAGATTCTGGAAATATGGGAAAAGTGAGTCTGCTATTGGGAATTTAGGCTTTAGTTATATTAAGATGAATGTTTGATATTGGTAATTCTGATAACGGTATTTGTTTAATGTTTTAGAAGCTTTAGAGTAATAGAAAGCACATCCCAGAGCAGTAACACATTCCAAACCTGGAAACTAGAGACCAGGATCCAAGAGGTACTTTTAGAAGAAAATTTCTAATAAATAAAGGGATAGTCAGGAACCCAGTTAGGAATAGGTTGTACTTATCTGTTCTTTGTTTATGTTTCATTAGGCACCAGTTTCTACAAAAGTCAGAGAGGGCCGCAGATTTGTGCAGCACTTCAACAGTGGAAACGCAAGAACGGTGTTGTCTCTTTATTTTATTTTATCCACTTCCCCCTTCCCTTGAGCTTCTGTTCTTAGTGCACTGTTTTAAAAACTAGTGTGCTGGAACAAGCAGTTTCAGGGTGGGGTCGGATTGTCTTCAACCTCCATCAGAACTGAACAAGGACTCAGGTGAGCTGGGCTTTAATACTATCTTATCTGGCTGCCTTTGCAGATTATCAGCCCCCTAGCTGTTTCTAAAACACTCAACTTCACACATTCTCACAAGTACAGTTCATCATACAGTCACAGTCATGATATCACATGACATACACTTATTTAAAGTAGCTGTTGATGAGATCCTTCCTATTCACCACTGTCATCCTCACTTGGCATTTCAGGAGTGCCACCCAGTGGCACTGCAGGCTCCTGCTCCTTGGGATGTACAGGATATTCCTTCGCAAGATGATGTTGTGGAGCATGCAGAATGCCACAGTGATCTGACACACTATACTAAGTGAGTAGATGAGGTCTCCACTAGTCCAGTCAAGACAGCAAAATCTAGTTTTAAGGAGCCTAAACGTCCGCTCTACTGGCTGCTGTGTTCTTCCATGGGCCTCATTTAAGTGGATTTCTCCTGGCCTGGTTGGATTCCTCAGTGGTGTCAACAACCAAGGATGGTTTGGATATGCAGAGTCTCCTGACAACGGATGGGACATAAGAGCAACAAGGAGTGACCAACTTCATGAATGTGGCACCTGACATTGCACACACACAATCAGGACAGAGGTGACTCACCAACCAGCCAGACCCTCTCTGGGTGCAGTTGTGACATCAGCTGGGGTATGGTGCTGTTCCACATGATGAAGGAATAATGGGCTTAACCCGGATAACAGGCACAGACGTGAGATGTAGAGATACACAAAATAGACAACTTGCACTTTGCTGGAATGGAAGTTCTTTCTGTTGTGATAGACTTGTTCAGTGGCTTGCTGTGGCATCAAGCCAACAGGTGTGCCATCAATGGCCCTCACCACATGTGGGAGGTGGGTAGAACCATGGAAGTCAGCCTTTACATTGGCTAAACCCTCACGTCGGGGATACTGATATAGCTGTCAATGTGTTTCAACATTGCTGGGAGGAAATCCTTCAACACCGGACTGAACATAGGTTGGGACATACCAGAAAATAGGGCCACTGTATGTTGGAAGAACCGTGTGGCTAGGAAGTGCAATACTGACATGACTTGTACAATGGGTGGTGTGCTGGTTGGATAACCACTAGCTGGCATCATATCTGGCTTCATCTGATGGCATAAGCCCCCTATTGTTTGCCTATCCAGGCAGTATAATATCATAATATGCCATTTCTCCATGGTCTGAAGGTGTGGCAGTGAATGGTAGACAGGAGGTTGTTGCATCCTCCCTCTACCAGTGTACCTTTTTGTGACAAGACATGATTTGTAACATTAGTCAATGTATCCACAGCAACATACATGATGCATGCCAACAATATCATGTGACAAAGCATTTCTGACTAGATGGATTTGACACACAGTACACATCACAGCTGGCAACTACCCAAGGGTCACATGTGACGCTCATGATTTTCAACACATGTACACAACGTGAATTTGGATAGAACTCAAAGACATGTTACACAATTGCTCCTCAAGATGTGACTGTATATTCTGACCACCAAAATGACCGCCCGCAGTGGTGGCCCGTGGACCACTGTTAAATGCCATCTGTGCCCTGCAACAAACAACATTGGTGGTTGAGCAGAGGGACCTACATGACAAGACAGAATAAGTATGCTTGTGATGCAATAAAACAAATATTGTGGGTGTGACACAGTTTATAAAGCCTAATACGGCATTTCATGCTGCCAAAATGGCGGATTCCTGACCCACTCCTGTGGGCATTAGAAACAGCCTGCAACCGCCGATGGAAGTCGTCAGGGCAATAGATGGTTGCAACTGTGGCGGACACACCATAAGCTAACGTTGTTACCTGTGGCAGTTGTGGCCCTATGGCTGTGTCCTCCTGCAGTGATGACCACCACATACGTGGCACACGTTACCGCAGTGTTGTGCAAATTCACTCATTTGACCGCTGACAACAACACCTCCACAACCTGAGCTGCTGTATACCACCTCTGGGAGCAGTCATGCCACAACCACCAAGTAATAAGGCCCCTGCCTTCTCTCCAAAGGAGCTGGAGAGGCTAGTTGATGAGGTCCTATCCTTCTATGGACAGTTCTATGCTCATCAGAGGAGCATGTAATAATCTCATAGGCACACTTGAAACTGTTAAACACCATCCTTTTCCTCCTCACAGGCTATAATGTGCCCCTGTGTGCCATTTAGACGTCTTGTGTGCTTGTTGTTGCAGTCTGTGTGGCATCAATATGATGTACATGGTGAATGTTTTGGTGGTCAGTACTATATGTTAAGTTTAGTCATACTCAATTGTGTAAGGTTTTGAGGGTCCTAGATCCTCCTTGTGCTGGATGCACATAACTAAGTTAAGGAGACTTTACTTCCATCCACTAACATCTTTTTCTTTACAATGCCTGTAAATTCTAGACAATGTGCATGGACATGACCGCATGAGCTGTATATGCATTTTGTATAGGTCATTTGAGGATATTGTAAGCAATGTGTATACTACCACAGATCTCTCCACATCTGGCCTTGCCAAACTGTTGTCTGGAAGGCATATCCTGACTCACTCTGTCCTCCAGGTTGTCTCACACACAACATGCCAAAATGCTAAGGGTCACATGATGTACTGTAATGCATGGAAGTGATGAAAATGGAGAAACATATAGGTTCTGTATGCTCAGCCTGCAGAGAACAGGGCCTGTCAAATGTATCTCCCAGTATGGGACCGAGTGCATGCTGTGGTAGAGTCACTGTAGCTATGCAACAGTGGCAGGGTGCCCACTCCTTCTACACCAACAGATCCTGTCATGTGGCCAATATGAGGCCCTTGTGGCAAAACGTGCCTTGAATGATTCTCTGTCCATTGACTAGATTAGGAATAGGTAGTGCGGTAAATCCATAAACTAGTACTTTTGTGCATTTAGCATCGTCAGTGTGTGTCTTTGATTCATAACAGGTCCCATACTCCCACAGCTCTGTTGTGACCTTTACATATGTCACATTTAGCCTGCACAGGCTTATTGCACTGATGGCAGTCCCACAGTGCGGACAGTGTGTTGATTCCTGGGAGGCCATGACATGTGACTCAGTAGTGTGGTCAAATAGCAAAAAATCTACAATACATGTGTTTGCATGTTGGATGTCATCTCTGTAGGATAGACACATATGTCCAAAGGAGTGTTCTGTGGTACAGGTACATACCACAGAACACAACTCCTGAAGTCTCCATTTGGTAGGCCACATGTCCACACATCCAAAAGGAAGACACTTTCTGTACCGACCATGTTAGCCCCTTCATTGTCACTCAATTGCAAGGGTGAAGTCTGTTCTATGGAAGTTGCCTGTAGGGACTGTATGCAGTGAGTCAGTCTTGCAGAGTATGAATGTGTTGGTCGAGTTAGGCCTCAAGAGTTAATCTTTCAGAAGCCACATGTGTATAGTGTTTCATTGTGGTTCACATCACAGTACATGTTGCTGGACCATGGGCTACCTGATGTGAGTAGGCTTGCTTAGTCAATGTAGGCTAAGAGCATGGTAGTAGGTAGTCTTCAGATAGATGCAGAGGTCTGTAGTCATGTCCCTGTACTTATTAGCTTGTGTGCTTCACACTTGTGGTGTGTTTACAAATGTACTCATTTTATGCTTGGTGTTTGCGACATGTGTGTGACACAACCATTTGGGCAGGAACTTGTGACTGTAATTGCTTGATTTGTCTCTTCCATCCATACAGGTAAACACCCATCAGAAGAAGGAGAGATGGAGAGCCATCATTCCGAAGGTGTGGATCCTGGTAGTCCACAGCCGGCAGAGCACCCACTTTTGCAATAGGTGGGAGGACCTGAGACGCTGGGTCTGGCAGATACTGGAAGTCCACCTGGGGCTGTCCTCCTAATGTGGGAGGGGTGTATGTCGGACCATGAACCCCATAATGGCCTGCATTCTCGCGGTGACATCCCAAGACCTTGATAAGCATTTGAGGGGAGCACTGCAGCCACAAGCGGTTGAGTACAGGGCTTATTCCTGCCACATTGCCAAGTTAATGTGTTAGGTTCTGACATCTCCCCCTGATGATTAGGGATGAGCCATGTCTGTTGCAGTAGACGAGTAACTGTTTGTGTATATATGTAATATGATGCATACTTATGTACCTTGTCTATTGGCTCAGGGACCTAGGACACAACTGTGTGCACTACAGAAGCAATTTGCTATCCAGGGGCAAGAAGTGGCTGTGTACATTGATCAATCAAGTAATGTGTGTTGTTGCTTTTGGGTGTAAACTCTACGCTACAAACCACAGCAGAAGGGTATTTAAAAAAAAAAAACTTAAGACCTGGCTTTTCACTCAGCAAGGTTGATTTTGCTATCTATTTTGTAGCTCCAGGACACTCTTCTCTGAGTATAAATCCCATCATCATCATCATCATCATCATCACTACTCCTTAGTGTTACACCTCAAAGAAGTGAAGGATCACTCTCCTCAGCCATGTGTCTTCTCAAGAGAGTAAATTGGCACCTGCTCTCCCAGAGGCCACTTGCCTTCAGTGTGTTACGAGTGCTGGTGCATTACTACTGTCTATAATGTGAAGATGGTCATCATACGTGTGACAAAGCATGCATTGTTCTTTGGATCAGCTATAGATCAAAATGTTCCCTTGGTAAGTGGGGAATGTCTATTGACATGATGTTTGTGCCAACACTGTTACCAACATTACTTGTGCCTACATGTTAGCATTTGTCCCTTTCTTTTTTGTCAAAATGTATACACTGCTGTTTCATGCATGGTCTATCTATGTTCATGGGATGATTTCTGTAATCCCTCACATATATGTGCATGCCAACCTGTCTTTGGAATAGGACATTTGCAATGGGGTTACATTTCATGTGCTGCGATAGAAAGGAGTGTGTCAGCATTGATTGTTGGCTGGCACATACACTCACCCATCATAGCATGTCATTTGGAATGTACCACTGCAGTAGCAATGAGGGACATGATGGGTAGTACTAGTGTTTTTACACTCAATGTGCATTTCCATGCCATTGATGTGGCATCATGTGGAAATCTGCACTGCACATGTGTAATGGGTAAGATTTGTTACCTGACCGTTGACATGCATTATGAAGTGACTTGCAGTTATGTTTGGAATCATATGTAGTTGGGTACAACCATTTTTCCACAGACATCAGGGCATGTAGGACCAAATTGGAGACAGTGATGTAGCTTCCCATTGGGCAACATGTTGAGGGCCTTCTACAAGTACTTTCAAATCTCTAGGCCTCTCCAACATACAAAGGACTAATAGCATCTACTGATGCAATCAGAATTTGTCATTGTAAGGCGTGGTAGACATAAGTGGTGATTTCCCTAGGGCTTGCTGATTCATTGAGTTGAGGATTTTAGATATATCCCCTTGACATTTTGTACATTTGTACAGTGAACATTTCCATGTCAAATGTGTCGCATATCTAAGCACCATTAGTACTACCTCCTTGACTCCATTAGGACAATTTTCACGTGGTGAAGTGTGCACTGTTGATATGCTTCCAGTGTGACATGAGTATTTCCATGTCACCTTCTCCAGGCTACTGTACTGTTGTCAGCAACATGGCAGGTTTTAGGATCTTAATTTCTCATTGTTATGTTATTGTGTATGTGACAAATAGATGTATGCAGGACCTTTTTTTGGACCTATGGGAATGAACTTGGCATTGGCCTACTAATGTATGACAACAGGTAACTACGGTATGCTCCATGAGGCAAAGCATTGAAGGTGATGTGCTCTCCTACTTGTTCAATGGTTACTGCCATTGCGCAACTTCACCCATGCAGCTGTAGTTGTCTGAGATCCTGATTTTCCTGTGGGCAAGAGTTGACTATTCAGATGGCATGCAAGCATATGGTATGGTACATGTAAGAGGCACTTTGCTGTAATATGTTGTTGGGCCGACTTGATATCTTGGTAATATTTGCTTCATACAGCTGTTGTTCAAATGTGATCAGGAACATGTGGTGACCTTTTCCCCCCTGTATTTGCAGCATCAGTCCAGGCAAGTGAAGGAGACAGGACACAGCCAAGTGGGGAAGCATCTGCCCATGGTACCTCTACTCATGACACCACCAACTTGGAGTGGCCCAGAGGTTGAGGGGAATACCACAGAGGAGACAGGATCAATATCATCATCATCAGATTTTACCCCCAGTGGCCACTGCCTAATGGTGGTAGACCCATCAGGAACTACTCCTGTACCAAATTTGTCTGCCACCCCTAGTTCTATCTCCATGCTCAGTGTTGCTCCCCTTCCAGTTGGCTGTGCCCACTCACGGATGAGGGTGGACGTTTCCTTTGCCACAGATACTTCTGCCCCAGTGCCTGTTACTCTTGCTGTCCTGAGTGAGGAGGCTATTGACCTCCTGACAAGCATCTCTGTGGGGGCAGACTGCCATTGTGAATGCCATCCAGAGGTTGGCCAGCCAACATCTACAGGTCAATGCTTTCCTGGAAGGTATTCATTGTTCTATGTCCAACCTACAGAGATCTTTTCAGGCTCTGTTCTCCTCACTGATGACAGCCAGTCACCCCCCCCCCACATTCCTACCCCATCCACCTGCCTCCTCCCAGTCCAAATCCCCTATTCCCCTACCTCTCCCAAGCACACATCCACATCCGCATGCACTCACCTCAACGAACACAACCAGCATACATCGACACAAACACCACAAGATACACCGGCACCCACATACTCAAAATACACCCACAAACACAACATCAACCATCACTTCACCAGACACCACCCCATTGACCCACACACCACATCTAGCATACACACACACCACCACAATAGCCAGTGACACATCCACCACACCCACCATACCCACAAACACCATCACAACACACACAGACACATCCACCACATCCAACATATCGACAGACACCACCCCAACAGACACACACACATCTACCACTTCATCACCCAGCACATCCACCTCCCAGTCCCCAAAACATGCAAACACCCACATTCACACACACAATAGACACCACTCAAACAGAAGCATACCTCACATATAGACACACCCAAGACATCCACCCCCACACACCAGACGACCACTCCCTCAAGCTCCAAATCCCCAACCCCTTCTGCAGACCGTCACTGTGTTCCCAAGGAGAGTTTCCTTTCTGAGCTCACCCTTTTCCCCTATTCCCTCCACCCTCCCTCCTAAACCCAAGAGGCCCCCACCTACATCCCAACCCGTCCCTTCCTCATTGAAGCCCTCCCCACACATGAACCCCTGCAAGGACCAATACCCCTCCCTCAAAGAAGAATTCCACCCCTCCAAAGAAAAAGACCCCCCTCCAAACTCAAACCCACCCATCATAAATCCCACCCCACCCCACCTAATGATGATCCCTGAGGTGCCTGCCTGCCCACTTTGTGTCCCTTCCTGTGGAGGTTCGCTGGCAGTGATTGTAGTCAAGTGCTGGCACAATGACTGGCTAATGGCCTTTGATTTTCATTTTTCTGGATTGAATAAATCCAGTTGTTGTTTTCTTGGGTACACATTAGTCCCACCAATACTTTTCTGCCTTTTTTACTATTGCTCAGTAATTTGTGTTGTATTCCCCCAGTTGTGTGGGTTTTACCCTGATTGCTGATACATTTGCTGTTGTTTGCAATATCTGACTTTGTAGGCAGTGCTGGTGTCACCTAAGACAAGGGTAGATGTTTACTGTATAAATATTTGTTTGTTAATCCAATTGGGGTGTCATTGCATTGTGTTCTGTTTGATATGGTAAGTATTTCATCTTGTGTTGTCCAATGTCAGAATGTATGGTGTTAGACCTGTCCCCTGTTATGGATTATACAGTCATCTCATGTGTGGAGGCTGGAGTTTTGTTTATCCGCACATAGAGGGTGTTAATTTGTGGTAGCTTCCTTTGCATTTGTCTGTGCCTGTGCCCATTTTGCTGAGTGTACCTTACATCTATTTCATCCAGATGTATGGCCCATGCTATTGCTTTCTTGACTTGCACTTCCACATTATGCAGATAAGTCACTTGGCTCTACTATTGTTGCAAATGTTGTTTTAGGGGTGGTGTAAAGTGTAATGTGTCCTAGGGCAGCATCCTTCCCTGAGCACTCCTGATGCCGCCATCCCTATTGTGCAGGTATTGTTTGCATAGTGAGCTTTGTATATTAGTCTCTCACTCAAACGATTTGCATCTCTTTGACCTTATATTGTGTTGCAATGTGGGTGATGTGTCGGTCCATTGCAAGGCTGTTTCATGGGAGAGGTATTTGTGTTCTATGACACATCCATTCAAATATGTGTTGAAACAGTCCTTGGCATGTGTGCAATGTGAGGGTGTCAGTTGTATTGGAAGATGTGATGCTGCTGTGTTGTTGCTGTTGTGTGACATAATGTTGTGTACACTTCACTGTCCCTGTGCTGGAGATGGGCAGATGTGCGTTTTTTGTGGAGTTTTGTGGTGCAGTGTCAGTGACCTGCTCAACGGGGGCTTTTAATGGCTGTTGATGTGTCATTCACTGTGAATGACTATGACTGTGAACACAATGACACATGTACTTGGTTCCTGTACCATGACTCCCATATCATGTGAACGACAGTGTACCGATCTGTTGTTGAGATTTATGACACAGGTAGGTGTGTGTACTTACCATTGGTTGCATCCACAATGGCGTGGATTTTGGGCACATGCGATGAGCAGCAGCAGTGGCAAGATGTGTGTGATGGGCTCCATGGCAGCACAGGACAGGTAACGCTGCCTGCAGGTGAATTGCTCCCTTTATACTCTCCATTTCCGCCTGCTGATGCGTGGCAGTTGGACTGCCACGGTCACACTGGGGGTGTGCAACATCATAATGTGTCCAGCAGAAACACTGGAGCTGTCAGCCTGTTTGTCCTGCCATCTTTGCTCTTTGGGATTGCCAACATCATAATTCAGTGGTCTGACTGCCGTGCCGATGGCGATCAGACCGCCACTGCTGCCATGGTGGTGCATGGACCACCAAACTCATAATCAGGTCCTTTGTCCCAATTGTACACACAATTATTCACAACATAATGTATATGTGAACAATATCAGATTTGAGTGTGCTAGTTGCATTGAGTGAAATCATCTGTCCTAGCACACAATCAGCATTAGAAACTGGGCAGTGGTAGGGCAGGCACAGATACCAATGTATCCCACATTGACAAAAGCATCCACTGCCATACTTATCTGCCATACCATTCATTTGCATATAATACTCCTGAAGTGGTTCAGGAGTGCCACAGACAAATGTGCCATGCAGACAGAAGAAGAAACTGTAGCAGATCTTGGACTCTAACCCTCATGAAATGAAAGAAAAGTGGAAATACCTGAGCAGTTGAGTACACAATTAGTTTTCGGCCACTTTGTTATAGAATTCAATGCATTAGCATATATGGACATTTTGACATTTTAGGCTAGTATATTTGGCATTATGATGCCTGTGCATCCCTAGTCACTCAATTCAGTGTTATGCTGCAGAAGTGGATGCAATGACAATAATATAATCATTTTCTGATGTTGCACCTGTGACAGTATTGATAGATAATATGCTTGGTGTTGCTTAGTGTCCACTTTTGTCTTAGGCCACAATGGACTTGGAATGCTGTTAGACCGGATATCTTTGGTGTGGTATTCCCTCAAAGTTTCTGTTGTCACTACTCCTGTTTTCTGAATTGGCTTTAGGACTCTGTGCACTTTACTAAAGTTGTCCAGTGCTAAAGTGCTTTAGGTCGCTCCTTCAAAAATTGTAAAAATGGACTACATCTAGCTGGCACATTTAGTTTACTTGCAAGACCCACATAAATTATACTATCTATACCCTGGGCCTCTAAATTAAATACTATTAATGGGCCTGCAGCAGCATTTTAAAACTTGTATTAGTCCTGCCAAGGAAACCTGTAGTGCATTTTTTAACTGTCATCTTCACCTGGCAAAATGAAAATTTAGCCAGGCCTAAACCTTCCTTTTTAATATTTAAACGTCACCGCTAAGGTAGACCCTAACAGCTCAAAGGGCCAGGTTCATTGTTTTTAAAAGGTAGGAACATGAGTAATTAGGTTTTACATGTCTTGGCAGTGAAAAAACACCCTAAAGTCACTGTTGTAAATCCTATGTCTCCCATTGCCTAACACTCTGTTAATCTATTATGATAATTATGTGCTCACAGAAATATATCATTTACACTCAAATTCATTGTAATTTAAAGTCATATTTAATGGTGAAGTCGAATTTTAAGTTACAATTCTGAAAATGCCACGTTTAGAAAGTTGATATTGTATTTGTCCCAACCAACTATCCTTTTCTACCAGTGTTTTGAGTCACATGACTGTGAATGGCTCTGCAGTTTGAGTTTGTGTATCTGGTACTAAAGTCCCACTTAAACTTCAAGGGCTTTGCCTACAGCACACACAAAGGAACCTGACATCAGGCCTGCCCTGCTTTTTCTCATCCCAGACAGTAGAGCCTTGACAAAGGAAAGTTGAAGAACTTTCAAGAACCAGTGTTGGGAGTAGGCAGTGAATCCCCCACACAAAGGCTGGTACCAAGTATAAATATTACAACACCAGAGCCACTTTTCAGAATACTCCTGGACCTGTGGAAGATTCAGAAGGACTAACTAGCTGCCACAGGACTGCCCTGCTGCTTGAACGATTGCCTTGCTGTCTCAAGAAGAAAGACTGGACTTGTTGGCGTTGATCCCAAGCTACCTAGATTAACTCTCAATTGGCTGACCGCATGTGTAAGTCACAGCCACACAAGTATCTTCACAGCTGGACTGCTGCAACTGACCCACCTGAGCCCTTCTGGTGGTCACTTCTGGGTTGAGTCTTGATTCCAATGAGGTGCCCCCTTGGTCCTGGGACACTTTTCTGGCATCAGTGGAAGCTCCCACAAGAAGAAAAGGTGAATATCCTATGTCTCAGGCTCCTCATGACTGTGAATGGAACCATTCATGCAAACTCTCTACTGCTCACGATGACTGCCAATGCAAAGCTCTAATTAGATTTATGATCGCCCACATTGAACAGCAATGCAAACCTTGACCTTAATTCTACAGCAATGACATTGCACCTCTGCCACCAACAAGAATCTCTAGGGACAACCCGATCTCTTTGCTGCAGAAAAAATTGTCTGTAACGCTCAACTTGCTCTGCACACCGAAAGCCGCCTTCAACATGAATGGAGCTATTTGCACCAGATTTGAGAAGGAAACTCTTCAACAGCACTAACATGGTACATGAATCTGACTTGTGCTTCATTGCGGTTGACCTGACCTTGTGACATTACCCCGGTCTAGTGTGACCAGATGACCGCAAGTGGCACTTTGTACTTCTTATCACCATTTGCATTAAAAACTTTAAACTGCATATTTCTGGTTCTACTGATTTGATTTGTGTTCTGGTATCATTTTACTTATAACAGTTTATTCTATTTTTCTAAATTGGTTTGGGTTTTTTCTTGTGTATATTCTTCCTTTCTTGTTGTTTGAGCAAAAATACTTTACAAGTTGTCTCTAAGTTAAGTTTGCCTGGTTTTGTGTGGTATTGACTTATATGGTTTATCCTGACAGGGATTGTGGTTGTATCTTAAGTGTGGCTTCAACCCCTCTCAACTAATGGCCCAGTTTCCTACATTGCTGTTCAGTGGTGCGACATAGTACTTGTGTTTGTACTGTGCCACTTAGTGATCGGTGTAAAACCAAAATCTCACATAAACAATCTGACATTAGATTCAACCACTTTTTATTCTCCTTGATGGGCTAAATTTTCTTCTTCTCCAAATTTAATTCTAACTTCATTTGTGCACCTGTATCTCTTGTCTGCAGCCCTCAGGGCCTGAGAGGAGGCCAACTAGCTGCTATCCACACCACAGGATCAAGAGGAAGATGAGGATGTTGTATAAGAGGAGGAAGAGGAAATAGAGGAGAAGGGAGAGAACCTCCTAACCACGGACCTAGATGAGAGCGGAGGACCCACGGGAGGGAGGCCCATTGTTGGATCCAGAGCAGAAAACAATGTGCCCTCCTGCAACCTGTCCCCTGACAGGTTGGAGGAAAGTAATGCTAAAAGGTCACTCAAACTGCAGCTGGTCAAAAACAAAGCTGACTGTGTGAGGGAGAAAGAGCCAGGGAGGAGGCTGCTGCACGGAGGACTCTGGAAGAAAGGAACATTCTGCTGGCTAATGAGATGGGTCAAAAAAAGATGGATCTAAAACAAAACAGCTCTTAGAGTACAGAACCAATGGTGGTAGCAAAAACTCAGGGCCAAATTCACAAAGGTAAGCTTAGACTTTTGGTCTAAGTTTAGACCAAAAGTCCAAGTTTATGATTTTTAGGTTTTCAAAAAGGTAAGTTATGAGTAGTTTCTGTATGTCTGCACTAGGGTCGATCATCTGCACTCGGGCAGATGATCTGCACTCGGGCAGGATCATCAGCACTATGGGTTGGTTCATCCGACCCTGGGCCAGAATCAGAGTAATTATACGCATCTGGACATTATCAATCCCACCTGCAACCCAGATCCAAAAAAACAAACACAAGCAACACACAAGCAAGTGTCTGGTTTCTCCACAACCACACTGTGCCTGCATGCGCTGCTTATCCTGAAGCTTGCTGTCCACTAGGAGGAAAATAAACTATACAGAGGATGAGACCACCAAGATCCTGAAATTTAATGTGATGAACTACAAGAGACTGCATTGTCTTTCGGCCTACTGAAGCAGTTCCTCACAGAAGGCAGCCTAATGGAACTAGTTGGCCCTGGCAGTCACTGAACTCGGGGGGGGACATCTGAACCATGAATGACATCAAGAAGAAGTGGCAGAATGAGAAAAGGAGCGTGAAAGAGAAGTACACCAGGAGAGAGGTGGCCAGAGGTCTCCCAGCTATACAAACTGGAGCTCGCATCTGACTCAAAACACTTGAGAGGGATGTCCTCTCCACCCTAAACCCCCACCTGCTCCATTGGCTGAGAGAGTGATAACCACAATGTTTTGCCAGGTAGTATGCAATGATACTAACAATGACACCAAACGACTAACGTTTGTGATACTCAACAAATGTGACCATGAATGTTGTCCCAAGTAAGTGCAATCTGCATGGTGACTCAGACCCTCATGTGTCTCAGCTAGCCCACTAGACTACAAGCACCAGAATCCTTTGTGATGTCAATTGCAAATTACAAATCCTCAGTCCCAAACAGTGACCCATAACTACTGTCTCATCCACTTAACACTGGTACATGGCAATCGATAATGACCCTCATTCATTTACCACTGCTATTGACATGTAGATGCAAATGTGTAGTTATGAGACAGGTCACACATAATCAAATATCTTGGTCATGTCTGATGACCTTTCCCTTCTGTTGCCACATACAGCCAGAGAACAGTCACACACTGGAGCACAGGTCTCTGCACCATCAGGAAGGCAAAGTCATGTAGCGCAACAAACCATACAATCAGCAAAAACTGAAATGTATGTAAATATGGCCAGGGGAGGGCATTATTTCCTACATTGTTACAAGTAAACTCATGGTTATAGTACATTATGGTATTCATAAACATGTCACAAACCTGTGGAATGAAATGTTGTGTATCACATGTGTCAACTAGTATGTTAACTTACCACACACATATGATTGTACATCCTCTAATGTTGTCTAGAAAGGAACAGCCTGCAATGACCTCTGCAACATGTATGGGTGTGACATCTGGTCAGGCACCACACAATGGTTGGATGTCAGATAACAGTAAGGATACATGAAACTGATTTCACTAAATGTTTATGCTCTTAAACTATGGGGTAAATGTCAGCATTATGTGGTTTGTGCCTAATGTCACTGTTGTCACTCATTCCCATGTGCTCATACACGGTATAACAGTATACCAAACACCATCTTGACATGTTGGCTAATGACAGGTCAACTAAAAATGTATGTCTACCGTACCTATCTAAGGGTTCATATTGGCCCTCATGTAGGTTGAATTTGCATGGGTCAGTGCAGCAAGTCTATATGTTACAAGTCAGTGTGCCTTACCTCACGAGGTGTAAGGTGTTTGTGCCTTTCCAGATATACATGGTGCTGTCACTCTAGGGAACTGTCATATGTGTCCCCATTGTTCATGTAATTTCACTCAAGTTGAGAGTAACGCAATACAGCCTTGACACAGACCCATTTCAAACCATGCAAAGTTGCTTGCTGTGACCTCAGAGGCTTGATTTACTGGTGTGTGAAGTAGGAGTTGCACAAAGAGTGATCCTCCGGTGCCTTGAGGGTCTCATAAATTTGTCCATCATGGAGAGGTGAAGTCACAACCTGTTTCTAAGTTCATGACAAGGATAATTGCTTACAAAATGCCAAGAAACAACAGCTAAAAGTAATGATGTTGGTGAGGTGTGTACTGATACCAGTAGGCTTGCATTTTGGGAGTGTGGTGATGGCTGGCAAGTTGAGTGTAGAGAATGTGAAGTCTAGACATCTAGTGGTTGAACTGTACAACGTAAAAACAGTAAAGGTGGGGATCAGTCCAGCTTTTCCACTTGACCAATTAGTTTGATCCTAGAACAATGGTTATTAAACTTTGCCACCATGATCATATATGAGTGAACCTCTGAATAGAGGACTACAGGACGTGAGCTCTATAGGACTGTATTCAGTGTCAGGTAAAATAGACCATGATGTTGAACCTGCACACTGGAAACACAGGCCAAAGGAAAAGTAGACATCAGAAATTGCTAACCTCCCAGTCAAAATTGAGCAATGCTGTCCTGTTCCCTCTAGGGGTGGTGAATACATTTTACCCACAACTTGGTTGATAATTGTGTATATCAGACATAAGCTTGTCAATGTACTGACAAAATTTGATGTGCAAAGATTAACCAGCTCTGCATGTTCTGGGAGACTCCTTTACAAATGAGCAAATACCATATCATTTGTAGGATGCATGATGCCAATAAAGATGTAGGTGTGTCTAAAGGTAGCCAGTGCCTTGTTATTTCCATCCTATAGTTCTCAGTGACCTCCAAATATATTTTTGCCTGAATTGTGATACCTGGTTTATATGAGGGCCGGCTGTAACTTGTAGATCACTTGTCCACACCTCTGACATGTACATGTAGAATTAGCACCATCATCCTTGGCACTCAGTAATGGATACGTATATTAAATTACAGCTGCTTCCAGGACTACATCAGTGATACAAATGACACCATCCAGGGGTTTAGGAGACATCCTGTCTACAACAGTCTAACCCACTGTCATCTGTCCATCAGGTAAATGTGTCATATTGTGTTGTAAACTATTGATAACCTACCCATGAACAAGATCCAAATCCTTGTGGAAGGGGATGAGCAGATTTTGCCAATTTATCATCACTCCTGTAGTTGGTGTGTAAAATGTACCCAACAAGATCAGTGGTGTGTGTGTCAGCAGTGCATAATCACATATAATAAATGCTGAATATTAACCATGATGTCACTTCTTTCCAATGTTGCTGGATCGCAGACCAGTTCTTCTGCTACACACTCAAGGCAGCAGCTGATAACTAGGGGGATCTCAATTGCTCTTGCATTTCACATTTGCATTGGACACCTCAATGCCACAGTGTGAGCTATCATGTGTAGGGGTACACAAACAAGTTCACATGTTTAACATCCATTGATGTGAAGATAATTTGGCTCAATCCCTGTGTTGCACTGTATCATGTCGTAAGTCATATACTTAGCTTGTTACAACCTCTCTCTCACAGGTGGTGAGGATGAAGACTTGAGTCTGGAGGAAGGACCATCTACCAGTGATGGGCAATCTGAAGGGAGAATTCACTCCTCTTCCAAGTTGCCTTGTCAGCTACCACAACAGCACAGGAGGAGTAGAAAGTATCTGATTTCAAGTGCTGAGGAGGCCAATCCCCTGAGCAGTCTTGTTGGCCCATACAGCTCATCAACAAAATCCACTTCTGATGTGGGGTCCTCCTACACCCTAAAGGATTGCCCATTACCACTAACACCCCAGCCCAGAGCTCACCTCTTCACAGCCCTCTTATCCAGGTCAGACATGTTGATTCCCCTTCACACTCCTACTCTGACAGTGTCTCCCAGGCCTTCTCTTCAACATCTGAGGGACATGCCAGCACTGGTGAGGAGCAGGTAGCTCCTAGGCACAAATCTACTCCTCACGACCTCCCACTTGCCACCACCTCCCTCCCGCTGGTGGACCTGCTGGTCGCATTCGAGGCAATCCTAGGTGGAAAGGGCTGGCAGATGTTCATGTTGGAGAGTGGGAGGAAGAATTTTTCCAGCAGCAATCAGATGTGAAACAGGACTTTTGTGACATGGGGCTACACTGTCTGACATGTCTGCCTCACTATAGAACATGTGCTGACTCTCACAGTTGGTGCACAGAATGACACAGGTGTTTTGAGAGGATGGATAGATCCTGGTAGAACATGGGGAAGAGGCTGAATGACAACATGACCATGCAGAGGGAAGAGAGTGCAAGACACCATGCAATGGCTATGACAATGATGCAGGGGATTATCAAAATGATACCAAATCCTTCACAGTCAATACATGGGGGGGGAGCCAACACATCTACCTGCACCAACTCAACTCACCCCAAACCCTGGTTAGGCAACCTGCACAGGGCCCCCAACAACCCAACAATGGACAGTGTCTGGACCATCCCTTTGCCATTGCACCCAGCAGTGGTAATGCCCTTGCTTTACCAGTTGTGGTGTTGGCATTGCATTTCTTTATATAAATGCTAGAGTGATGGCTATTTCCCATGTAAGGTTCTGGACAAAAAAAATCCCAGTATGCCATCCGTCATTAGCCTTATGACTGCTACAGCAATTGCCCAGAATGTGTACATAGTGATGTGATATATGTTGGTACAGCTCAGTCACCACTCACATCATACTACAAGACACAGCAAGCAGCCCATGAACTTACCAGATCTCTGCTGCTTCAACTTCTCCAGCTGGGCCTGGAGGACCGGCCATGCTGTCCTCAGGACCTTCCTGTACAGTGGCATGAGGCGGGGCCGGTGCACGTGGGGTTAGGAGGCCAGTCCAAATAGTTTTTGGGCCCACAGTTGAGCCCAATGTTTCTGGTCCTCCCAGAGCTTGCAGCATGTCCTGGCAGCACCGGTGGTAGACACCCACTGAACTGCAGCACTGTGCAATCTCCTCCCAGAGTCGGACGCACACTGCAATACTCAGCTCATCATCTGGGCCCCCAAAAAACTGAGGATAATTTTCTACTACTCCTCCATCTAAAATGTCAAATTCTGCCTCACTAAAGGGGTGGTCCCTCATATCAACTGCCTCAGCCATGTTGGGGGCAGTTAGGGTGAACAGAGCAGCAGTATGGCAGAGGATCCTGTCTGTAGGTAAGGATGACTCAGAATGACAAGAAAATGGCTGCCTGCATTTTCCTGTTATGGACTTCCTGCCTTGCATTTCCTCATTATAATTTCTTGTTTAATATCAGTGGCTCCCGCCTATCTCTAGATTCTATGCCTGGAGGGCAGATTATCTTCACCCACAGCGTAAGCTCCACACACAGAGTGTAGGATCCACATATGGGGAAGAGGCTCAGCATGTGGGACGTAGAATCTAAAAAAGAGACAAGTGTGACATATGCAAATGTGTAGGAAGGGCAGGAATACTGAGGGAATAAGGAAAGATCTTTTAGATACACTCTAGACTACAGCACTTCCGAGCACAGTTTTGGCACTTTGCAGCGCATTATGGTACATGTGGTCAACATTTCTTGCTTACATATAAGACTGTACTGTAGTGATGGCAAGTAAACCAAGTGCCAAAGGTACAGAGCAAGACTGGAAACCATAGCAACACTGGCAGGTTTAACACACTAGCCCCCACAACAGAAAGAGTAAATGCAAGTGAGTGTATCATGCAGGATTGCTGCTTTGAAACTGGGGGGAAACATAGCAATGAGACCTGCCCCCTCCGCTCCAGACCCTCTGACAAAAGCCAAGTAACCCCAGACCAGTCTGACCATGCCCAGGACCTACACACTAGAGGCAGAGGCCCCTCAATCATTGCACATGGGGCACAATTACTACACTGTGAAATCTCACAGCAGGTATTCCCCCTTGGTTACAGGTAATCACCCTCTGAAGTGACACATTCACCCCAATGGGTGAGGCCCTTTGTGAAGTAGAGCCCTCTTGTGACACTCTCCAGGTAGGTCTCTCACATGCAGACATGAGATCCCCAGAGTCAATGAAGCCTTAAGAGACGTTGTTTAGGTGTTTCACCATGGAAATGGGTCCACATCTCCCCTAACGCCTGGTCTGACCCAGGCATTAGCTTGCACCATTATTGAGCCCCTCCTCCCACCCATTTGAGCAGATTTTCTGCTGCTCAAGTTGATTTTCTACTCAAGTGGCAGTAAAATCTAATCAAATGGCCACAAGCTCTTGCGCAACACATGGTGCTGTTTGTGCTGACTTTAAGCGCTGCTCACATTGGTGGTGCTAAATTGCAGCTCAAGCTGCATATTTTCTGCCTGTTGGCTGAATTCTGCTGAATATTGCTGCATTTATCTGTAATGCTGCAGAATTCCATGGAGTGAAACTCCAGGAGTTTTGCCCACCCCTAGTCTGGATGGATATCCTTCTAACATTAGAAGTAGATGACCAAATGAAGTATGCCCTCATGAAAGCCATTCTTGTCACGAAATTTGATGTCACCCCAGAGAAGTACAGGCTCAGGTTTAGGTACAGTCTTGGATGGACTTCGTAGATCACTGCTTTCAGGCACTGAGTGGTTAGGTGAAGGGCAGCAATGTGAAAGATTTGGATTGGCTTTAGGATCTGATTTTGAGAGAAAGAACATGCTTAATACTTTACAGAGTTGCACCAACACATGATTGTTAGCAAGCTCACTTCACCCCAAGAGCTTGCAAAGGATCTGAATCCCTGGGTCAGCACCAGGGTGTCTAAGAACATTCTTGGGCGGAGGGAGGGGCACCACATGGTTGGATAGGGTCCACATCAGAAAAACATTGGGGGAGACAAGGATGAAACATGTGAGTTCTCAAAAGGCCCGAAGGGAAGACCCGATCATATCAAGGGAAGGTTCAATGAGAAGAACCCTTGAGGGCATTTTACCCCTAAGTGATTCGAGTGCTACAGATATTGGCACTCAAAAGACAAACTCAACTGCCCAAAAATGTAGCAGCCCCCAGATGGTAGGAAGACCCCAGGTATGGCAAGTGTAGTGCTTGGAGATGAGGTTGCCCCAATTACTAGGGGCGTTAGAGCAGATGTTACTCTGTGTCCCTGGGTTACACAGAGACAGTGCCAAAGGCCGACATTCCTAAAAATAACAAAAAGTACAGGCAGTGGGTAGAGGCTCTGAGAAACACATAAGCCAGCATGACTTCTGTTAGGTGTCACCTGGTGTCCTCAGAGTAGGTAATCAACAAGTATTCCACCAGATTTTGACAGCTGAAAACTGTAAGAGTCACTGCACCGTTGCTCTAGTTCCCTGTGAATGTAGTGGGATCTCAGGTTCCTTGAGGTTAGCTGTGAGTCCAGCCAGGCCTGCTTATTTTCTGCTTGCAAATTTCATGGAGCACACCACCTGGAAAGAAGCGGATCTCCGGTCCCACTTGGAGATGTTAGGTTTGTCTGAGTGGATGTGCCTGAACACACAATTCATGGCAGCCCAAGAAGAAAGTTTTGAGGATCATGAGCTTTGGCCCAGCTACCTGACAAAAAGAGGAACGTCATGGGGCTAAGAAAATCCACCTGTCAGATTCCCATGGTCTAGGGGAAGCTGAGCCTGAGGGTGGTGCCCTGGTGCCTACAGGGAACGACATTGCTGCCCTGGGGGACCTACACAAGCTGTCTCTCTTGCAAGCTGAAGGGGTGTCATACCAGGCAGAATTCTGGAAAGTCCAGAGGGAGTGCCCTACTTTTGAGGGCCTACTGACAGACTGAGGCTCTGGCAGCTGGCAACACCTCTGGGGATCACCTGATCTATTGGGAGAATGATCTCCTATACACTGCGCCTAAGGTTCCAGAGCCTGGAGCAACCCAAGTGTTGGTGGTCCCATGGTGCTACAAGGACTTCCTATTGGTTGTGACTAATGACACATCTCTGGCAGGACATCTTGGACAGGTCAAAACCTTTGAAAGACTGGTCACCCACTTCTATTGGTTCTGGGTGAAGAAAACCCCAGATGCATTCTGGAGCTCCTGTCCTACTGGCAAGGCCAGTGAGAAGTCAGTGGCAAAACAGAAGGCCCCCTGCTTTCACTCCCCATAGAGGGAACACCCTCTGAGAAGTGAGTATTGATATTGTTGGTGTTATGAACCCCAAGACTATCCTAGGCAACAGGTTTATCCGGGTCTTGGTGGACCATGCCACCCAGTGTATGGAGGCAATAACTCTGAAGATGGTGACTGTGCCCCGGTTGGCCAAAGCATTTATGGGAATATTTACCAAAGTAGGCTTCCTGAAGGAGGTTGTGTCAGAGCCGGGGGAACAACTTCATGTCTGCTTGCATGAAGTCTATGTGAGAGGAGTGTAGGATAACTTTCAAATTCTGTACACCATACCAGCCACAGACCATTGGGATTGTTGAAAGACTCAATAGGACCATGAGGGGCATGGTTATGGGTCTACCAGAATTCATGAGGCATAAGTGGGAAGTTCTCTTGCCATTCCTTTTTTGTGTGCAAAGTGAAGTGCCTCAGGAGGGAGTGGAGTTAGTTATTTTGAGCACCCTCTAAGTGGACCTTCCAATCTTTTAAAGGAGGGATGGATGAAAGCCCTTAAGAACCTCCCTCGGGATATAATGAGCTAAGTGTTGGAACTCAGAGGAAGCACTTCTGGAAGGAATCCAGTAAGAACCAGGTAGCCAGTGAGGAAGTAATACAGTACTGGTATGACTAGAAGGCCATGCTGCTGAAGTACTTATCTGGCCTAGAGGTGTGGGTTATGGAGCCTGTGGAGCCCCGGGCCTTAACAGATTGATGGGCAGGGCCCTCTGAGGTCAAGGGGTGTAAGGGTAAGGGGGTAGTCACCAACTTGGTGGACCTCAAAACATTCAGGAACCTCTTAAAGGTCCTGCATGTAAAACACCTCAAGCTACACTTTGAGAGGTACGATGTAACCGTGCTCCTGGTGATAAATGATGGAGTCAAAGAGGAAAGTGAGCCTCTCCTCGACCTCCTATCTTCCAAGGAGCAGGATAGTCCAGTGGAAGGAGTTGTCCTGTCCACTACCCTGACTGCTGAGCACCAGAGGGATTGTTACCATTTGCTGGAGCAATTTGCCTCAGTTTTCTCACTTACATCTGGGCTCACCACTTGCTGCATCCACAATATTGACACCAGGGGCAGCATGCCTGTCACACATTACATTTATTACATTTACAGGCTATCTGAGAAAGTGAGAGCCAGTGTTAAGGATGAGATATTCGAAATTATGGAGTTAGGGGTGATTGAGCACTTCAACAGCCTTGGGTCCAGTCTGGTGATTCTGGCGCCCAAGGCTTCCCCATCAGACACCACAACAGAACTCGGGTTTGGTGTCAACTATATGGGACTCAATTCACTTTTTCAGATTGACATTCACCCCATTCTCAGAGCTGATGAGCTCATTGACTGGTTCAGAGCTTGCAAGAGATGGCTCTAGAGAGGTCTGCTTCTCTACCATAGAGGGACACGTCCTGTTTCCTCTGATGCCTTTTGAGTTAAAGAATGCTCCTGACAGCTTTTAGAGGTTGTTCAATAGGGTCCTGGCTCGGTTGGAGGATTTCAGTGATGTTCATCTAGACAACATTGCTATCTTCAGCTCCACATGAGAGACCACCTGTTCCACCTCCAGGAATTGCTCCTGGCCCTGCAGAATACAGGTCAGACTATCAAGGCCAGTAAGTGCAAGATAGGGTGGGGAATCTGTGGTTTACCAAGGCCATCAAGTCAGTGGGGGCAAGGTGCAAGCTCTATGGACCAAGAAATAGATCATCCTGGCTTTGGAACCCCCAAGACCCAAATTCAGTTGAGTGTCTTTCTGGGCCTCACCAGTTACTACAGGAGATTTGGCAAGGGATATGACATCATTGTTGCCCCCTAAACAGAGTTGACTTCTAAGAAGCAGCCCAGAAAGATGCATCTCAGCATGACATTGGGACTGTGCTCTCACAGTTGAATGATGAAGGCCTGGGCAAATCTGTAGCTTTCATCAGTCGAGGGTTACTTCCCAGGGAACAGAGGTTGAGTACCATTTAAAGAGAAGGTTTTGCAGTGGTCTGGCACAGCACTGAAGAAGTTGAGACCATATTTGGTTGGAACTCACTTCCAGGGTTAGATAAACCACAGACCCATAAGATGGCTAATGCAGATGAGGGATGAGACTCTCAAACTATTGAGGTGATCCAGCTCCCTACAGAAAATGGTCTTTACAGTAGAACATCACACTGGTTGACTGTCTATGTCAAAACAGATGTTTTTTCCTGGTTCTCCACCTTAGGGATGAAGGTGGGTAGTTCTCCCTGCTTTGAGTTAAGGGGACAAATGTTAGTTTTGAAAATGTTGGTATGGTACTCCCCCACGCCTTTTATCTTCACCCCTCCTGTTTGTTAAAATAGTTTTCTTGGCCTTACGACTCTGTGCACTGTACCACTGCTAACCAGTGCTAAAGTGTTTGCGCTGTATCTTCAAATATGATATAATTGGTCTACACTCAACTGGCACAATTTACTTGTAAGACCTTAGTAAACAGTATTAGCTGTACCTTGGACCTCTATATTAAATGTTAAGAGTGGGCCTGTGAATTAAATACTGCTAGTGGGTCTGTAACATTTTTTGTGTCACCAACAAAAGTTGAATTTTAAAACATGTTCAGGCATGTCACCGTAGCCTGTCGTGCAGTTTTCAACTAATATTTCCACATTTTTGCAAGACTTAAACCTTTCTTTTTAGTTCTTAAAGGTCACCCCCTAAGGTAGGTCATAAGAACCTATTGAGCCGGTTGCATTGTATTTACAATGCAGGGAATATGTATTTAAGTTTTACATGGTCTGGCATTACAAGAACGCCTAAAGCTGTTTTTCACTATTTTAAAGCCATACTTCCCCATTGATTACCACAGGGTTACCCTATTACATTTAATAATTGCTAACTTTAGATTAGGAGAAGATGGAAATATACTGTTTACAATCAGATAATATAATGCAAAATCCTCTTTAATGGAGGTCAGAATTTTACTAAGAATTCTAAAAATGCTGCTTTTTGAATGCTGACCTTTTTTTCTTCCTATTCAACTATGCCTTTCTTCCAGTGTCCTGGGTTATATGAGTGTGAATTACTCAACTGGTGGGGTTTTTGTATTACTTCCAGACAGAGACATGACACAAAGAGACTTAGGTGTGAGTCATATGTTCAATGATTCATAACTACTTCACATATTGCCTCCAAGTTAAGGCAGACTGCTTTTGTCACAAGCTACTTCAGGTTGAAGCACAGGTTAATCTAGTCATTTTCTGGTTCTCCCTGACAAGAATTGTGGTTCTTCCTTGTGTTGGGCATCAAGCACGAAACCCTCAACCAATAAACCAATTTCTTAAATGTGCCTTTATATCAAACTGCCTCTCTTATGGATCAAATCTGTTTATTGATTTAAACATATCAACATATAAGTACAGAACATCGTAGTATGATGAACACAATGCAGCACCGCTTATCCAAAAGCTCTAAAGCGGCCCACAGGAATCCATCCCCTGTATAGCTATGTCAAAAGAGACCCCCCATCGGTCTCCTCCTTGCCACGTAATGAACAGGTGGGCCATGCGCAAAATTCTGTTGCTTTGCAAAGCGAACTTCGTACATTGTAATACATAACATATAAATAACTAATAAAACACTAACAGTGATTCCCTTGAAGGACCCCGTCTTTTCCATCTCTCCGTTCCGCCACCCCGCCCCTCCCGCATTGCCCCCGTTCTCCGCAAGATCCCTCCAAATAGGCACACACCCAGATGTTCAGGTCAGCCCCAGTACTCTCCGATAAGCCGGGCATGTCAACTCAGTAAATTCTGTGACTAAAATCTGAAGGAACAGTCTCCACAAGGTGGTCAGGTCACCCATCCGCTGCTGAGAGGCCAGAGTAAGCTTCTCCATTGCCAGAATAAACCACAACTTCTGCAGCCAGGACACATATGTCGGTACCCTGTCTGTGCCCCACAAAGCTAGAATCAGCTGCAGCGCCGCATTGAGGGCCAGGGCCATCTGCCGCCCTTTTAGCGATCGCAGAGGAAAGGTGAGGGGATTAGGCAGACCCAGCAGGATATACGATGGAAATCTAGGAATCTTAGTATTAAACGCTGTATCAACACTGTCTATAATGCTCTCCCAAAATCTATGGAGCTTGGGGCAATGCCACAGTAAATGCACAAGTGTACCCCTTCCCCCACGCCCCCTCTAACAGATCTAGTGGGGTCCCATGTGTGTATCCTTGCTGAGGTGTAGTACCAGTAGGAGGCCACCTTATATGCTGTCTCCGTCCCTGCCGCAATATAGGCCGTATGATGTATTCTATCAAAAATACTGTCCCACTCTTCGTCAGAAAGCTCCCTTTCCAGCTCCTTCTCCCATCTCAACAGTCCCTTAGATTTAGGCGGATGCCCCTCCCACTGCAAAAGCCTATAAAGCTCAGAAATTACTTGTTTATCATCCTTCTTCATGAGGAGCCATTTCTCAAACGGTGTTAGCGGTCTATCTATTAATGCCCTATCAGCCAGCAACAGGGCCCAGTGCCGGATCTGATAGTACATCATCCTATCCGCCTCTGTCAAGCCATATGTCTCTCTCATCTGATCGAAGGGAATCACTCCCTGCTCATCAAAAAGGCTCCCCACCCTCTTACAGCCCCCCTCATGCCAACATCGCAAACCTTCCACATGTAGCCCAGGCTCAAAATCAGGTTTGCACCTATGGGGGTCATCAGGGACGGAAACAACGTCAGCCCCAACCGACCCGCCACCGCATCCCATATGCGTAACGTTGCTCCCGTGATCGGGGAAGAATAGAGTCCCCCCGCCCTGTGTCGACGCCAGAGCCAGGGCTCCTTCCATATATGAGAGTCCACCACCGCCTGGTCCATAAAGCACCAATGTTTCTCAGTAAGTGGGCGACTCCACTCTAAAAGAAAACGCAACTGTGTTGCCTGAAAATATCACAGAAGGCAGGGAACCGCCATCCCTCCTCCCCCTTAGGGCGATACAGAACCTGTCGCGGAAGACGCGCCGGTCGACCCTCTCAGATAAATCTCATAACTGCCGCTTGAAGAGTCGCTATCGTCTGGGGCGGTGGGTCAGGGGAAGCGCCTGGAACACATACAGTGTACGCGGCAAGACTGTCATCTTTACCGCCGCCTCCCTACCCAGCCAGGACAGCTTGAGTCTCCCCCAAGCCTCCAGGTCTCGCTGCACTTCACGAACTAACTTTGCATAGTTCAAGATCACCGTCTTAGCAGCAGAAGGCGCCAGATCAACCACTAAGTAGGAAAGCCGCGAGGAAGACCAGAGAAAGGGTTATCGGGCCCTCAGAACCTCCTCATGCTCCGAGCTTATAAATCGACTAAGGACCTGGGACTTCTGCATATTCACCCGGAATCCCGAGACCCGGCCAAATTCATCAAGTATCTCCATGAGCGCAGGCAGCGAAGTCGCGAGCTCCACCAGGGTAAGGATCACATCATCTGCATACAAGGTAATGAGATGGTGATCACCTCCGAACTTCACGCCAGAGACTAAAGAGCTATCTCGGAGACGTTGCGCCAGGGGCTCCATGTATAGCGCAAACAAGAGGGGAGAGAGCGGGCACCCCTGTCTCGTCCCTCGCCCAATTGGAAACGGCAAAGAAAGCATACCATTGACTCGGACCGCGGCCCTAGGAGACTAGTAGATACAATGAATCCACATCATAAAACCTGGGCCCAGTCCAAAACACTCCAACACTCTAAAAAGATACGGCCAATGAACCCTATTGAACGCCTTCTCCGCGTCAACAGAGAAGAACAGTGCCTCCCGCCGAGAACAATCAGTTTTGTCAAGCAAATGACGCAGCCGCTTCGTATTATCGCTGCACTGTGGGTGCGGTATAAAACATGCCTGATCCGGGTCAACAAGACCCGGCATATAGAAATTAAGGCGATGGGCGAGTATGCCTGTAAATAGTTTGGCATCTATATTCAGGAGAGAAATCGGCCTATATGAAGCGCACTCCTCTGGGTACTTCCCTGACTTATGTATAACTGCAATGGTAGCATCCAGCCTACTGGGCGTTAGGACTCCCGACGTCCGGAAGGAGTTAAAGAGCCGCACTAAAAGCTGCACGAGTTCCGCACAAAGGGTCTTATAAAAAAGTGCCGTAACACCATCGGGGTAGGGGGACTTCTCAACCTTTATTATATAACCTCTTCCGCCCTTACAGGCTGGTCCAATAAAGACACCTCCCGCTCCCAAAGAGGAGTGATTGCTATGCCCTCCAGAAATGTATCTAGAGCCACATTGCTCCAATAATCCACCGCATGCAACCCCCGGTAAAACTCCGCCAACGCCTCTGCAATCCGATCACTCGTTCGCGCTTCCATTCCGGAAGGGGAACGTACCAGCTTTATCGTCGACGCTACGTGCTGTGCTCGCAACCGGTGTGCCAAAAGCCTCCCACACCTGTTGCGCCCATATATAATATTTATGCTTAAGACGCGCTATTGCATACTCCGCCCAGTCCCAATCTAGCCGTTTCAGCTGTTGCCGCACCTTCTCCAGTTCCTGTCAGATTCTGGGCGCTCCGGTGGATTTATGGGAGCGCTCCAGTGCTGCCACCCTTTGTTCCAGCTCATCCCTCATATCTCTCCTTGCTTTATTATCTCTAGCGGACAGCAACATCACCTCCCCCCTCACCACCACCTTTAAGGCCTCCCAGAGTGTCTCCAAACAAGTGTTCCTGTCGTCATTAAAACTAAGGTAGTCTGTGATTGCACGCCGGAGCGACTCCACTGTTGCCCCATTCTGAAGCAACAAATCTCTAAAGCGCCAGCCCGAAGCACCCACTCGGCCCACATCCATAGTAACCTCCACAGTAATAGGAGCATGGTTCGTCAAGGCTCGAGGCTCAATCGTGGCCTCTCTAACTCGGGAGAGGAACTCCTCCGAAGCCAGAAAAAGGTCGACCCGTGCATACGTCTTGGTCGCCGCTGAGTAAAAGGAATAATCCCTAAGCATGGGGTGCACCTTCCTCCACACATCCTCTAGACCACACTCAGCCAGCCACTGACGCCCTGCCACTGTCAACGCCCCGGTCTGCCCAAAGCGGTGACCAGAGCGATCCAGCTCATTATCCATCACCAAGTTAAATCTCCCCCCCACCAAGATGGCGCCATCCGGTGAGTGTAGCATCGGGGAGACAGCCTGCCTCAGGAAGGCTTCCTGCTGAGTATTAGGAGCATGCAAGGAAGCAATAGTAAAGGAAAAAGCCCCGACCCTTATTCTAATAGCCAGAAACCTTCCCTGCACCTCATGTATTTTTGCCACTACTTCCCCAGAAAAGGACCTTGAAAGCAATATCGCAACCCCAGCATGTTTCGTGGAAGCTGAAGACCAGAATTGTCTAGGGAACCACTTTGAGCGCATGCGGTATGTGTCCTTATGCAATAAGTGTGTCTCCTGTAACAAACAGATATGGCTCCCTGACTTCTCGAGGCCTGATAAGATCGCCAACCTCTTAGTCGGACTGTTAAGCCCGCGGACATTTAAGCTTATGCACTTAATAGTCATGCATCAGGAAGGGAAGAGCGTTCAGAAAATGAGGAGCCCCGCGGGGGAACCATAGTCCAAGACAGCACCTCGAACCCTCCGAGCAACAGGGCCATACCGCTAAGCCACACAATGACCGGGATCTCAGGGAAGCACACCAACAGAAAACCATTACGCACAACAGGTGCTCACAACAAAAAAGTCCTCTCACACACATCTCCACAGAGATAAAGTCTCAACAGGGCTGTAGAACCTCCCAAGTTCGTCAAGCCAAGTCCAATGACTCCACCACCCAGGCCCCTCTTAAACAGCCACAAGGCCTGAAACAATGCGACCCACAGCGGTCCAGCCTTCCTCGGCCGCCTCTCCCTTAAGCACTAGTCCCAGCGGCCACGTTGCTCAATGCCGATTGCCGTTCCGACATCTGTTCCGAAGCAGTAGGTCGCTGCTGCTTCCTCCTTCTCTCCTTCCACCGCCAGCGCGGGCGATCTCTGCCAGCCAAGCCCACGTTCGCACCCGGATCCTGGCTATCACCCAGAATCGCGCAGAATCCGATTTGCCTCCGATATTGACTTCACCTGTCGAAGCTGATCTTCCCATCGGAAGACAAGACGGAATGGGTGACCCCAAGAGTAAGACACATCATGCGCTCGCAGATGCTCTGTAATGAGCTTGAATTCTCGCCGCTGCTGTAAAGTCCGAACCGAGAGGTCCTGAAATAATTGGAGCGCGTGCCCTCTAAAGTGGACCTGCGGAAGATTGCGAGCCCGCTGCAATATGCTTTCTTTAAGCCCATAGCTGTGAACACAGGCTAGAATATCTGGCGGACGATCCCCGGCCCCACCAGCGCGGCCCTCTCGATTAACTCTATCTAGCGTGATCTCCCAGATCTCCTGCAGGCCAAGTATCGAGCGAAACAGCGCCACCACAAAGTCTCCAATGCCCTCCTTCTCAGCCCCAGATGGCACTCCTCTGATGCGAATATTATGCCTTCTTGAGTGATTCTCCAAGTCCTCCACCGCTATCTGCAGGAGGTCCTGCTGCTCCCGCAGGCAGACGAACTCCTGTTGCAGGTCCGCCACTTACTCACCGCAGGAGATCTCACCATCCTCCATCTGTGCCACCCGCTCTCCCAGGAACGTATTCTCCCCTCGCAGCTCCTTCACCTCTTCAGATATGTCCCTGCGGAGTTCCTGTAAATCACTCCAGAGTGAGTCGATCAAGGAGGTAAGGAAGCCCTTCGTGACGGGGGCCCCCTCGTCCTCCTCCATCTCCCCACGCATCTCTGGGGACTTCGTCGCTGGCGGCCCCTCAGCAACTCCACCCGGCACCGGGCGTGCTCCAGCCAGCATTTCTCTAACTGTCCGCTCCCGCTTAGACTTGGAGGCCGCCATCACTACTGCTTCTCTGCTGCGACCATGCAATCACCCAGACAGGGCCCCCACATGGTATCCAGGGGACCAGGCCTCCCCATGCCTCGTATTCCACCAGCCGCCACTGCCCTTTCGCTCCTGGACTCTATGGCCACTCGCCACCCAGCTGCTTTCTGTAGCACCAGTTGGGGCCACCGCGGGCCGATCGCACCGCCGATCAGCGGTCCAGTGCCGTCGCGCCACCTTAGGCCGCCCCTCTCCAGAGCTGGGGTACCCCGGAAACACCAAGGCTCGTCCGCCGCCTCGTCGGGGCCTCTGTCCGCCAGGGGGGCCAAGCAATGCGGGCACGTCAGCCCCCTAAGGCCGCCGGCGCTCCACTCCGTGCCGGGCACCCGGCGCAGCCCCACTGTGCAACAACACCACAGCCCCCCCGGGCTCCTGCCGCAACTGCACGCGCGGCCGAAGGACTGCCGGGCCCGGGACCCACCACGCGGCCCAGTCCCCGGCACGCCACGCTCACTGGCACCAAGCGCGGGCCCAGGCCGCGCGGCTACGCACCTCTGCCTCTCGCCACTGTGGGCGTCCCTGATGCCCTCGGGCGCCCTCCGCTCTTCGGGACCAGGCGCTACCTCCAGGCACCCCGGGCCATCGATCTCCGGAGTCGCAAGGCTGTTTTCTGGGGCTCGGGCGGCGGAGCTCAGACAAACGCGTCCGCTCACGCCACCATCTTGGCCACGCCCCCAAACTGCCTCTCTTAAACAACAATCAGGTAACGGCGGCCAAGAAAATTATTTGAGGATGAGTATAAAACACTGTAAGCCTGTTTTATGAGTATTGTTTTCAAAGTGGTCAATCAAATGCCTGCTTTTTCTTTATTTTTTTAACCTCCCACAAGGTATCACAGTACTCCTTAGGGATCTATAGAGACATTGGTAGTGTGATGCGACTTTTCTGTGTCAGTATTACTTCATGCTCGGGTCCCACAGGACATGGATGGTACAGCAGGACTTGAAAGTTTTTTTCAAAATTCAACTTGAATAGGAAAAGGCATTTTTGGTGGAGCCTAGGGGTTTGCATGAAAGCCTCTTGTTCGGATATATTTTTCATTTTTCCTTTTTTTCAAATTTGGCCCTGTGCTGTACTTTTCATGTATCTCACATAGCTCACAGTAAACGTTCTTCTGACTGGCTCCTGCCTCTTTTCCAACAATACTCTACTTGAGCGTTGTAGCTTCATACCTATAGTTTGCGTCCTGACTTTGTTTTTTATTGAATTTTGAAGGACAACTGTGCCATTGTGGTGTCAGGAAGAGTCTAAGAATATCTGAAGTTACAGGAGGAAGAACGAAGACCATCAACATCATTCGTGTGTGAGTTTTTTTCCATTCCTTAAGGGGAGACAAAGCTTTTGGCTAAAAACGTGACCTGCACAATATACCTTGCTGGCAAAAAAGTGCAGTTCGGGGACATTGGGAATGCATAAGCATTTCATGTCTTGCATTCATGAGATTTTATCTCTGCCAAACGACCCTGGCAGAAACGGAAGGTGCCTCCACATTCACCGCACCCATACCACTGATTCAAGTTCCAGGGCAAATGCTGCCAAAAGCTGCCCTGGAAGGTCAAAGACAGGTCTCTGACACTGATTACTTATCTGTTGGCCTTTATTGCCAGTCTTGTAGCAAAGTAAATTGTGTCAGGGAGCTCAGCACAACAGCTCATAAGAGTCAAATCCAAGTACAAGAAGCTAGTTGCCAAAGGTAATTTGAAGCGAGGGGCTATAAGTGTTGTGTTTTTCAATAGTTGGTTTAGTCCAATATGGCAGGCAATAGGGATATTAGTACATTTCATTGCATGAGGCCAGAATGTACTAATTGAAAGCAAAGGTCTCCATGGCCAATTTTATGGAACAAACACTCTGCCCCAGGTTCTACCATGTCACATGCTTAAACATGCACACCGGGCATGAAGAAGGGCAGTGTGGCTTTTTACAAATAATGCACTGCTCTGTGGGCAGCCGTGATGTAGTGATTTCCTACGAGTGCCACATTAGTGACAGGTGTACCAGTTGTTTGAAGCAGCCAATACATCTTTCTCAGTACAGACAGCAACTGCCTGCACATCAAAGGAGGGCCAGGTGCAGGTGCAAAAGCAAACTGTTTCCCTCACGAACAAGGGGCACGCACCCAGGCTAATGAGGGAACAGCCTCTGAGGATGCTGTCAATGCCATATATACACTAACACTATCTGTATTACAGAAAAGGGCCCAAAAGAGTCAGGATGTAAGAGCGGAAATTGAAGATGTCTCTAGTTGCAATTTTTTGGAGCTACCTGACACCCAACTTTAAACCACTTTCACTTTAGATTTTCCTTTCTCACCTACTCCAGTCATAATACAAACTACAAGAAGTTAAAGTTCTGGAGCTGATTACACAATAAATAATGTTTAGTAGTTTTCTGTTTTACTTTCCAACTTCAATGTGCAAGTGTTCATGAGTGACTCGTGCTATTTCACACCGTTTTCTCAGGGCTAAATGATTAAAGTGCAGTTTCTACAACTTCAGATGTCTAACTTGAATACAAAAGTAATATTCAGTAGGCAACATAAACCATAGTTCTAAAGCACTCTTTCTGTAGGCCTGGATGCCACCGACTTTTACTTGTTACTATACATACAACAAAGCTCGTTAAGAAACAAATCATTAGGGGGGTCATTACAACTTTGGCGGGCGGCTAACGCCGCCCACCAAGCTGTAACCGCCGGGTGGCCGCAATCCTGCGGTGCCCATTTGGACATCCCCGCTTGGCCGGCGGGCGGAAACCAAGTTTCCGCCCGCCGGCCCAGCGGGGATGTGGGCCGCAACATGGGAGCCGGCTCCAAATGGAGTCGGCGGTGTTGTGGCCGTGCGAGGGGTGTAGTTGCACCCGTCGCGCTTTTCACTGTCTGCATAGCAGACAGTGAAAAGCCGCATGGGGCCCTGTCAGGGGGCCCCTGCACTGCCCATGCCATGGCCCCATGACTCCCTGTACCGCCAGCCTTTTCCTAGCGGTTCATACCGCCAGAAAAAGGCTGGCGGTCGGGGACTCGTAATCCCCTGGGCAGCGCTGCAAGAAGCGCTGCCCAGGCGGATTTACACCGCCGGGGCAAAAGTGGCGGAATACCGTTGGCCCCGGCGGTGCAACTGCGGCGCTTTCGCCGCGGTCGTAATAGGCCAGGAAGCACCGCCAGCCTGTTGGCGGTGCTTCCGTCATTTTAGCCCTGGCGGTCTCGGACCGCCAGGGTCAAAATGACCCTCTATATGTTGTGTATATAGTATGTCTAGCTGTTTTGAAATTTGAGAAAACCATTGCTCCCCTTTTTTGAGTTTAGTGCTTTGAAGTCGGGTTTCCATTCTCATAAAGTGACAAAGAAAACGGAGGTGAACGCACATGGGCTAACATATGTTGATCAATTTCCAACAATATTTTACTCAGATAGCAAAATCCCTTAAAACTTAAATCTGCTCATGAACAATTAATTGAACTCTTTGAATTAAAGTTCATATTAATTACCAAACAATAAAACCTCTCCAAATCTTAATCATGATAAAATTTTAGCACCTGAGCAAACAAATGTTTTGCGGGATCCTAATCCTTCTTCAGGGCTTTTGATGATAAAATCACCTTAGGTATCTGTACAAAAGTACCACATATTTCCAGCTCCTCTATTCACTGATAGATTTGCGAGGTGCAGTTTAATTCTTTTAAATTACAATACTTGAAATATGATATAGGCATATGCCCTGATGAAGAGCACCTGTTTTTCTCTTAATAATATACTCTGACATCTCGTGGGCCTGATAAAAGGATCTAGGAATTTATGTAAAACAGATTCATCCTTCTAGAAGCCTCCAAACCTGCAAAGCATGCTGACTTTGTAGATTTGCACAGTTTGCCACTTTAAAACATGTGCTGGTTTGGTCTGTATCCCTCATCTTCACTTTTCAAACAAATATCTCTGAACCTACTTATCTACATTGAGAACAACACCATTTAAAGCACTTGGTGCAGTTCTTGTGTAATGTCAAAATAGCACAGTATAATGCCACATTCATCATGCAGTGCACCTCACCTCGAGTCAGAAGAATCATGTTCCACAATACAGAATCAAAAATTGTGATTCTTTTCGAATTGCAATTTACAAATTGGTACTTGGTACATATTAGCCAAGCACCTTGGTAATTTGTAAAAGGGTTGGATTCACAGTTGAACTTTACTGATTCTTTAATACCGAATAGGTAATTGTGAATTGGTGTCTGAGAATCTCAAATTGCAAAAGTCACATTCTGGGATTAGTTGATAACATCACAAAGAGAAAGTGATTTAACTCTTGCACTGTGAAGACCTCTGTAACACTGAGGAAGACAGGTATTTTTTGCTGATCCTATTTTTCTGGTGGTTTTGGAGTGTCTCAGGCCTTTTTTGCCATGATTTCCAAAGTTAAATCAGAAAGGATTGGGTGGAAAAGAAAGATTGGGTGGAAAAGAAAGCCAAAATTTAGTGAAAAGCAGCTGGAGGACTTGCCAGAGAAATGTGTAACACTTAACGAAGAGCTATTTGGGAAAAGTACATTCAAAATCCCTGACTCGCAGAAGGCTATTGAGGACGAATCAGTTCCATTGGTGAAACCCATTATTCTATAGAGGAATTCCACAAAAGGTGAGATCCCAGACAAAGCAGAAGGTTGCCAAAAGACTCTTTGATCTGCTTAGAACAGGAGGGGGACACTCCACATAGCCACTGCCAACTCAGATGGAAAACCATATAGATAGGGCTGGGAGATAATTCTGCTCCATCAGCTGAGTTGGCAGAATTTTGGCCACTTCGTGTTACACTTGTAACATGAAGTTCCAACCAAATTAAGCCAACTGCTACATGGTGTAATTTCTTCTTGCATTAGGCTCACCAACGGTAAGTTCACAAGTGGGTTTTGGTGTCCCGCAGCATGATTTTCAGTTGCTCGGAGGACACCGAGTTAGATTTCTGTAACGAGGGCAATCACGAGCAGTCGCAACTGTTTGCCGTGAGAAGGCTGCTGCTTGAGTAGAAAATCGAGTTGCGTGGCAGCAAAATCAAATTGAAAAGCAGTGTGACCTCAGGTTCACCTGGTGGTGCCCTTTGCACTGATTTTTCAGCATTCAACCAGCACCCAGTGCTCAAAATCAGCTCAAGCAGTGTGATGTGCCTATTTCTGCCTGTTTGCAGAATCTAGAGGGGCTTTCAAGTAATCCCACAGAACTCCATGGAGTGAAACTTCGAGAGTTCTGTCCACCCCTGCTTATGCAATCAACACTCCAGCCAGAGACGATTGTTGGACTCAACAACATAGATACATTCCACCCACCCAGTATATCTAAAGACAAGTCTGAATGTAGCATTTATAAGGTGTACTGACACAGAGCGATTAGGGAAAAAAATAAGAGGCTCCACAAGCTAATCACTCCGACATGGAGAAAGCCACACCAATTGCACCATCCCTAAGCATACCAGCAGATTCACGACTGCCAAACTTAGTTGATGTCTCTAAGGAGCCAAGCACAGAAAAGGACACACCACAACTTGCAGTGAGAGATTGACAGATGGGAAGGAGGCTTTTACGGCATCAATGCAAATCAAGAAATGCAGGACTTGTAACATATGAAGATGATGGTAAAAAACTATGCTTTTCTGGTGGCTTAGAGTCCACAATGTTGTCGGAGCAGTATCTGCAGAATAAAAACATTAATTTCGTCAATAAGCAGTTAATAACCATGAATGCAAACATGGCACATATGACTGATGGCCAGATAGTCAGTGAGCTATTTACCCAGTCACAGAGTTCAGCAAGCAGTTCACCCATACATGAAACTGAACTTTAAAGTCTTAAATCCCAGTATGAATTCTGAGCATTACAACCTTCGTGGGTCAGTAAAACACACATGTTAACCATGGTGTGGCTATCCCACAGTTGATGAAGATGATGATGATTATTATTATTAATATTAATATTATTAACAATAATAATGACTAACTTAACCGCATACATCAGAAACTGAACTACAATTTGCCTTACACAACACCATATTTAGTGACACAAGAAGGACGTGGGATGCTAAGAATTCATTCCTGGGATTGAAGACTTTGAACTTCAGTTTTCTGAATGGGTAAACAGTTCATGGAACAATTTACAATTGTCTGTGTTGTAATATAGTTTGGTATTGTTTTATACATTTATAAGATAAGGTAGATGTCACTTAAGATAGAAATTTAATATAGAAGTTATAAGAAATTAAGGTTCTAGAAATGGTATGATCTGCTCCCCTGCGAGGGAGGTGGAACATGGAACATTCAGGCTGTGGGAGACTGGAGGGTGGAATAGAATGTTGAGAGATGACTGGAAGAGCTATGAAGTAGAAGGAACAATAAAAGCTGTGAGAAGGGCGGAATATTGGAGATGAAAATAAAGTCTGAATCTTAAAGATAAATGCTACATTGGACTTTATAATACTGGCGACGAGTTAGTGCGTAAGGGGGCACTTTCATCTCCACCCCTTTCAGGTACTTCAAATAATCAACCTCGTCTACTATTCTGAACCCGATTCCTACGTCTAATTGTTGAAGAAGTCTCTTCATGTTTTCCCGCGAGTGATAGAAATATAATCTACTGCGGCATCTGCCTTTACATGGAACAATTCCTCTTTACGAGTGCTTGCAACCACAGTGAACCACGGTGAGTGTAAGAAGTAAATCAGCTACGGGTGCACTTTGTCTTCCTCCTCTATGTGGCTATTAAGCACAACAAGTAAACGTTCCTTCAGCATTTCTTCGCCCTCTCGGTGACATTTCTGGCGCGCTACATTTTAAACATTCTATCGATCTAGTGAAGCCGCGCTGACGGAGACATCACTCTTTCAACGTGTCTCCGACCTGTCACGGTACCACGCTGACAGGCACAGCTTTCTTCACATAAAGATCCGAAGAGTCACGAAGCCGCGATACTCAATTGTGCCGCGCTGCCGCCTGTCAGAAACCAAGTACCGGCATTATTTTCACGAGCCGCGCTGACGGAGACAGCATTCTCTCAGCGTGTCTCCAGCCTGTCATGAATCACGCTGACAGGCACAGCTTTCTGCACATAAAGAGCCGAAGCCGTGCTCCTGTCAGGTGTCTCTAAGCTGCGCTCCTCATCTTTGCCGCATTACCACCTCAGTAACAATTCACTTCAACATTTCATCAGCATTATTTTGGCCTGTCAACAGCTTTCTACACATAAAGTTCCGAAGAGTCACGAAGCCGCGATACTCATTTGTGCCGCGCTGCCGCCTGTCAGAAACCAAGTACCGGCATTATTTTCACGAGCTGCGCTGACGGAGACAGCATTCTCTCAACGTGTCTCCGGCCTGTCATGAATCACGCTGACAGGCACAGCTTTCTGCACATAAAGAGCCGAAGCTGCGCTCCTCATCTGTGCCACATTACCGCCTCAGTAACAATTCACTCCAGCATTTCACCAGCATTATTTTGGCCTGTCAAGAGCGCTCTTTCAGTGTGGCCTGTTAAGAATCACGCTGACAGGCACAGCTTTCTGCACAAACGTGTCATGTTAACAAATGCCTAGCGCTTCTAGAAGAAAAATGCTGACAGACTTAGCTAATTTTAACGTTAAATAGCACTAACGGTTGGCAATATTGTGAACATTGTGTATCTCAAGTAACTATACTTAAGGACTTTTTCTCTAATTTCCAGTATTACTTCCTTATTTACCTGATATAAATTACATGTTTAATTTACTATAGTACTGTTCATATGGTATAATTACAGGGTGAAAAGAAATTAATTTTCAAGTATTATTAGTCTAATTAATAAACTAATTAAAAAAAAAAAAAATAATAATAATTATATAGGTACAATGGCTGCTGCAGGGATGTCCCAACCAATTCCATTCTTAAATGAAATGGGGGAACCAAATGTTCCATGGAAGGATTGGTTTAAGATTTTTGAGTCTTACCTGATAGCAATTGGGGGGGGATAAATTCAATCCTATCAGAAAGCAACACATCTTACTACACAATTTGGGGACACATGGTAGGAAAATTTATGAATCCCTTCCTGAACCTAACATTCCTGATGGACAAGCTCAGGATGAATATGTCACAACATATTTAAAACTTGAAAAACAATTTGGAGACAGGGTCAACGTCGTACTTGAACGACACAAATTCTTTTCTAGATGTCAGGGAAAACAAGAAACAGTAATTAATTATATTGCTGCATTGAGAGGTTTATGTACTCTGTGTGAGTTTGGAGATCTGAACGATTCTCTCATTAGAGATCAATTAGTGCGATGCACTAACAATGTAAAGATACAAGAGAAGCTTTTACAAAAGCAACCTAATTTACAGGAAGCAATAGAGGTTGCAAAATCTATAGAACATACTGAAATATGCTTACAAGAAATCAGATCCCCACTTACTGAGGATAATGTGAATGAAATTACAAATGAAGCAAGAGAAGACAAAATTTTCAAAATTAAAGGCTATGAGAAACAACTCCAGAAGTATGGAAACAATAGAATTAATCTGTCATGTTTTCGTTGTGGGAGCAGCAATCATCTGGCTAATTCTGCCTCTTGCCAAGCCAAGTCGGCAATTTGTAGAAAATGCAATAAAAGAGGACATTTCGCCAGGGTATGCAAAGACACTACCAAATCCACTGACAGCAAGAAATTGGAAGAAAATTCCCAGTCAGTAAAGAAGATAATTCTGCAGATAAATCCGGATAGTAATAATTCTGTCCAATATCCTGTATGTACCATAACGATTAATGACACAAAGACAAGAGTGTACGCAGATTCGTGCTCACCGTTCACGATTATAAATGCCTTTGATTTAAGTAGAGTAGATAGTGGTAAAAGTATTGAACTATCAAAACCGGATATTAATCCTAAAGGGTACAACAGGGATCCTATTAGTTTAAAGGGTATGTTTAGAGGCACTATTTCCTTCAAGGGTCGATCCACGATTGGAAAGATTTATGTGGTAGAAGAAGGTTCCAATTTGCTGGGATGGCAGCACCAAAAGGAACTAGGAATTAAACTAGACCCAAACAACCCAGAGCAAGTATTATGCATTGACAACACTAACTCAAGTGAATTTTTTTTTCAAGAATTTCCAGAGATATTTTGTGAAAAACTGGGCATACTAAAAGATTTCCAACATAAGATCAAACTCAAACCCAGGTCCAAGCCTGTAATACACAAGACCAGGCCCATTCCGCTCTTACTAAAAGATGCTGTCAAGAAAGAGTTGAACCGATTGGAGACCCTAGGCATAATCCAATCCATTGAGTGCTCTGAGTGGTTGGCACCTATTGTTATTGCCAAGAAGAGTAATTGTAATGATATTAGAATTTGTGTAGATTTAAGAGACTTAAATAAGAATATTTGGGTTGAAAGATATCCTCTCCCCAGAATACACGAAATATTAAGCACTATGGGGGAAGCAACATTCTTTTCAGTTTTAGATCTCTCGAGTGCCTATCACCAGGTGGAGCTGCATCCTGAATCCAAATTGCTCACTGCATTCACCACCCCATTTGGCTCCTTTATGGTTAATAGGATGCCTTTCGGGCTCGCATCAGCAGCCGCTGTTTTTCAGAAAATTATGCAAGGCATCTTAGGTGATCTCCCTAAAACCCTATGCTTTCAGGACGATGTCCTTATTTATGGAGCTACGGAAGAAGAACACAATAAAAATGTTAGAATGGTTCTTGGAAAATTGAAAGCAGCTGGCCTCACTTTAAAGAAAGAAAAATGCCGCTTGGGAGTAAATTCTGTCGAATACTTAGGGCATGTTATTTCCAAAGATGGTTTTAAACCTAAAATATCCCTTGTAGACGCCGTGAAAAGAGTAGAAGCCCCAAAAACCAAAGATGAATTGAGGTCATTCCTTGGCCTTGCAGAATTTAGGTCAAAATATGTAAAGAATTTTTCTTCAATTTCATGTGAACTCCGAGAATTACTAAAAAACCACGTACCCTTTAATTGGTCCGATTGTCATGATCGTGCTTTCAGACAAATTAAACTGGCCATAGTGGAAGCTCCCTATCTTTGTAACTTCGACCATATGCGGAAAACAATGCTCACGACCGATGCAAGCAAGTTAGGGTTAGGTGCTACCTTATCTCAAATCATTGATGGAAAAGAAAGAATAGTAGCTTTTGCATCTAGGGCTTTAAGTCAAGCAGAGACCAATTACTCTGTAATAGAGAGAGAAGCCTTAGCATGTTTTGGGCCATTAAACATTTTAAATTTTTCTTATGGGGCACACAATTCATTTTGCGTACCGATCATAAACCTCTGGTTTATGTGTTCTCTACCAAAGGTTTCAACAATAGCACTCCAAGAATTGCCAGATGGATTTTGGGTCTAGAAAACTTTTGTTTTAGAGTTGATTACCTCCCTGGCAATAGAAACACTGCAGCAGACTTTCTTTCCAGAGTTCCTTTAGACACCAAGGAAGATGTGGAAACTACTGAATCTCCCATTCTATTAGTTGAATTACCCTCAATTAGTAATGATGAATGGGAAACAGCTTACCAACAAGATGATACCTTGTCACTTTTGAAAGTGAAGGCTAAAGAGGGGTGGCCCATTATGAGAAAAGATCTTGAAGATAGTATCAAGGATTTTTGGGAAATCAGATTGGAAATTAATGAAAGAAACAATTTCCTGCTCAGAAATGATAAGATTATACCTCCTCAAAATCTTAGATCCAAAATCATCAAACTCGCTCATGAAGGCCATCTAGGGAGAAGTCTTACCAAAGCCAGAGTAAGAGAAAATTTTTGGTTTCCCAACATGGACTCCATGATTGAGAATGAGGTCAAGGAATGTTCTATCTGTGCGTTAAGCGACAAAACGAAAGTGATCTGTAAAACTCCAATCTCCCCTATACAAATCCCTAACAAACCGTGGGTTAAGTTAGCTTTAGACATTATTGGTCCCCTCAACTACTTTGGTCTTTCAAAAAAATTTGCAATAGTGCTAATTGACTATCAGTCCCATTGGATTTCGACTAAATTTGTAAATCTAATTACCACCGATTCTGTTATCAATTTTCTCAAAGACATCTTTGCTGTAGAGGGAATTCCAGAAATTCTCATAACGGACAATGGGGTCCAGTTGACATCTGTATTGATGAAACAGTTCCTTGACTCACTAGGTATAAAACATCTTACCACCGCGCTTTATTGCCCCAGAGCTAATGGGCTGGCTGAACGGGCCAACCGCATGATTAAGGATTGTATGCAATTAGCAAGTATCAACCATGTGAATATTGAAGATGCTATCAGAGATATGCTTTGGGCATACCATACCACTCCAAATTCGGTCACAAAAATATCTCCGTTCTTGGCATTACGTGGTCGGAAACCATGCACAAATTTTTTTCCATTATGGATAGGGGGAGGAGAGAAAAATGTAAAGAAATTTCCGCATACTAGTCTAAAAGTAGCAGTACACCAAGAAAGGTATAAAAAAAGATATGATGCTAAATACGGAGTAAAAGAACAACAATGGAAAGAGGGTGACCAAGTGTACGTGAGGAAACCTTTGGGGTATTCAAAATCAAATATGAGAGAAACCAAGTTCATGGGTCCATTTTATATAAAGAAGGTAAAGAAAAACGTTGTAGTGTTAGAGAATGGCCAATGCTGGAGCATGGACAGAATTGTAAAGCAAACATCTCCTTACAATACTGATATCTTAAATGGAAACTCCGGAGGGAGAAAGTCATTACAGAACTTGTCTCGCAATGAGTTGCAAAGAAAATCAAGTAACCGTCTTTCTAGACCTCTGTAGTGCTTTCCTCTTATATAGTTTTTAAGCACTAACATAACACAACAGAAATGCACTTCTGAGGTCAAAGAAGACTTTTATTGTTGTTAATTCTTCCCCAACCACAATATTTATGAATGACGAATTAGTAGCTTTCAAGTCCGCGTTAATCAAACAAAATATATCAGTTTGCAATATACACAGCAGGTTATATTTATAAGATATTGAATGCAAAGCAAAACAAATACTTCACCGTGTGGGAACTATCTACAGCTTCATCTTTCTAAGGTCTGCAAGCTGATGACCCCTGTCAGCCGCGAGAAAGAGATTCATCTACCCACACGGGATTGCTGGCAGCTGGCGCCAAGCTCCAGCACGAGGTCCGGCAGATTCGAATCTGACTCTCTGCAGCCTGTTACATTTGTTACAACGGTGTGCCCCCTCCTCTCAGACCCCGGAAACTGAGCAAGCCTTTTGGAGACTGGCCAGGTCTCCAAGACTACTCCTGTTCCCAAGCTCAAGCGAAGAGAAAAACACCCATGTACTCTCTCTTATCATGTCTAGTCTACTGTGAGAAAAACATCTTGGTTCTCTGGTGCAAAAACACAGCTTGGAAAAATACAGCTTGGATTCTCAACTGCAATGTCTAACTCCACGTTAAAGGCAATGGGCAGCTAACCTAAGTATCAAATGCAATGTCTAGTGTCATGTCAAAGCCAATAGGCGGCTAGACTGGATACAGCATGTCAAAGCCAATAGGCAGAATACAGAATGTAATGACTAATGCAATGTCAAAGCCCATAGGCGGGTAAACTGAAAGTAATGGCTAATGCCATGTCAAAGCCAATAGGTGGCTCAACTGAACAAAACATACCATGTGCTACTGGTGAACATTGAGCAACTAATATGCGCAGTGGTGAAATACAAAGTTTATGGTCAAGACAAACTCCATCAAATGGCAGTACATTCCGCCCTTTGACCAATGAATTTTTGTTTCACATATCTCCTGTTTCAAACAAAAACAAAAAACAAAAAACATCAGCACAGAAAAAAAAAACATTATCAGCAAGTCAGCAAAGCGATCCCTGTAAAGCAATAGAAGTGAATTAACACATTGATCTCATAACCTTTCACATCAGATACATCTACACAGAAAAGATTGAGCAATTTGTACTCTGAATTAGTCTCTAATTCAACAGTGTTAGCAATTTGATGTGGCATGAGTTCTACTCATGTAAAGGTGCACGGTCCACATGAAAGGTTTGCTGGAAGATAAGCAAAAGTCAGAGTTCCATACGAGAAGGAAAAAAAAAAAAAAACACAGCTTAGTTCCAGTGGAAGAATGCAATCAACCAAGTTGAACTTGAACTGAAGGCGCAGTTTGCGCAAAATGGATCCATGGTGCTGGCACTTTACTCAGCCAGGTTCAGGTTGGGGATTCGGTCCCTTCCCCGACCCCACACGCACACACCGGAAGGGGGACCACACAGCACACTCAGGGACAGTGGCGAAACGTGGTAGGATCTGCAAAAGAAACAAGTATGACTTTTCTTGCAAATAACATTTTTCATTTAAACTGCACCCTTCCTCTTTCTTTCCCTGTTTTATAATCAGCAGGACGTTTTTGAGGCCCTTTGTTATATTTTCTGCAGGTTCTGGAGGATCACTTGGGGCTTCAGCCCACACATCAGTACTGAGGTTTTTATCTGCTGCGCCACAGCTTCCCTTTTCTTGCACTGTCAGAAGGGCTGGGGCAGACTCATTCTTTACCAAACCTCCATTCACTGCACTTTTGTCAATTTGGGCCATTCTGTCTCCAATTTGTATGAATGAATCAGATTCTTTTCTAGGTATCAGCATAATTTCGATTTTTCCTTGGTAATCTGCAGCAATCACTCTCCCTAAAACCTGATCAATTTGCCATTTCTGTTCTGGTAACTTTCCTCTCCCCAACTGCTCTGTGACTGCTTGCATGACAGATTGCTTTTGTGCGTGCTGCACAGTTTTTATCAAATCTAGGGGAATGTGCATCTCTCTCATCTCTGCCCACCTGTAAGTGGCCTTTTCTCTCAGCTGCTCACATTTCTGGGGCACCCACTTAGCCATCCCCACTAAGGCAGAATTCTGGGTGAACACTTCTCTCTCTGAATTTTTCTCATTAACATCTGCAAGGTAATTGAACCAGTTAGGTGCTAAAACATTAGCAATGAACCAAAAATCAGTGTAAAAATGACACATCTCACGTAGCTCTTGCTTTAAAATCTGACACACATTATACAACTCTGTTCCTTCTACTGTGTCAGAAAACAACATTTCAGTCAATGAATCATTAGTAAAACAAACATGCTTTTTATCTTCAGTAGACACAAATTCAAATGGTGCACACAACTTCATTGATAACTTTTTTACCTGTGGTACTCTAGCCCTGTCTTGCAAGTACCAGATCCATTGTATGATTCTAGCTAGGGGCACTATTTTCTTTCCTTGTTCTTGATTTACATGTACATAAGTATTTCCTTCTTGCACTGCGCAGAAACCTGAAATCTGCATTATTTCATTTGCCAAATCACAAGCGCGCAGCTGCATATTATTTTTCACAGTGACCATATACAAAAGTGTTAGGATTTCACTCAAATGAGGGCTATTCTTTTTCCAAAAATCAAACAAGCTAATGCAACTCGGTGTCTCTTTCTCTAAAATCTTTCGTTTTACTTGTGCATTTTGCAACGGTAACTCGTAAATCACATTCTGAGCTCTCTCGTCCGTGTTATCAGTTAAGGAATGCATTTTGTCTGCCAAAAACCCTGGCTCACACGGAAACTCAGTGCAGCTCGGAGCTGTCTTAACCCCCTCATTACTGGAATGGGACAAGAAAGATTCTTCAAAAACAGCCCTTTTATAACTTTCAGTCGGGCTAATTTGCTCACGTAAATTCCTATTTTCATGTTCCAACTTCCTACATTTCTCCTGCATTTCTCTGTAAGCAGATAAAGGTATCCAGACCTTTCTGTCATCATTACTTCCAAAAGACACTTTTTCTACATATGTACAACAGGAATTATTTCTCAAAACACCATCAGGCATTTTAGCTACACATGCATTTTCAGACATGGTCTGCAGTGCTTCTGTAATTCCCCAAACAGAAAACAATTCACAGTTTTTCGTAGCACCATCAGGCAGTTTATCAACACATGAATTCTCAGACATGGTCTGCCGTGCTACTGTGATTCTCCAAACAAAAAACAATTTCTGTAATTCTCCAAACAACAAAAACAATTACACTTTTAAAGTGTGCACTTAGAAATCTACCAACTCGTCAACACCCTCTTAATCACCTCTTAATGACCGACCCCACTCCTGGTACCAATTGTAGTGCTTTCCTCTTATCTAGTTTTTAAGCACTAACATAACACAACAGAAATGCACTTCTGAGGTCAAAGAAGCCTTTTATTGTTGTTAATTCTTCCCCAACCACAATATTTATGAATGACGAATTAGTAGCTTTCAAGTCCGCGTTAATCAAACAAAATATATCAGTTTGCAATATACACAGCAGGTTATATTTATAAGATATTGAATGCAAAGCAAAACAAATACTTCACCGTGTGGGAACTATCTACAGCTTCATCTTTCTAAGGTCTGCAAGCTGATGACCCCTGTCAGCCGCGAGAAAGAGATTCATCTACCCACACGGGATTGCTGGCAGCTGGCGCCAAGCTCCAGCACGAGGTCCGGCAGATTCGAATCTGACTCTCTGCAGCCTGTTACATTTGTTACAATGGTGTGCCCCCTCCTCTCAGACCCGGGAAACTGAGCAAGCCTTTTGGAGACTGGCCAGGTCTCCAAGACTACTCCTGTTCCCAAGCTCAAGCGAAGAGAAAAACACCCATGTACTCTCTCTTATCATGTCTAGTCTACTGTGAGAAAAACATCTTGGTTCTCTGGTGCAAAAACACAGCTTGGAAAAATACAGCTTGGATTCTCAACTGCAATGTCTAACTCCACGTTAAAGGCAATGGGCAGCTAACCTAAGTATCAAATGCAATGTCTAGTGTCATGTCAAAGCCAATAGGCGGCTAGACTGGATACAGCATGTCAAAGCCAATAGGCAGAATACAGAATGTAATGACTAATGCAATGTCAAAGCCCATAGGCGGGTAAACTGAAAGTAATGGCTAATGCCATGTCAAAGCCAATAGGCGGCTCAACTGAACAAAACATACCATGTGCTACTGGTGAACATTGAGCAACTAATATGCGCAGTGGTGAAACACAAAGTCATTGGTCAAAACAAACTCCATCAAATGGCAGTACAACCTCCGCGTTGGCACAAAGACTACAACATTTCGAATTGTTAACTATAGTACATTTTGTTCATAAACTAGGGTGCACAACAAGCAGGATAAAATCAATTGGGGTTAATTTATCTCCGTGAAAGTTTGTGCATCCATATTATTATAAGGGGAAAGATGTGTTGTAATATAGTTTGGTATTGTTTTATACATTTATAAGATAAGGTAGATGTCACTTAAGATAGAAATTTAATATAGAAGTTATAAGTAATTAAGGTTCTAGAAATGGTATGATCTGCTCCCCTGCGAGGGAGGTGGAACATGGAACATTCAGGCTGTGGGAGACTGGAGGGTGGAATAGAATGTTGAGAGATGACTGGAAGAGCTATGAAGTAGAAGGAACAATAAAAGCTGTGAGAAGGGCGGAATATTGGAGATGAAAATAAAGTCTGAATCTTAAAGATAAATGCTACGTTGGACTTTATAATAGTCTGATTCCCAAGTATTACTCTGTAGCGAGGCCAAGGATTATATGAGAACCAGTGGTGTAACAAAACTTGCGGTCCCCACCCCCGCAGCAAATGCATGGAGGGGTTCCCCTATGCTGCAGACCCAGTCAGGAGCTTCCAGGCCAGTGGTCCGCTGCTCGTGCACAGTACCAGAGGGGGAGAGGGCCCCCTGAGCTCAGGGACCCCAGCACAGCAGGTGGCTATTGTTCACACAACATAGTCTGTCAATACTCTTTCAGGCACTGGCAGCGCCTTCAGCCTAAACTCCAGGGCTCAATTGTACTGCGTCATAAACACCCACCCACGACATTAACTCACTAGTTCACATTCTGACATCACTCATACACTTAGAGATGACACAGATCACAGGGTACATTACACAAGGTATACTGCATGCAAAAACACAAACGCTCCTAAGGAATGCGAAATAAAATACAACAATGAAAATGTGGAATGTAAACAAGGACTACATTGTTGACATAGATTAGCTTAAGACCTTTTACAGTTTTAATTGAGAAATCAGTCTTTTTTGCTTAAGGGCATGAATATAGGGTCTGGTAGACTTTGTCCCCAACAGATCGGTCTGTCAGGGCTGGGTGGCATCGCTATTCAGGTGCGTTGTGCGAGTTTGGAACATAATTAAAAGATATAAACAAACACGTCCTGCCCTGGCCTTGGTAGCTGAGCTAGAGGCCCAAGAGGGAGAAAATAAACATTTGGTAAGTGTTCCCAACAGTATGAATTAACTTTTGTCATATGAACTAATTTCCTTTTACCTTATAAGCAAAAAGAATAGCCCACTTTGTCTGAAGGCCTATAAGTAGAAAATAGATCTCATGGGCAGACTGGCTATGCTGCCTGACACTTCCAGACAGTCCAAGCTTCTTAAACAACTGTTGCATTGTAACATTTTTAGTTTGAATTTTAACATTGCATGTATGGCCTCAAAATTCAACTCTTACGAAGTGGACTAAAAAAGTCAATGCCAGAGACAAGCCTGCACCTAAGGCTGTTATATAGCTTGAGGTCCAGTTGACGCTATATACAAACTGTAGCAAAATGCACAGAGGTAACAACAAAGCATTGATATAAAAGAGAAAGCAAATAGATACCCATCTAGTAGCTGACTTGTACAAAGTGAACCCAGAGAACTCAGATAATTTGTGTCTTCCCCGCTTAAATTGTGCCATCTTAAAAACGACTTTTTCTTCATAACAGCTGTCTTGCCTCCTGTTTCAGTAATGACAATGTCTCCAGGGCGGGGGCAGCAATGGTTCTAAGGTCGAGTTTTAAAATGATCACTTTTCTTAAGTACTTCTCAGTGCAGTGCTATAATGCCACATGTTAATCTCAAAGCTTTGCATGGTAAACAAAAACACTTTTCTAAATCCAGAACATTTCATCATATTCTAAAATGTTTGTGGCATACTTTGCGTGGGTGTTTATTTGCAGGGCTCAGCTCGTACACAGTGGCCCTCATTATGACATTAGCGGTCATCTGAGCGCCACAACAGCAATAGCGGGGAGTACCGTTGCCAGGCTGGCAGTGAAGACCACCAAATTATCACCATGGTAGTGATCCCTCCCATAGACAGCCAATGTACCACCTGAACCACCAGTGAGGTCCGTCCACTGACCACGGCAGTAGCCATCTTTTCTGTCTGGCGGAAGACAATGACCCTCCCACCATATTATGACATAGCAGACCACCAGGATTTCTGGGGTGGGACCACCGCCACCAAAAGCCTGGCAGAAACACATCATATAAAAGGAGACACTCACCTCCAGGGACACAGGGGAGTCCGTGGCCACCATGCAACCCGAACTGGAAATTCTGACAATGCTGTACCACGCAATGGCAGTCCAGGAGCAGCAATGCCAATGAAGACGACAACAGTGAATACAGCCGGCTAGCACTCAAGGGAGGGAGGGAAGAGTGACACTCCCACATGCACAACACACACCATACACACGTGCCACACATCGAAAACTATCTGCAGAGCAATTCAACAGCAACATAAGCCAGGAGCAAAGAAAGCCAGGACACATACCTTTAGACTAACCAATGTAATATGTTGGGTATAGCGACCTCAAAAAAATAAAATATAACTATTTAATGAAAGGGCCATGGGCCAGTCCAATGTAAGTAAAATGCCGCAGGGCAACATCCAAGACCCATCTTGACTCCTGACAGCCCAAGTCACTCCACTGGGCAGGGGGATCATGCTGATGATAGGCAGGCACCTCGGGGGGTGGAGGGGTGCAGGACGGCTTGGGGGGTTCTTGGGAGGGGAGTTCTTGGACTTGGGTTTGGGAAGGGTGGGTTCTTGCTCCCTTGTTTAGGGCGGAGGTGGTTGCTTGGAGCGGGGGGCTGGAGTGCCACTCTTGTGCCCCTTAGTGGCAGGTGAAGCTTTAGAGGGAAGAACAGGAGTGGACTGGGAGCTGGAGGTACTGGGCTGGGGGAGAGGGATCTTCCTCCCACGGGAAGGCCCGGGGGGAGGAGGGAACAGGTCAAGGCGGGAAAGGAAAAGTTTCTTAGGTCCAATGGGGTGGGTTGTGGGAGGAGGTTTGGGAGTGGAAGTAGAGGGAGGGGTTGTAGGAGGAGTAGGTGTGCTGGACTTGGGTGCAGGTGCATGGACAGTGTGTGTGTTAGGTGGATGGATGTTGAGTTTCAGAGTGGGAGCGTGTGACCGGGCCGGCCCGAAAACGTCTCTAACAGCGTCATCCGACTCCGTGCCGGGCAAGACCGACACGTCAGTTCCGCGTTCCCATGTTGCCATGGGACCGCTCTCTGCGTCGATGACGCGTTTCCCTGTTTCCAGGGAAACGCTCGAGGACTTCCGGGCCATCGGGAGAGAAAAGGTGAAGGTACGCGAACAGCGAGGAGAGGGAGTTGAAGGAGCGAACGAGTACGAGCCAAATTCAGGAGCAGAGGAGCGGAGCGACGAGACAGGCGAGGAAGCAGCCGAAGCAGGAGAAGAGGAAAAGCGGACCACACACGGAGAAAGACCGGAGCAAGAAAACCGAGGAGCCAGCCACGACCCCGGAGGGTCGTGGCTTGCAAAGGTACGGTCCCTCCTGGGGACAAGAGAATTTAAACCTAAAAAGACACTGGGGAAGGGAATTGGGGAGTTGGGAGAGGTAAAAAGGGAAGGGGCACAGGTTGAGCAATTAAAGGGGAGACTGGCTATCTTGCGCAATCCGGGAGCACGGTGTGTTCACTAAACCCCGTCACCACTATCTTTTATCCCGTGCACTGGTACCTCGGTACACTATCCCTATTCCCCTACATCCCTTTCCCCCTTTTTTTTATAGGAAGAGTAACCCCAGAAACACCCTGTCACTTACCTTGGCATTTCTTCTGTTTTCTTGCCGTTAACCCACTGGAGCCACCCGAGTTCCCCAGAATTCACTGACCTAGGAAAGAAGAAGAGGAAGAAGAAAAACAGAGTCACAAGAAGAGAAGAACCACAGCCCAAAGACCCCTAGTGTAGACTGTAATCTTTTTGAACCAAAGAAAAGTAAAAGGAGAAAACAAATAAAAACCCTTTACTTACCGTACTTTCCGATCTCAGTCTGGTTTATACCGTTCAGCCTGCCACAGTGGTGTCAGAAGTGGGATTTAGCCCTAAGGCTAAGAACGGTATAGACAATGAGTGAAAGCCCTACTCTGGAGGACATGATTAAACAGCTGGCCGAAGGCCAGCGCCATTTACAGTTGGTGTGGGAAGCCCACCAGCGAGAGGCTAAGGATGATAGGGAGGCCTTACAGTCCGCCCTAAAGAGCCAGGCCACTATCTTGGCGAACAACCAACTGGTGCATGAGACGGCGATGAAAAAGTTAACAGAGACAATAGCCGCCAGTAAAGTTCACCCTAATGTCCCCAGTTCAGTTCTACAAAAATTCCAGGAGGGGGAAGACCCGGACTCTTTCTTTACTAACTTCGAAAGGGTGGCTTCCTCCGCCCAATGGCCGGAGGAAAGATGGGGACAATACATCGCCCCTTTGCTCACAGGACTTATGCAGGCGGCTTATCAAGCAGCTAATCCGGGTGGTACCACGTCTTACAAGGACATAAAGAAGAGCATTTTGGAACGGGTTGGCCACGATACTGAGTACTATAGAGTAAAGTTCCGGATAGTAAAATGGGGACAGAATGAGGACCCCCGAACCTTTTACTTCCGGGTTAAAGATTTAGCACTTAAGTGGTTAGGCCCGATAGGAACCAGCAGAGAAGATGTCATAAAGACAATCATCCTCAAGCAATACTTGGACTCCCTACCCACCAGTACCAAAAATTGGATAAGGCAACATCCAAAGGTGGATACAGAGCTTGCCATAGATTTGGCCTGTGCTTTCCACAGGTCTACCGACGTGAGACCACTACAACCCAGAATCAACATAAAACCCCTCGCACCACCACCAAAACCCGTCCCGAGATATCCTTTGGAAGAACCGATTCCCCGTAAACAAGGGGAGAGTCACCCAATGCAGGGACCACAATGTTTTAACTGTGGAGAATGGGATCATATAGCCTGCGTATGCCCCAGGAAAATAGATGGCGTTGAACCTATGGAGATAGGAGTAACCCGACGCAGAGTCCTATGCACTGGAGGGGGGAATGCCAAATTTAAACAAATCATAAAAATAAATGGACGGTCCCTCTCTGCCCTCATAGACTCGGGTTGTAGTCAATCCGTCATTCAACAAAATCTAATAGGTCCTGTGGATAAGAACTCCAGTCAATGGGTTACCATCTGCTGTATACATGGCGATAAGGAGCAGTACACCCTTATGGTAGTTGAGCTCGAGTGGGGGGAATATAGAGACTTTCTTCCCATGGGAGTTATGGACCAACTGATTGAAGAATGTATTATCGGTACAGACTATATGCATTTTCAACAACTCTTAAATTGTACCCAAAACCAGAGGGAGAACTTCGAATGGTGGAGTGAGGCTCCTTTTTTTGGTAACCCCATTGAGTGTCCCCCACACCGCAGGAAACTTTCCCGCAGGGAAAAAAGATACGAGAGATTGAAATTTCAGGCGACCAAAGAGAACAACCATCCCACAAGAGTTGTAGCTGAGAATTGTAGCACACCCATAAGCTTCCGCCAACATCAGAGAGAGGACCCTACCCTCACTCATGCTTGGAGAACAGCGAAATCCGAAGAAACAGATGAGGTGGGTCCCTATTTCCTAGTGCAAAGAAATCTTCTCTATAGGGTTACTACTACCAGAACAGGGGAACGCAAACACCAATTAGTAGTCCCAGAAGCCTATAGGAACCAAGTACTCTTTCTAGCACACAATCAACCGAGAGGGGGCAGCTGTTCTCCTTGTTAAACCAGTACCCACATTTCTTTTCGGAAATACCCCGGAGAACTTCCCTGATCTGTCACAAAATAAAAACACCCCCAGGACAAACTATCCGGCTACGACCTTATCGCATTCCTGAGGCTAGGAAACATGTCATAGAAGAGGAAATAGAGAAAATGATAACCTTAGGAGTAATTGAACCCTCTAGTAGCCCTTGGAGCTCTCCAGTAGTCCTGGTTCCAAAACCGGACGGATCAGTCTGATTTTGTATTGATTTTCGCAAACTCAATGCAATATCCCTGTTCGACACATATCCTATTCCCCGAGTGGATGATGTCCTCGAGAAGCTAGGGAGAGCTAAATATTTGTCTACGTTGGACCTCACTAAAGGTTATTGGCAGATTCCACTTTCCCCAGAAGATAAAGAAAAAACAGCCTTCTCTACACAATCCGGTCTCTATCAATTCACAGTGCTACCCTTTGGTCTCATGGAGCCCCGGCTACCTTTCAGAGATTAATGGATAGATTACTAAAACCCTTTCACACATTCTCTGCAGCCTATCTAGATGATGTCGTCATTTTTAGCGACACCTGGGTGGACCATCTGCACCATCTCAACCAAATCTTTAACACACTGGCAGGAGCCGGATTGACGGCTAACCCCAAGAAGTGCATATTAGGGAACACTGACATATCGTATCTGGGCTATAGGATAGGCAATGGAACCCTACAACCTCAAGTAACGAAAGTTGAAGCCATTAACCAAGCCCCAACCCTAAAAACAAAAAAAGACCTGCGTTCTTTCCTAGGTTTAGTAGGTTATTACCATAGATTTATTCCAGGATATTCCACTATTGCAGCTCCCCTTACTGATCTGTTATCCAAACATCACCCTAACAAGTTAGTACCCTTTACGGAAGGTCAAAAGGCTAGTTTTGAGCGTTTAAAATCCTCTCTTACATCGGATCCTGTCTTACAATGTCCTGATTTCTCTAGACCTTTTCATCTGTACACAGATGCTTCTAACGTGGGACTTGGGGCGGTACTCGCTCAGCCTGATAAGGAGGGTAGGGATCACCCGATTGTGCTTATCAGCAGGAAACTTCTTCCCTGAGAATGTCATTACCCTATCATTGAAAAGGAGTGCTTGGCCATTAAATGGGCGGTGGAGATCTTGCAGTATTATCTTCTGGGCAGACCTTTTATACTGAATACCGATCATGCTCCTCTTACCTGGCTTGCCTCCCACAAGGATTCCAACTCTAGAATCCTACGATGGTTCCTTGAGCTACAGCCTTTTACCTTCCAGGTTTGCCGTGTCCCTGGGTCGCAACAGGGTCCTGCGGATTACTTGTCCCGGTTCCCCTGCTCTTCTCCGGTCCTCGATCAGGACCGATCTTGGGATGGGGTGTGTGACCGGGCCGGCATGAAAACGTCTCTAACAGCGTCATCCGACTCCGTGTCGGGCAAGACCGACACGTCAGTTCTGCGTTCCCATGTTGCCATGGGACCGTTCTCGGCGTCGATGATGCGTTTCCCTGTTTCCAGGGAAACGCTCGAGGACTTCCGGGCCATCGGGAGAGAAAAGGGGAAGGTACGCGAACAGCGAGGAGAGGGAGTTGAAGGAGCGAACGAGTACGAGCCGAATTCAGGAGCAGAGGAGCGGAGCGACGAGACAGGCGAGGAAGCAGCCGAAGCAGGAGAAGAGGAAAAGCGGACCATACACGGAGAAAGACCGGAGCAAGAAAACCGAGGAGCCAGCCACGACCCCGGAGGGTCGTGGCTTGCAAAGGTACGGTCCCTCCTGGGGACAAGAGAATTTAAACCTAAAAAGACACTGGGGAAGGGAATTGGGGAGTTGGGAGAGGTAAAAAGGGAAGGGGCACAGGTTGAGCAATAAAAGGGGAGACTGGCTATCTTGCGCAATCCGGGAGCACGGTGTGTTCACTAAACCCCGTCACCACTATCTTTTATCCCGTGCACTGGTACCTCGGTACACTATCCCTATTCCCCTACATCCCTTTCCCCTTTTTTTTTATAGGAAGAGTAACCCCAGAAACACCCCGTCACTTACCTTGGCATTTCTTCTGTTTTCTTGCCGGTAACCCACTGGAGCCACCTGAGTTCCCCAGAATTCAACGACCTAGGAAAGAAGAAGAGGAAGAAGAAAAACAGAGTTACAAGAAGAGAAGAACCACAGCCCAAAGACCCCTAGAGTAGACTGTAATCTTTTTGAACCAAAGAAAAGTAAAAGGAGAAAACAAATAAAAACCCTTTACTTACCGTACTTTCCGATCTCAGTCTGGTTTATACCGTTCAGCCTGCCACAGAGCGTTTATGTGTTTTTGGAGGGAGCAGACAGGGTGGGAGAGGACAAACAAGACGTGTGTATGTATGTTGTTGTGGTGTCTGCAAGTGAGGTGGTTGTGCAGCATGAGGTTGTGATGGTGGTGGTAGTGACTGCGCATGTGGTGAATGGGGTGCTAGTCTGCGTGTCTTCCCATTGTGGTGACTGTGGGCAAGGCTGTACAGGTGGCAGGATCTGGGACTGATGATGCGGAAGAGGGGGAGACAGTGGAGGCAGTGGCTGTTGTATGTGTTTCTGTGTGCTGCCTGTGTGTGAGTTTGTGGAGAGACGTGCTGCCTGTGCTTGTCTGTGTAAGTCCTGACTGTTGTTTTGGATGCATGCTTGTCTGATTGTGTGCATGGGATGGGTTGGGGGAGAGGGCTTTGGGACTGGGAACAGGTAGTTGGAAGGGGGATGGAACCAGGGACACTGGTTGCCATCAAAGAGGAGGCCAGAGCCTGAAACGATCTCTGTAGGGCAGCCAAGCCACCGTGAATGCCTTCCAGGTAAGCATTGTATTACAGCATCTGGGATGCCAGCCCTTGGATGGCATTCACTATAGTTGACTGCCCTACAGAGATTGATCTCAGGAGGTCAATAGCCTCCTCAGTGAGAGCAGCAGGGCTGACTGGGACAGGGCCTGGGGTGCCTGGGGTGAAGGAGATGCCCACCCTCCTGGGTGAGCGGGCACAGGCTACTGGGTGGGGGCTACTGGGAGGGCGGTGCTGGTACAGGGGTGGCGGAAGATGTTGTAGTTGGAGAGGTCCACCACCACCAGGGAGCTTCCATTGGAGGAGGAATCTGAGTCAGATGTCATTGCTCCAGTCTCCCCCGTGGTGCTTCCCTCACTCTCCAACCCACTGGTCCCCTCGGCGTCAGTGGACTCTGCCTTATGGGTCCTGTGGGCTGCAGCTCCCCCATTCGCTCGTGCCCCTGCTCCTTCACCAGATGTTGCTAGTGCACACAAGGACAGGATGAGAAAAGGAGAGAGGGTGGGGAGAAAGAAAGGGAGCACAGGGTCAAACACAGCAACAACAGCACATATGGCATGCACATCACAATCACTCACTGGGACTAACACTGTGCAGTATGGACCACAATATTAAACCATTACCTGGGTACAACAGCAGTAAAAACTCCAAACACTACCATATGCACACCTACTGGGACTCATTAAGCAATGTCTGCCATGGTATGCTAGCTACTTACCAATTACACATTTACATACCACCATACATTGCTAAGCAGGACTCCACTAGATTAGCTAAACAGGCATATTGGGGCATCCACTGACTAGAACTTTGCACCCAAACCCCATGGCAGGCAACAAAAATTAATACAACACATTCTGTACTCAGCCCCTTTGGCTGCTGTGCTGCCCTCAAGCGCCCATCCATCTCAGGATTGGCCACCACCAATATGCGGGCCATCAGGGGTGGTCAGGGAGGCCATCCCCAGCTGGGCCTCTGCAGTGGGCACGCACGTCTCTGGCGATGGCATGCCACAATCCTTTCTTCTGATGGGCGCTGACCTGCATAGGGAACACAGATAAATGGACACCATGAACTCAACACTCCATTCTGTAACAGAAATGGCCTACATACTGCATAGATCCCACATTTAGCAGACACATGACCCGTACCTCTGCATACACTTTGCAAGCAGCTAAAACACCCTCCAAATGACACACTGCCAGCACACACATACAACTTCATGCAGCCATGTCGCATCCAACGTACCCATGATGTACTCACCTGTTGTTCTGGAGGTCTATACAACTGCCCATACAGAGGTAGGACCCCATCCATAAGCTTCTCTAACTCCTCCAATGTGAAGACTGGGGCCCGTTCCCCTGTAGCATGGGCCATTGCAGATTCCAGACACAGGACACAGCAGTACACACAGTGGAGGTGTTGAACCTTAGAAAGTCAGGAATCAAGTTAACTGGTACAGAGAAAATGGTGGTCATGTCCACGGCATTGAACACCATCACCGCCGGCGTTGATCATCATTGGTTCCTGAGCTCCATAGAACTCCATGTTAGCCAATGAGGAGTTGCACGCCGGTGCAGACCGCCTTCCACCATGAAGCCAAATGCCCGCAGAGTGAGGTCACAGAGTGTGGCTCGTAGGTGACCTTGAGTCTTCACACAATGTATGTCAGTGTATGGCAACTGGAGTTGTACTCCATGCCATTCTACATGAGTGTCACTCACCTGCATCCAGGTGACTCCGGCTAACTAAACCTGTCCTGGTTGTTGACCCCAGTGAGGAATCCGAGGACAGGGGCAGGAAATCGGTACAATGAAGCACATGGCCATACCTGGAGGGTCGTTGAACGTACATTTGGTTTACTGAAAGCCAGGTTCTGGTGCCTCCATTTAACAGGTGGATCCGTATGCTACGCCCCTAGGAAGGTCTGCCAGATAGTGGTGGTTTGCTGCATGCTGAACAATTTGGCCTTCAGACGCCACATGCCCTACCTGCAGGAGGAGGGGACAGACAATGCACCTGTGATAGCAGAGGAAACTGAAGACATTGATGAGGAGGAGGCGGATGTGGATAACAGGACACATATCATACAGCAGTACTTCTAATAACACTCAGGTAAGACTGTACTTCTGTTCATATCTCCATTTCATTAAAGTGCTGTGTGCTGCCTGCTGTGTTTCCAAGTGACTGTCACTTATGCTCTCCCTTTTTTGCAGATGTTGTTGTGGTCACAACTGTGTACTGATGTGATGACTACAGACTGCTTAAACACATTTTGATTAATGGATTCACACATTACAGGACATTTGCACAGGATACTGCAGTTCAATACATTGCACATTGTTGTAAGATAAAGCACAAATACTCCAGTTGTGTTAAAGGGTGTTTATTTCAGTGACAAAAAGGAAGTGATAGTGCAATAGAGTAGGATGATGGCGAACAAAAACTTCAGTGTAGTGGCCCAGTTGGTATGTAACACAGGTCAAGGGGCCATAAGAATAGGAGCAATGGCAGTCCAAAGTGAAAAGGTGACTCAGTGGCACACAAGAGAGACATTCTGGAGGGACTAATTTCCTGGCAGTGGTCTTGGTCTTGGCAACAGTATCTAGTGTCTGTCTGGGCCACAGGGAACATTTGCGGGGTGGTTTACCTTCTGCAGGGGGTGGTGTTGCAGGTCCTCCTGTCCACTAGCTACAGCAGATGTTGATGGCTTCTGAGTGGACTGGCTAGTGGAAGTGGGTCGCTAGTGTGCTCTGTTCTCCTGCATGGCGTTGGCCATGTCACAGAGCACCCCTACAGTGGAGGCCATGTTGGCAATTAGGTCCTGCAACCTTTGCTTGACCTCCTGGTGGTTTACCCTTGCTGCCGCTGGTTCTCCTGCATGATGGTGATCACCTGGCCCATCCTGTCCTAGGATTGTTGATATGCCCCTAGGACATGCTGTGAGTGCCTCCTGGGCAGTAGTGTTCCGGGGCCTGGCCTCCTCCTGGTGCACAGCTGAACTCCCACTGTCCCTGGCCCCCTGTGCCTGTGCCCCCTGAATGGTGTGCCCACTCCTAGTTACACCAGGACTTTCACCGTCTTTCCTGTGTGGTGTCGACTCAGGTCCCTGTACAGGTGGCCACACTACTGATCAATGTGTCCTAATGACAGAGGTTAGGGGACATTGGCTGGCTGCTGTGGTATTGGAGTTGGAGTGGGTGGGCCTTGTGATGGACTTGCTGTGGGATGTGGAAGCAGACTGACCAGTGGTCCCAGATGGGCCAGGGAGCTCATCTAGCTTGTAACATCCAGAGTTGCTGTCATTACTGAGGACATCTTCTGGTGGAGGACTGGGTTGCCGTGGCAACTGCTCGCCACTTACATTGGCTGGGGCATCTGTGTGGATGTGAGCGATTTGCTAGAGTCGTTGTCTCTCACATATTCTGCATTTCTGGCTTTCCTTATGGGTTTGGTGTCCTTCCAACTTTGGTTAGTGTATGGTGATGGATTGTGGGATTGGTAGTGCTACCTGCTGCCCATGCATTGCTGTTGCAGAGCTGGGAGGTGTGTGCTTGCAGTGGGTAGGGCATGCATGGGTATACGCTTGAGGGTGGTTATTGGGGTGGTCCACTGTATGGGATGGAGCGAGGTGTAGGGTGTCAGGGTGAGGGGGTGACATGTCATTGAGGTATTGGTGGAGGTAAGGTAGAAATGGTGATTTACCAGTGTCCAGCCCTCCAGTTACTCCAGTTAGACCCTCGGGATGCAGGATTGCCTCCCATGCTGTCAACTGTGGGGAAGGATGTAGGGGTCCACCGCCAGTCCTCATGATGGTAACCTGATACCTTGACGCACCTTTCGATTGATATTGTCCCACAGACTTCACCCTCTCAATGATCCTCTACCATTGCTCCATCTTCCTTACAATGGAGATCTGTTGGATTTGTGCACCAAACAGCTCTGGCTCTACCCTGAGAATTTCTTCCACCATCACCTGCAACTCCTTATCAGTGAAACAGGGGTTCTTTTGTGGGCACATGCCTATTGTGTAGTGTGTGTGTTGTGCAGAGGGTGTTAGGTGTTGAGGTAGGGTGTGTGGTGTGTGATGCGTGACAGGTGTATAGGTAAATGTGGTGTGTGTGCAGTTCTCTAAAGAGTTGGAAAGGTGTAGCAGTCTTTTCGGATTTGCAAAGGATTGTGGGTTGTGTGAGGGGGGTGTTTTATAGTGCTGTTGGTGAGTGTGTATGGTGTGTGTATACGTGTTAGGTGTTGGTCTTTTAATCTCTCCATTGTTGGCCTCTAGTGGTGTGGGGTGCCCAATTCTGCTGCGGCGGTGTGCACCGCCAATTGTTGACCGCTGTTGAGTGTCCGTTGTGGTGGGGAGGATGGTGAGTCCAACAGTTTTTCGCCTCCGTTGGGTCTGGCGGAATTGTGGTTGTGGCTGGTTTCTGTCGGTTTTGTGTTTGTGTGTCATTATCTGGTGGGCGGATTACCTCCTCCGCGGCAGTCTGTTGGCGGGCGTCACCACGGACGTCTTCTGAAAAGACCACCAATGTCATAATGAAGGCCAGTATCTTCCACCCTTGGCTTGGATCTCCCTGACAGTTTGTTGGTTTGCCCATTTCTATTGAACAGCGTGTATGGTGTGCTTAAGTATTTTAAGGTGCCGTAAGGTGCTGGTGAGGTCATAAACACATAAGCAAGTGTCTTGAAATTTCTTTGTTTAACATATGTGCTGCGTCAAACAAGATTCACTTTAATTGTAAATGTATTGTAAGGCGTGCATGCCATTAAAAGGAAATGCCACTTTTTAAAGTGCATTTTTGCTTCAATGGCAGTGATTAATGGAGTAATTTTTAAAAGAGGATTGTAACATCTCCATTTGTAATATAAGCATTCACACCTTTGAGCATCTTGACTATTAAATAAGATGTTTGATGCTGGTAAGGTATGTTGTACTACAAAAGATTTCCTATTAGACACACTACTTACCGTATACAGCCTTTAATTCTGATCCATGTTTACATCTTTGCTGAAGAGAATAAGACCCATAATTATCATTGTGTTGTGTCGCCCTTGTGCCACTCAAGGGGGTACAAGGGTGACACAACATTAAAGACAGACTTATCAAGTCACACAAGCCACCTGTCATGGCCCTGCATGGCTTGATAAATTTGGTGTAGCGCAAGGCAGAGCAAAATCTCTGCCTTGTGTTCCTCTGCCCCAAGGAGGCGTTTCAAAGGTGGAGCATGGGTGTTGCCATTAGGAAGAGCTCTCAATATCATTGGTTAGTGCTGGAGCTAATCTAGCAGATTTTATCTTTGCATGTTGGCACTGACATCATATTGGGATTAATAGGATTTCTAGTGTAAAATGCAAAGGAACAAACAGGGTTGAGTCTGCTTCCCATAGACTTGAGTCCAGCATTAAAAGGTCGGTAAGAATGAGGTGTAATCGACAAGATATATTATTTTTTGCTGTAATCACTAAGCTGTTCTTGCTTTATTATAAAAAAAAAAAAAACATTTGAAAGCTAGAGCATAACTCAATTTACTCTTAACAGTAGGAAGTTGCCACCCTTTTACTCATTCTCCATTCCAAAACATGACCATTTCTTCTGAGAGACTCAGGGCCTCATTACAAGTCTGGCAGTCTTAAGACTACCAGACTCGCAATGATGGTTGGACCGCTGCACTCCTGGTGGTCTGACTGTCATATTACGACACTGTCGGTCTGACCACCAGGGGACCGCCGCCACTGCCAAGAACATGGTTCCTGACAGGGTGGCAGCGGTCAGAGTCATGGTCAGCCACAGCAGAGCCCCTGTGCTGATCACTAGTCCTCTTTCCACCAGCCTTTTCATGGAAGGCTCCCTGCCATTAAAAAGGTTGGAGGAAAGGCAGTGCAGGGGCCTCCCTGCCCAGCATCCTCGGAATGTGCAGTGTCAGCTACGGCAGACAGTGCGCATTCCGAGGGTGCTAGTGCCCCCGCAGTGTGGCGGCACTGGGCTCGGCTTTGTGAGGAGCCAAGCGCAATACCGGCACATTGTTTCCACGTAGCTAACCGGTGGAAATCTCCTAATATAGATGTTTCTGCCAATCAACCCAATGAAGCATCAGAACAGGGCCACCAACCTCCTGATGAGGCCCTTAATTGTGTCATGTGCTCTGAACAAAAATGACTGGCCCCAGCTAAGAATCAAAACTGTTTTCTATCTCTGATGATTTCACTGACTTGTGCCCCAAAATAAGTAAATGACACCCTTGGACACATATAAAATAGAATGGTATGCTACAGTAGCTATTGGCAGTTGTGAGTTCTAAATAGTATTTTGTTATTTCTTAGCTCATGATTCTCAATTAACTAGGGACAATGATTGAATTTTGTCTCTTGCAGTTTCAGGTAGACCTCTGTCCCCTAATCAAGACACATTTCATCATTGGTCAGCTCCCAGTCACATTGCAGTTTATTTATTGCGACATGGGCAAGTGGGCACAATATAGAGAAATATACAGAAAAGAACAGGAATTGGATCTTGAATTAAAACATGGCTTGCCCCTGTCAAATCAGATAATACCAAAGCAGCATGGAAATACTTCCATATAGACCAGCATGACCATTATAATGTTTTGAAGCAACATGCAGCAACCACATACACCACTTACAATGTAATGCAGCGAATGCATCAATGGCATCCTTTGTGCAACCAACTTCTTTGATATATAATGACCAGAAAAATAGAAAACTAAGGTTACTATATAAACTGCTTATGGAACATCAACTAAGAATGTAGATGGGTATGGCAACACTTTTAAGGATGAATTCCCTGCCTTCCGATGCACCCTATCATATCTACAGTACTAATTAATTCGGTGCTAAGCTCATATTTCAAAGAGGAATTGCAGAAAGATATTGGAACATCACCACTTATAAATTTGCAAATCAATATAAATTTAAGTAAAAAAAGTTCTGTGCGTTTGTGTAAAGTACGTCAGCCTAAAGCTCAATAAATTGGTGAGCAACTTCCTTGGTATGGCAAAATTAGAGAAAACCCGTGCAAAAGATCTTGCTAATGCAGTCCTAAATTTGCTTGAAACTTGAAACATTGAGATTAGAAATTTAATTGACATTGGTACAGATGGGGCAAGTGTCATGTGTGGAACACAATTCTCGACATTCTCTTTGTTGCAAGGCAAGCAACCTTTCTTTTGCAGTGCATTTGCCATTACTTTCCCATCATCATTACTAAGAAAGCATTAAGGAGCCTCTCAAGTAATTTAGAATTAATGATAAGAGAAACTCACAACTGGTTTCCCCACTCACCAAAATGCCAGGCTGACTATAAAGATTTGCATCTCACACTGGACGGAGGCATGCTCCTGAAATTCATTCTGCCTTGCGAAACATGGCTGCTAGTGATGGCAGATTGTGCAAAGTATTTTATAGAACAATATGATGCCTTAAAATTACACTTTTGCACAGCATCCTATGTGCAATGCTGCTATGCAGCAAGGATGTTCCAAGAAATGTATCAAGATGAGACCAATCAACTTTGTCCCACTTTATGAAAAGCTGTTTTTCAAGAAGTAAAGGTAGTAATAAAATGTTTTAGCTAGAATCCTGAGATGCACTCCACATCTTTTGCGTTCTATAGACTCTGTATTTGTCCACACTGAAAAGGATAACTATGCTAAGGGGCAGATTTAAGAGCCCATAGCCCCTCCTTGTGTATTTTTTGTTTATGCTAATGAGGCCAAAATTGTAGCGCCAAATTTACAAAGTGGTGCAATGCGTGCATTGCGCCACTTTGTAAGCCTTTGCACTATCTCAAGCCTGTGCCAGGTATAATGTATGCATTAGGGCAGCCCAAAAAATAGACAAAGAAATCTAAGAGCTGTGCGTCATTTTTTTCTGCACTTTTAATGCCTGCTCAGAACAGGCATTTAAAGGAGGCACTCCATTGTTTATGATGGGCCTAAATGGACTTTGCAGGATTAGCATCAACATTTTTGAAGCTCCGAACTAGCGTCAAAAGCTAGTTTCCTATCTATCACCATTGTGCACCATATCTTGGATATGGTGCACACATGGTGGCGTTAGGGGGACGCTAAGGTGTGCAAGAAAAGTGGGGTTGCACTGGGTGCAGCGCCACTTTTCTTAAATCTGACCCTGAGTGTTCTTACCTGTAATGATCCAGAGAAGCTGCAGAGCCTAGATTCACAAAATTCTGTCATTTATCTTTCAAAGGAGGATGTGAGTCTGTGACTCGTTTTCTGTAAGAAGCTGGAAGAATATAAACTTACCTCTGCATCTAATTAAGGCATTGTGTAAAGGTGTCTGGAGTTCATAAATGTATTGGTTTGTGAATATCAGTTTTTAACTTTCAGATTTACTCAGCATGTTTAAAAAATTAGGCACTTTGAGTCCCTTAAATTGCTCACAGATCCCAAACCTCATGTAACTGATTTACCAGTTACATTTACACACTCCCATTTTAAATACTGGAGTCACAGTGGAGAAGTGTGTCTCCATGCTCATTTGCTGAGAGTTGAAACCTGGAATCCTTCTGAATGGAAGTGTACACTTACGCTGATGCTGCTGGCAACCATTGTTTTCACAAGCTTACTTTACATTCCTTTAAAGGATCCTGTGCTACTGTCACATATTAGCTCCAGGACAACCACAGTTATGCCTGTAACAGATGTAGAGAGGATCACAAATTGTCTCTTGTAGTTTTAGGTAGTGCCCTGACCTCTCATCAAAACACAGGTCATCATTGAGCAGGTTATCCCAGCAGTCAAGCAGTTGCATTTTAAATACTGCAACGTGGGCAATTTGGCTCAATTTTACAATATAACAAAAAGAGTGATAGTGGTTTCTGAATTTAAAAGATGGACTGTCTCTCTAAAATCAGGTAATACCAAGGCGGCAAAGAGAACTGCATGCCCAGTTCCTATGGCACCCTGCACCAACCTGTGAGTATAAGTGATTGAATGAACCTTTCAGAGTTTCCCATTATCAGCCTTGTCTACTTAACAGATGCATGCTTCAATCATTGAAACCAGTATATCCAGACATAGGATGTGGATATTCGACTTGCTTTCTGTCTACAAAATAAAAGAAAATAAACTTGATGCTGCAAAGTTCCATTGCGAAAAGGTGTGTGAAAGGACTGCTGTGCATGTGATTGAAGAGACGTTTAGTTAAAAGCTGTCAAACGTATAAACAACAACCCAAAAGTGGTTGAATGAACTATTTGCAGTTTCAATTTATTACTCTGTTTGCTTAAAAGTGCTTGCCTCAGTTTAGTTTAACAAATTTATAAAGCGCATAGCTACCCGAAGGCCTCCAAGCGTTAAAAAGGAAGTGATAACCCAGACGCAGGAAACAAAAAAAACCACTATGTTGAATATAATAGAGTTACGTCAAATATAGGAAGGTCTTTAATTTTTTCCAGAACGGTAGTTCAAAGGGTTCTTGCTGAAGTTCTAGGAATAGGGAATTCCAAAGGTGAGCTGTCTTAACTGAGAAGGAGTTACCTCCCCATGACAATCTCTTGAACCGTGATATATGAACTAGCTGGGTGGTGGAAGATCTCAGGGTGTCTGAGACAATCCCATGCTGCTATCTTCAGCCCTAAAACAACATTTATCACTTTTGCCAGTGCCACGACCAGACTTAGGGCCTGGTTACGAGTTTGGCGGTCTGACTGCCAGACTGCCATGGTGGCAGTCGCCAAAGAACAGCCATGTTGGTGGTCATTCAGACTGCCGTATTATGAGTTACACAGCCAGGCCTGCCAAAAGACAGCCAAAATACCGACACTGCCAGGACTCTGGAGGGGGGGGAAAGAGGCGGCCTGATCACTGGCACTGCCAGTCCGACAACCAACCACCAAAACTATTACAAGTTGAAAATCACCATGGCGGTCTTGCCATGGCGGTCTTCCAATGACGGTGTGAACAGGGTGGTGGAAAGACCTCAAGGAAAAGGTACGTTTCATGTCCTCCAGGCACCATCTGGCAGTCCACAAGACTGGCGGTGGTCCACCACCTCCTACCCCATAGCTCACATCATGGGAGGAGAAAGTCTTGGCCATCCTGCATCCCGAAGGCTTGACAGAAATACCCGGAGGAGTCGAGTCGGATAAGTCACATCAACAACATTTGCCCACCAAAATGGATTGGCATGCATGCTCACTGATCACCTTTCCCCACCTACAATGTCACATCACTTAACAGTCCAATTTCCACCTGTTTATAAAGCCCTTTCTGGCCTCCTACATGCCAATTACACCCATCTGGGGGAACAACATCTCTGTATAGTTGGTGCAGTACAGGGATTGACAGCAGTAAAACTCTCAGAAGGCATTGTTTCACTATCACTAAGACCAGAACAGTGTAGCCCAATCCAAATCACTACCGTTATCAATTCCACATTGGAGTGTAACCACCTGAGAGGACTGAAACTGTACAGTGTGTGGGTAAGACAGGCCAAGACAGCAATGCCAAGGTCAGCAGGCACTGGTGATGCCACTCTACTCAGCCAATACTGTGTTCACTGCTATTAGTTCCATTGCCCCTCTACTCAGCCTCTGCCATGTACTCACCCATGGGGATATAACTGGATAGGGTGTGGGTAGGACAGGCACAGACAGCACTGCCAAGGTCAGCAGGCACTGGTAATGGCACTCCACTCAGCCAATACTGTGTTCACTGCTACTAGAACCATCCCCCTCTACTCAGCTTTTGCCATGTACTCACCCACAGGGATATTAACTGGATATGGTGTGGTTCTGACTGGCAAAGACAGCAATGCCAAGGTCAGCAGGCTCTGGTAATGTCACTCCATTCAACCAATACTGTGTTGCCTGCTGCCAGGACCATTCCCCCTCTACTCAGCCTTTGCCATGCACTCACCCTTGTGGATGTTAACTGGATAGGGTGTGGGTAGGACAGGCACAGACAGCAATGACAAGGTCAGCAGGCACTGTCTACTCAATGCAAAAAGACAAGCTCAAAGTGCAACATCCACTTACATCAACTTGCTGCGAAAGTCTAGTCACCGGAGAGGATGACTTATGTATGTTGTGTATAGAACTTGGTGTAACATGACTGTAAATCCTAGGAGGAACAATACCTCTAACTCGGTAACCAGCACACTGTCCACAATGAAACTGTGCTGCTGTCTGTTAAGTCACAAATGTAGGTTACCTCCCAGGGAAGGACCAACATACAGATCATAATATACTCTGTGATCTGCCTAATCAACTATATCCATCTTGAGCAGATAAGCCAATATGAAAATAATGTGGACAGGAAGGACAGCCCAACCTAAGTGAATGTAGGAAAACTCAAAGGTACCAAGATGCCTCATCCAAATGTTTGTGGCAGGACACATAGGGCCTGATTCTAACTTTGGAGGACGGTGTTAAACCGTCCCAAAAGTGGCGGATATACCACCTACCGTATTACGAGTCCATTATATCCTATGGAACTCGTAATACGGTAGGTGGTATATCCGCCACTTTTGGGACGGTTTAACACCGTCCTCCAAAGTTAGAATCAGGCCCATATTCACAATGCACTAGGATCGAGGTCTGCCTGCATAACAGTCTACTATGTCTTGGAATGACCTAAGCCACATCATGCACATCCACTGTTTTGACTGGACTGCTGGAAAGGGAGGAGTCCATGAACAGATATCCAAGTGCCAAGATACTCAGACATCCTGTTGTAAGGTGAAATGGAATTAGCCTGTTCCCCAAATGTCAGGCCTATACAGTTGACAGCAGGTATGCCTCTCACATAAGGAAAAAATGCGAAGCCAATGTGTACATGGCCTTAGTCAAATGTCTCTGTAAACTGTTGGTGGCACATGTCACAATACAAACTGAAATATAATGTCTCTCACTCCAACAGGTCTACTTGAAACTGGGTACACAGATACCTATCAAGACACTGCTGCTCCCCCCATGGATCAAGCCCTAAGTGAGGGTACTACTCCTGGACGTGTGGACATAGAGGACTGTGCTGGCCATCTGGGGAACCTGGTCAGATGACACCCATCAGTCACACCCTGACTACATCAACTCCTCCCAGCCCTGTTGCATGAACATCTCAGGCAACTAGTCACCCCCGAACCAGGACCCAGCGGACGGACTCAACAATTTTGTGGCCCCCCAGTCGAGGTACCTGTATCACAGCTATACAGCTCTGACAATGATCGACCTGGACCCAGTGGTGGGGTTCAAACTGTGCCAAAGGCACAGGCATGTGGGGGTAGGGTATGTGGGAGGGATTGTGTGGGCCTGGGAATAAGGCTGCTGGGGGTGGGTCTGGCCAGGACACCATCTCCCAGGTTTTGGGAGCTTACCAACAATCCCAAGGCATGATGGACCAGGTACTCACCAAACTCAGAGAGATCAAGCAACTGAAGAGGTATTAGCACCATGAATTATTGCAACAGTGGGAGGCTCACAATGTCACCTGGCCTCCCTGACAGGGGTGCTGAGGGACATGAACACCACCATGATCGGGAACCAAGGATAATACTAGACCCCTCACATTGGTCTAGTAACATCTGCCCCTTCAACCTCAGTGGTAGCCAGTGAAAGGGAGGGTCTACCAGTCGAAGGACCTGCCTCAGACACCTCTGCCTCTGTAGCTGAACCCCCCTCCCCGCAAGCAGGGACGCCCAACCAAATGACCAGGAGGTGCAGATGCCAAGACCTCAACCACTGCAAGGAAGTGACCCCTTTCTAATGGAGCCCCTTTGTGTGCCATAGAATCACTCTGTTGAATGTTCTTTACACACTCTCCAATTGCCAGGATAGTAGGACACTGGACTTTGGACTTTATATGTTGTGGCAGCTACTTCAATGATTACAACCACTATGACTGATGTATTCACTATTTGCATTTTTGGTTTAAACAAAGTCATCTCTGTGTTCAGACCGCATGTGAATAAACTCACCTGGCACACAATCAATGCCTAATAGTGATTTGTCATCATTGTGGGATGTGCAAAGTGAAACTGAGGGACTCTTAAGATGGTAATGTAAGGAGGGATGTGGCACAGGCACTGTCAGGCTAAGGATTACTTTCAAGAAAACACCACAAGTGGTCACTTACACAAAATTGTTTCTTTACACTGTACAGCTCATCCGTGTAGGGCCTGCAAACCCAAATATGCTCCAGAACCCACATCTGGCGTTTAGTAAAGTGTGCCCCTAAGCAAATCACCTGCCCTTGCATGGGCCAATGATTGTTGTTGCCTTTGAGAAATGTTTACTTGAGCCAGTGCTTGTTTTATAACTCATGTAGGAATCTGGGGCACGTGTCACTTGTTGCCTGAGCTTGTGGCATCCTTATGACTCAGACTGGGTATGGCCGGGTACAGCAGCCTCATGATTCAGACTGGATGCGGCCAGGTAACTCAGACTGTGTGTGGTCAGGTGATGAGGTAATTGCTTGCTGTCAGAGGTCTTCAGATGCAGAGTGGAATTCTGTGCTCCTCTGTGCTTGTTCCTGGGTCGTCTATTTCACAGCCCACCACTGCAGATGCCGATCTTAATAAAGAAGAAGAGATCAAGAAGATTAGCATCATAAAAGGTGGTAATGTGCTGCACTTGCTTGAAAAGCTTCTTACTAGTTACCTTTGACAGTTGATTGCTGGAAGTTCAGACAGGCTGTGCGCACTAGAAGGGCATGTTATCAGTGTTTTTGGTTACTTGAATACTTGCTGCCTGCCGAACAATAATCCTCATTGTTGTTTGCTTGCAATGACAATACAGTTTTTAGCATGTTTTGAACAATTCTTATTTTAGCGATGTACTATGAACATGTTTGTTTTAGTTAAGATTGATGTATCCTTTCTGTGATACCAGTCATTGCCTATGATACAGAAAACCCTCAGTGCTTGGCACACGCTAGTTTCAAAACGTCCATCAAGAATTAGTTATTTCCATGTTCAATTGTCACTGTGATGTAACACCAATTACATACATAAGTGATCTTTAGTATATTAACTCTATGCTCTCGGTGTGTTTAAAACACTGAACTGTGTTCTTTCCAATACTAACATGCTGCGCTGATTAATCCCTAAATATGTTTGAAATCTAAATACTTAGGAATTGATTTTCATTCTTTATTACCTGTTATATGTCTATGATTATGAGTGTGATCCTGTTTTAGAAAGTCTCATCAAAACCCAATGAGCAAGACCTACACTGAATTTCTGGAACACTTTAGGTAGGTCTTCCAGTGTTGCCACATTGACTTGGGAACAAGGTGGGAAACATGTAGATAGTATAGAATGCTAAACATTGTGGCCCATATTTATACTTTTTGACGCTAAACTGCGCTAACGCAGTTTAGCGTCAAAAAGTTTTGCGCCGGCTAACGCCATTCTGAAGCGCCATGCGGGCGCCGTATTTATTGAATGGCGTTAGCCGGCGCAAGCAGACCGGCGCTGCCTGGTGTGCGCGAGAAAAACCACGTACACCAGGCAGCGCCGGCGTAGGGGGAAAATGGCGCATGGGCGTCTTAAAATGGGGCAAGTCAGGTTACGTCGAAAAAATCGTCGTAACCCGACTTGCGCCATTTTTTTTCGACGCCCATCCCCCATCAACATGACTCCTATCATTGTAAAGATAGGAGTCATGCCCCCTTGCCCAATGGCCATGCCCAGGGGACTTCGGTCCCCTGGGCATGGTCATTGGGCATAGTGGCATGTAGGGGGGCACAAATCAGGCCCCCCTATGCCAAAAAAAATTATAAAAAAAAAATAAAAAAATACTTACCTGAACTTACCTGAATGTCCCTGGGGTGGGTCCCTCCAGCCTTGGGTGTCCTCCTGGGGTGGGCAAGGGTGGCAGGGGGGGTCCCTGGGGGCAGGGGAGGGCACTCTGGGCTCATTTTGAGCCCACTTGTCCCTTAACGCCATGCCTGACCCAGGCGTTAAAAAGCGGCGCAAATGCGCCGTTTTTAGCCACGCCCACTCCCGGGCGTCTCTTTTGCCCGGGAGTATAAATACCACGTAAAGGCCTGGGAGTCATTTTTTAGACGGGAACGCCTCCCTTGCATATCATTAACGCAAGGAAGGGGTTCACGCTAAAAAATGACGCACATTCCGGGAACTTTGGCGCTATACGCCTCTAACGCCATAGTATAAATATGGCGTTAGTTGGCGTTAGTTTAGCGTCGAATTTGCGTCGAAAAAAACGACGCAAATTCGGCGCAAACGGAGTATAAATACGGCCCTGTATCTGGTTGCAGGTTCCATACTGTTTCTTGAAGATCCCTAAGCAGAGGGGTGAGCCGTCAAAAGCAGGAAAGGAAACCCTGACAAATACACCTAGTATGTGGGAATTGGTGAAGAGTAGTTTTAGTATATCAGTTACATGAAAAGTGTTATTTGACTAAGGCCCTCATTACAAACCTGGCGGTAAATGACATCTACCGCCGTGCTGACAGCCACCAACATACCATCACCGTGGCGGTTTATGACCCACACAGAAAATACCACCACAATACAGACACCCACACAAGTCTGCCACAGCAAAGGTCAGTGATTAACTGGTGAGAGCAAAACCCACACCGTCACACCAACAGGAACACGCCCACAGTATCACGACCCACGAATCAACGCTGCAGTCTTTCAACCGCTGTAAACATTGGCGGTACACCATGCTGCGCTCAAAATACACACACACTTACAAAACTACACCACATTGGACAATTCAAAATACACACACCTGACAGACATACACACACCACACCCACACCACTATAAAACACACACCCACATTACCCACAACCCCTTACAACCAAAAAAATAGAACAAGCAGAAAAAGACAAGCAAAGAGCACACCTTCACTCAGAGGCACAGAACACCATTACTCATACACCATCCACACACATCACATAATACATCACAACACATCAACCCACACATCACCTCACACGTATCACTCACACCACATCATGGCACCTCAAAGACACCCCAGGTTTTCTGAGGAGGAGCTAAGGGTCATGGTGGAGGAAATCATCCGGGTAGAGCCACAGCTATTCGGACCACAGGTACAGCAGACGTCCATTGCAAGGAAAATTGAGCTATTGCGGAGAATCTTTGACAGGGTCAGCGCCATGAGACAGCATCCAAGAACCAGGGATGATATCAGGAAGAGGTGGAGAGACCTACAGGGGAAGGTGTGTTCTGTGGTATCACAACACCAGATAGCAGTACAGAGAACTGTCAGTGGACCCCCACCCCCTTCCCCACAACTAACAACATGGGAGGAGCAAGTCTTGGCGATCATGCATCCTGAGGGCCTCGCAGGAGTTGCAGGAGGACTGGACTCTTGTAAGTCAAATCTTTACTACTGTATCCCCCCCAACTCTACCTGCATGCCGTCACTAACTCCTACCCCTACCCTCACCCCCATCACTCCAACACCTCACATATACCGCACTATCACAACCCACACATCCCAATACCAAGCCCTGCATGTAACACCAATGCATGGACCCCCATCACAGACCTGCATGGACACCCATTATCACAGCATGCACACTAGAGAGACTCACCCACCCCACAAAATCAGCAATCACACAAGGCCAAGGCGACAGGAAAGGCACAATTCTATAAGGGAAACACACCCATTGCACAAGATGGCACACACAGATACAATAACAATGCATTTGCATCCCAACAGGACCCCTACCCAATGTCACCGGACAGGAGGTGCCAGCTACATCCAGTCCCCCCACAGAAGAGGCCCACAGTGATGACAGCAGCTCTGCACGCCTGGATCAGGATGATCAGCCTGACCCATCTGGGACCTCTGGACAGTCAGATCCCCTGCCACAGTCCCAACCCACCACAGAGGCTCCCTCCTCAGGAAACACCAGCACAGCACCCACCCAGTGGGCCCATGCCACTGTCCCCAGGACACATCTATCAGCAGTGTGTCTACCACTACAGGGACCCCAGGCAACCCTACTAACCCAGAATGATCAGGGACCTGGGGTCAATGGCAGTGGGCACACAGTTCAGGGGACAGAGGCACAGGACAACAGGGAAGCTGGGAGGACTGGTGTGCTACAGGGGGAGGACAGGTCCAGGGAACCGACCCTCCACGAGGCACTCTCCAACATCATGGGAGCATACCACCATTCCCAGGAGACCATGGGCACAGTACTGGCCAAGTTTCAGGAGACCCAGCGGCGGCAGGAGGGACAGTACATGGGGATCAGGGATGACCTCACCAAAATCTACACTCTCCTGGTCACCATAGCAGGTGTGCTGGCTGATATGTGCAAGACCATGAGGGAGGCAGTGGCTCAACAAAGGGCCCCTGACACTAGCCAAACCGAGGAACAGATCTCCACCTTCGCCAGCACTAGTGGACAGGAGGCACTGCCACCGGAGCCAACAGGCCACCAGCACCCCACCCCCTGCAGAAGTAGAACCACCCCGCAAACGGTCCCTGTGAGCCAGGCAGAAGACAGAGAACATTGCCAAGACCCCCGCCAGATAAGAGGACCCTCCTGATTGTCACCCTTCTGTCCCACTCTTTTACCCTGTCCACCTTGAACTGACATTGCTCCTCTTCTATGCCCCCTTGGACAATGCACCTGTGATGCCATGAGACTGGACTCTACCATGGACCTTCCTCCACCTTCACCCCAGCCCCTTGCACATACCTCTATACTTAGTAGCGCCTAAATAACCACCCTTTAATCAAATACCAATCTGGAGTCCGTCTGATGATTCACAAATATATTGCTAAAACATAAGCAAACCATTGCAAGGTATATTTTCATTTACTCATACCAATGTATGGCAGTTGTTGGGCAGCAGTAGACATAGCAGAAGCCAGAATGGGGTACACAGATCTGAAAAAAGGAAATCCAAAGGGAACAGTCAGTGTCCCTAGACAGAGGGTAAGAGGCTGCCATGTACAATGTCCTAAAGTAAACTGAAATGTGAAGAGGAGTTACAGTCTCTTACCTGTGTGTCACTGGAAGTTATGCAGTATAATGTTAGTCCTGCCGTCAACATGTTCTTCCTCTGCCTCCTCTTCCTCATTGTCCACAGGCTCCACTGCTGCCACAAGGCCATCACCAGTCTCATCCTCCAGCAGAAAAGGCACCTGGTATCTCAATGCCAGGTTGTGCAACATACAGCATGCCACGATGATCTGGCACACCTTCTTGGGTGAGTAGTACAGGGAGCCGCCTGTCAGATGGAGGCACCGGAATCTGGCTTTCAGGAGGCTAAATGTCCTCTCAATAATCCACCTAGTTCATCCATGTGCCTCATTGTAGCGTTACTCTGCCCTTGTACTGGGATTCCTCACAGGGGTCAGTAGCCATGAGAGGTTGGGGTAACCAGAGTCACCTGCAAATATCGAGGGACAATTGTGAAACACACACTAACCCTTAGAGACAACCCCATACCCAGACACCTACATATAGGCGGTTATTCCGACCCTGGTGGTAAAAACCGCCAGGGCCGGGGTCCGCGGGAGCACCGCCAACAGGCTGGTGGTGCTCCTTTGGGCATTCTGACCGCGGCGGTACAGCCGCGGCCAGAAACGGAAAGTCGGCGGTGTACCGCCGGCTTTCCGCTGCCCAGGGGAATCCTCCATGGCGGCGCAGCTTGCTGCGCCGCCATGGGGATTCCGACCCCCATACCGCCATCCTGTTCCTGCCGGTTTCGGCTGCCAGGAACAGGATGGTGGTATGGGGTGTCATGGGGCCCCTGGGGGCCCCACTTAGAATTTCAGTGTCTGCTTAGCAGACACTGAAATTCGCGACGGGTGCTACTGCACCCGTCGCACCCCTTCCACTCCGCCGGCTCCATTCAGAGCCGGCTTCCTCGTGGAAGGGTGTTTCCCGCTGGGCTGGTGGGCGGTCTTTTGGCGGTCGCCCGCCAGCCCAGTGGGAAACCCAGAATGACCGCCGCGGTCTTTTGACCGCGGTACGGTCATACTGTGTGGGGACCTTGGGCTCACCTATTAGCCACACCTGGTGCCTCTGGAGTTGGCTCATCACATAAGGGATACAACTATTGCGCAAGATATAGGAGTCATGCACAGAGCCATGATACTTGGCATTCACATGGGAGATGTACTGGTCCGCCAAACACACCATTTGCACATTCATCGAATGGTAGCTTTTTCCATTTCTGTACACTTGTTCATTTCTCCGAGGGGGGGGGGGGGGACAAATGTTTCATCAGAGCAGACAACACCCTGCTCAATACATTTGAGAACACTGGCTGAGACATCCCTGATGCCATGGCCACTGTAGTTTGGAAGGAGCCACTTGCCAGGAAATGGAGCACTGACAGGACCTGCACTAGAGGGGGGATACCTGTGGGCTGGCGGATAGCTGACATCAGGTCTGGTTCCAATTGGGCACACAATTCTTGGATTGTGGCATGATCAAGTCTGTATGTGATTATGATGTGTCTGTCCTCCGTTGTCGACAGGTCCACCAGGGGTCTGTACACCGGAGGATGCCGCCATCTCATCATCTGCCTCAGTGGTTCTAGCCTATGGAGGAGAACAGTGAGCAGAAGGTCATTTACCAAATAGATAGCACAACTTTGTCTGAATTAATGTTACAGAAGCCGTGTGTTAAATCGTGAGTCAGTATATGTGTCAATATGTGCTGTGACGTAGTGAGGTGCCATGCCATGTGATCCCCTGAAATGGTGGCTGCCTGACTTGTGAGGAGGGACAAGGGGAAATGAGGTAACTGAGCTGGCGTTGAGCAGACTGCCGTGCAACTCCGCATTGGTTATCATTGGGCCCTATGGGTCCTAGGAGCCAATGGCAATGTACACCTGCAGTGACGGTATGCCTCGCCACGGACGTCACCGCCATTCTCTACCCATTCACTCACTTGATACTTGACCATCAACAGGAGAGGACCTACACTGCAAGTGCTGCTGAGACCTGAGTCTGGAAGCGTTAATGGCTACAGTGTTTGGGGAAAGGGCCCCTGCCTTCACTGCGGAGGAGTAGGACAAACTGCTGGATGGGGTCCTCCCGCAGTACAAGCTACTCTACGGTCCTCCAGACAAACAGGTGAGTGCACTGTGAGCATGATGGTGGGCAATGCCTGTTCGGAGTGGTGTGGATGGAAGCATGTTGGGAGGTGGCCTGAGTGCTGCATGTGAGGTGGTCAGTGTATGTGCGTCAGGGCATGGGTGGGAACTGGTGGGCAATGAGTATGATGGTCCGAGTGGGTGAGTAATTAAATTTTTCTGCTCTGTTTACCCTTAGGTCAGTGCCCACCAGAAGAAGGGTATTTGGCGTGCCTTCGCCAAGGAGGTGTGGACCCTGGGGGTCTATCACAGGCGGAGCACCCACTGCTTCAAGAGATGGGAGGACCTGCGCCGCTGGAGCAAGAAGACAGTGGAGGCCCAGTTGGGCTGGCCTCCCAACGTGGAAAGGGTGCCCATCGCACCATGACCCCCCTGATGTTCCGCATCCTGGTGGTGGCCTATCTGGACTTGGATGGGCGTGTGAGGGCATTACAGCAGCCACAAGGGGGTGAGTGCAGATTCTGAATCCTGATTTTGCACGCTTTAGGAGCTAGCTGGGTGGGGGATGTGGGCTGTGGGTGCCCCTAGGCCAGGGCGTGCATGGCAGGGTAGGTCCCTTGTTTGCAGGTTCAGAAGCACCCCTACCCCAATGGTACAATTGGGCAATTATTAGTGTGCAGGGTCCTGTGGGTGTCAGGTGTGCAGGTGCTGGCATTAGGCATTGTACCCCATGGGCTGGTGACTACCATAGTGAGTGGTTGGGCAAGGCCTAGTGCATAGGGCATCTCAGTGTGTGTTGTGTCCGCCAACGGTAGTGGTGTTGCTGGCACTGACCATGTGTGTCCTCTGTCGTTCCTCGCTTCTTATTTTGTAACCCTGTCCTTGTGTGCATTAGCATCATCTGGCGGAGGAGCAGAGGCACCGGTGATGGAGGGAGCTGCATCCCACACGGCCCATGAAGGTGAATCCACGGAAGGTGAAGGCACCAGTGGGACGGAGGGCGAGGGTAGCTCCATGATGGGGACAGGAGGGGATACCAGTGACAGTGACTCCTCCTCTCATGGAATCTCCCTGGCGGTAGCGGACACCTCTGTGCCCACCCCAACGACACGTACAGCCACCCCCCCCACCAGCACCGCCCTCTCAGCAGCCCCTCAGCTTGTTTCCCGTGCCCGCTCACCCAGGATGGTGGGCATCTCCTTTGCCCCAGGTACCGCAGGCCCTGCCCCAGTCAGCCCTGCTGCCCTCAGTGAGGAGGCTATTGACCTCCTGAGATCCCTCACTGTTGGCAGTCAACCATTCTGAATGCCATCCTGGGTGTCGAGGGGCATTTCCAACAAACAAATGCATACCTGGAGGGCATTCATTCTGGCATGGCGGCCCAACAGAGAGCATTTCAGGCTCTGGCCTCAGCACTGATGGCAGCCAGTGTCCCTGTGTCCAGCCCCCCCCTCCAACTTCCACTACCCAGACCCAATCCCCTCTACCTCAGCCTATCCAGAGCACACCTTCAGACCAGCATGCACACACATCAACACACAAAAGTGGCTCAGGAAAACATAAGCACCACACATCATCACACAGGCACTCACACAAGCACCATACCCATGCACACATACCAACATCCACTTCCTCCACTGTGTCCCCCTCCTCCACGCCCTCCACCTCCCTCCCAGTATCGTCACCACTCACACCTGCATGCACTACATCATCAGCCACTGCCTCCATCACCAGCAGGCCCATCACAACACACCGCTCACGAGCAATCACCACCCCCACAACCATTCACATGTCCTCTGTGTCCTCTCCCAGTGTGTCTGTGAGCCCTCCTCCCAAAGTACACAAACGGAGGCATAAACCCACTCAACAGCCATCCACCTCACAACAGCCTCCAGCCCATACACCTTCACCCAAACTCAGCAGACCTACACCTCCTACAACCACTACCTCTTCCTCCAATCCCACACCCCCTCCATCTTCCCATCCCAGTGTGTCAAAAAACCTTTTCCTAGCTAACAATAACCTCTTCGCTACACCTCCCCCGTCCTTCCCCTAGGGCCAGGATGTCTAGATCCCAGCCCAGCACCTCAGCCACCAAATCTGAGTCCGCTGTGGTCCCTGCAAGTCTGGGAGGATCAAAGGGGTCACACGTCAGAGCTGCCAGTGTGCCACCTACAGATGGGAAGGACCACCCGATTCCGCCACCTGCCAAGGTCAAGAATTGGCCGGCATGCAGCAGGGGAAAGTCGCACCACCCACCCAGCAAGGCCTCATCCAAACCCAAAGAAGACAGTGCTAAGGTCCCAGCAGCAACTACCAAGGTGGGGAAGGGACACAATATAAAGGCCAAGTCACCTCACGGCACGAAGCCTCCTGGTGAGGGGCTGATGACCACCATTTCCCCAGAGATGGCAGCGACCTGTACCATGGTCACCACCGCCGCAACGACCGCCACCTGCCCCACCACCTGCACCGCCACCTGCACCACCGCTGCCACAACGTCAGTCAGCAGCATCCTCACCAGTGATCAGCCGTCTGAGGCTGCCGGAGACGGTCTGGTGTCTCTCTCCACCACTACAGACACCTGCACCACGGGCAGCACCAGCAGCATCTTCACCACAGCCACCGCCGCAGCCACTGTCACCTGCACCCCCATCTGCACCACCACGTGCCCAGCCGGTGCCACTACATCGGAAGTCAGCAGCATCATCAGTGGACAGCCATCCGAGGCTGCAGGTGATATCCTGGACCCTGGACACACCACATGAGTCACCACCACCAGCACTGGCACTACCAGCAGTTTGCAGCCTAAGTCGCCGCAGGATGGAGTGTGGCTCTGCCTCCATGGAGTATCATGCTACCTGTTCCATGCACATCTTGTGGCTCAGACACCCAGGTGAGAGAATGTGAACTGCCACACCACAGGTGCAGCATCACTGGGCACAATACCCCCTCCAGAACCAATGGAGATATGCATCCACTCCCCCAATCCTTGGCAGGATGAAGCAGACTGGGCACAATGCCCCCTCCAGAACCAGTGGAGAATGGCATCCACTTCCCCAATCCTTGGCAGGATGAAGCAGACTGGGCACAATGCCCCCTCCAGAAAACATCGAAGAAGCCATCCACTTGAGAGACTGTGGCTTTGCACTCCCCAGGACCAAGCAGTGGGCAAACCACCCACTTGAGAGACTTGTGACACAGTGGCTTTGCACTCCCCAGGACCAAGCAGTGGGCAAACCACCCACTTGGGAGACTTGAGAGACTGTGGCTTTGCACTCCCCAGGACCAAGCAGTGGGCAAACCACCCACTTGGGAGACTTGAGAGACTGTGGCTTTGCACTCCCCAGGACCAAGCAGTGGGCAAACCACCCACTTGAGAGACTTGTGAGACTGTGGCTTTGCACTCCCCAGGACCAAGCAGTGGGCAAACCACCCACTTGAGAGACTTGTGACACAGTGGCTTTGCACTCCCCAGGGCCAAGCAGTGGGCAAACCACCCACTTGGGAGACTTGAGAGACTGTGGCTTTGCACTCCCCAGGACCAAGCAGTGGGCAAACCACCCACTTGGGAGACTTGAGAGACTGTGGCTTTGCACTCCCCAGGACCAAGCAGTGGGCAAACCACCCACTTGAGAGACTTGAGAGACTGTGGCTTTGCACTCCCCAGGACATCGCTGTGGGTATGGAGCCCCCTCGAGGAGCAGTGGCGTAGTACCATCTTTCGGCTGAGGTGCCCCCCCTCCCCTTTCCCCTGAGGTGCCTGTGTTTGTTCCACCTGATGCCCCTGCAGTGTTCTCTCCGTTTTGAGGCAGGTGTCATGTGTGGGCTTCGCCCATGCTTTTTGGGACCACTAGTCCATGGACATTTACAAGGGACAGTGTATGGCCTTTTGTACATAATGTAAATATTTGTATATACTGATTATTAAAAATTCTATTGCTATAACTGAATGTTCCAATATAACACTGGTTAAACTCATTTCCTTTTGTCCTTGTGTTCTTCCAGGGGGTGCCGGGTGTATCAGTAATATTGTTGGATGTGTTAGTGTATATGGTGTTGTGGGTGAGGGTGGGGGTGTTGCGTGCCGCGTGTGTGTGTCCCTCTCTTTTACCTCCCCCACTCCCCTGTGTGCTAGGTGCAGTACTCACCGTTGTCGCCGCCACCGCCTTCTTTCCACTTCCTGGTGTAGGAGAAGATACACCAACATGGGGAGGATCTGCAATTCGGACTCCAGGGCGTCCTGGTTCTTCGCGGAGTGTCAGAAGGTGAGTGGTTCCCCTTCGATGTACTGTTTCCACCATGCTTTTGATGTTGTTGTTGCCGCCCCAAAAAAGCTGGCAGATTGGCATCTCATGATAGGGTGGGTGGTACATTGTCTTCCGCCTGTCTGTTGGCGGTGACCGCTGCAGTGTTTGTTGCTACCGCCGTGGCGGTTGGAGTGTTTAGGTGGATGTCAATGTTGGCGGTTTCCACCGTGGTCATAATCCCATTTTTTTTACGCCAGCCTGTTGGCGGTGTTACTGCCACTTTAACACCGACCGCCAGGGTTGTAATGAGGGCCTAAATGTTTAATTCATCATAGGAGATATCTGCTCTTCATGGACCACTGCTACCCATCTTGATCCTGCCACGTGACATCTGTGTTTCTCTCTCTCTCTCATCTATCCCATCTGCTCCGGAATGTTCCCATGCTGATCATGTACAAGTATGTGGGAGGCGCGCAACGTCTAGGTGAAGCTGGGAACAAGCAACTTGGGTCAGCATTCTCTCTCCGTGGGAAGAAGAGGATAGTGCTTGACAGTATGCTGGTAAAACGGCTGAGTTGTCCTTGCCAAGAATGATTAAACATTGCTCCCTCTGGCTATATAGCTCAAAGTACCATTCCTCTGTCCACAAAAGAACGGTCTATTTCAGACCCTGTCCCATGCTATTGGTGTTAGAAATGGGGTCATTGGTTGACAGTCAGGTTACCCCCTGTTCAAGCAAGGACCCTCACTCTAGTCAGGGTAAAAGAGAATCACCCTCAGCTAACCACTGCTTTCCCACTTGGTAGCTTGGCAGAGCAGTAGGCTTAACTTCAGAGTATTAGGTGTACAGTATTTGTACAAACACACACAGTAACTGAAATGAGAGCACTACAAAATGACACAACACAGGTTTAGAAGAATAGAGAATATTTATCTAAACAAAACAAGACCAAAATGACAAAAATCCACAAAACACAAGTCAAGTAATCAATTAAAAAGCAAAAAGAGTCTTCATGTAGTTTAAAACACACACTAACACTGTTAGCGTGAAAATGTACCTTGGGTGTGTCAAAAATAACCCTGCATCGGTGAGTGTAGGTCTTTGCGCCATTTCTCCTTTCGTCGGGTCAGGGCGCGTCGATTCTTCTCTCCGCAGAAGAGCGATGCGTCGATGTGGTCAGCACTGTCGGGTCCGGGCAGGCCTTGTATTGTTCTTACACGCCAAGCGGTGCTTGTGTCGCAAATCCAGCCGCACGATGATCTGAAAACCACACAGCGTGGGTTGCGATCTCACCAGCCTCTGTCATCGATGCTGCACGTTGTTTCTCCAGCTCCGTGTGTCAATTCTTCTGTCCCCTTGCAGGTGAGCGTTGATTTTCAGCCACAAAGCCGGTGGGCATTGATTTTCCAGTCGCAGATCGGAGTCACGTCGATCTTTTCCCCGCACGGTGCTCTGTGCGTGGATTTCCTCCTCCTAGGCTGCTAGCTTCTCCTTTGAGGGTCCCAGGAAGTGGATGGGCACCACTTGGCAGAGACTCCAGGTGCTGGCAGAGAGAAGTCTTTGCTGTCCTTGAGACTTCAAACAACAGGAGGCAAGCTCTAAATCAAGCCCTTGGAGGGTTCTTCTCAAGATGGAAGGCACACAAAGACAAGTCTTTGCCCTCTTACTCTGGCAGAAGCAGCAACTACAGGATAGATCCACAAAGCACAGTCATAGGCAGGGCAGCTCTTCTTCCTCAGCTCTTCTCAATGCAGAGGTTCCTCTTGGTTTCCAGAAGAGTTCTAAAGTCTGTGGTTTTGAGTGCCTTTCTTATACCGAGTTTCTCCTTTGAAGTAGGCCTACTTCAAAGCAAAGTCTCTTTTGAATGTGAAATCCTGCCTTGCCCAGGCCAGGCCCCAGACACTCACAAGGGGGTTGGAGACTGCATTGTGTGAGGGCAGGCACAGCCTTTTCAGGTGTGAGTGACCACTCCTCCCCTCCCTCCTAGCACAGATGGCTCATCAGGAAATGCAGACTACACCACAGCTCCCTTTGTATTGTATTGTATTGTAATCGTATTTATATAGCGCTTACTACCCCTGACGAGGCGTTGAAGCGCTTTTCGATGAGTAGCACGCTACTCTGGAACCCAACAAGAATTATTGATGGATTAGTATCGTTAAATAATGAGTACAGTTTTAGTATTATTATGAGTTAATTTGAGCCGCAGATATGAGAGTTTGTTAGTTAGATTGACTGGAGTAATGGAGGGGTGGAGGAGGAAAGAAATCCAGAAATGTTAATTGGGAGTATATCCTTCATTTACTCAACCCAAAGGCTTGGGATGAGTAAAGGGGGGCGGAGGGGGAAGAGTATGTGGAAGGGTTAGGGAGAGCATAGTAGCAGGGTGAGATAAATGCAGGAGAATTTAGTAGGGTTGTGTGGGAGGTCACTGTAGTAGAGTGAGGTTTGGGAGCGGAGGGAAGAGCTTAGGCAGAGATATTTAGGAGATGAAAGTGGTAGAAGGGATTTGGGATGAGTCAGAGTGAGAAAGGAGGATAGTTTGATAGCGACATGACATAAGAGTGATGAGTAGATAAGTGTGATAAGATGAGAGCAGGAATTCATAGATATCTAGTATAACAACCCACCCAGGAGCCATGCAATGATCTACGAACATGCCAAGCACAGAAACAACATATACACATACATACATATATATATATATATACACACACACATATACATGAATACACACACATATGCACATACAATACATAATTAGAACCATGGGTAAAAAATACTTAGTCAAACAGGTTTAAAGAGTGTGTGTGTATTTTATTGTTATGACATAGTAGCAATACATATTTTCTAAAGAAACTATAAAGAAATAGAAATATACATATAATCTGAAAACATATTTATCAACATAGGCATATGCAGTTCATAGTTGTTTGAATGAGGTGGTTATGAAGGAAAGAGCCAACTCTTGAGTAGTTTTCTGAAGACAAGAAAGTTATCTGTGGCTCTTATAGTTGGGGGTAATGAATTCCATAGTTTGGCTGCTTGGACGGAGAAAGATGTACCACCTATAATCTTTTTCTTGTATGGTGGTGTTCTAAGGCGGGGTGCCAATCTTGAGCGGAGGGTTCTTTGTTGGATGTATTTGGTAATTTTCTTTCTGATAAAAAGTGGTCCTGTTCCATGTATAGCTTTGTGGGTGATACAAAGCAGCTTGAAAGTACATCTTCTGGCAACAGGTAACCAGTGTAGTGCTCTCAAGGCAGGGAAGATGTGGCTTGTGGCTTTACATGTAATAGTAGCCTGGCTGCAGAATTCTGGATACGTTGTAGTTTTTTCATAACAGATAGAGATGATCCATGGTAGAGGCTATTGGCATAATCCAGTTTGGATAGTACAAGCGAGATAGTAGCTTGCACCTTGTGTCGAAATCCGAGGTGGGGGAAGATGCGTTGTAAAGTCTTTAACCCCTTAGCTGCTGGGCCTTTCCCCCCCCAGTGCTGAGCCCTTTTTTGGCTATTTGGGGTAGTTCGCGCTTAGGGCTTCATAACTTTTTGTCCACATAAGCTAACCACGCCAAATTTGCGTCCTTTTTTTCCAACATCCTAGGGATTCTAATGGTACCCAGAGTTGGTGGTTTCCCCTGGAGGAGACCAAGAAAATAGCCAAAATACAGTGAAAATTTTGTTTTTTCCAAAAAAATGGGAAAAAAGGGCTGCCGAAGAAGGCTTGTGGTTTTTTCCCTGAAAATGCCATCAACCAAGGGTTTCTGGTGCTGAAATCACTATCTTCCCACCTTTCAGGAACGGGCAGACTTGAATCAGAAAACCGAATTTTTCAACACAAATTTGGCATTTTACTGGGACATACCCCATTTCTACTATATTTGGTGCTTTCAGCCTCCTTCCAGTTAGTGACAGGAATGGGTGTGAAACCAATGCTGGATCCCGGAATGCTAAACATTTCTGAAAACTAGACATAATTCTGAATTCAGCAAGGGGTCATTTGTGTAGATCCTACAAGGTTTTCCTACAGAAAATAACAGCTGAAATAAAAAAATATTGAAATTGAGCTGAAAACAACAGCCATTTTTCTTTATGTTTTACTCTGTAACTTTTTCCTGCGATGTCAGATTTCTGAAAGCAATATACCGTTTTGTCTGCTGGACTCTTCTGGTTGCGGGGATATAAAGGGCTTGTAGGTTCATCAAGAACCCTAGGTACCCAGAGCCAATAAATAAGCTGCACCCTGCAGTTGGTTTTCATTCTATACTGGGTATACAGCAATTCATTTGCTGAAATATGAAGAGTGAAAAAGAGGTATCAAGAAAACCTTTGCATTTCCAAAATGGGATCAAGATAAGGTTTTGAGGAGCAGTGGTTATTTGCACATCGCTGAATTCCGAGGTGCCCATACTAGCATGTGAATTGCAGGGCATTTCTCAAATAGACGTCTTTTTTACACACTCTCTTATATTTGGAAGGAAAAAATGTAGAGAAAGATAAGGGGCAATAACACTTGTTTTGCTATTCTGTGTTCCCCCAAGTCTCCCGATAAAAATGATACCTCACTTGTGTGGCTAGGCCTAGTGCCCGCGACAGGAAATGCCCCAAAACACAACATGGACACATCCTATTTTTTTTATAGAAAACACAGCTGTTTTTTCCAAAGTGCCTACCTGTAGATTTTGGCCTCTAGCTCAGCCGGCACATAGGGAAACCTACCAAACCTGTGCATTTCTGAAAACTAGAGACCTAGGGGAATCCAAGGAGGGGTGACTTGCGGGGCTCGGACCAGGTTCTGTTACCCAGAATCCTTTGCAAACCTCAAAAAGTGGCTAAAAAAACAAGTTTTCCTCACATTTCGGTGACAGAAAGTTCTGGAATCTGAGAGGAGCCACAAATTTCCTTCCACCCGGCGTTCCCCCAAGTCTCCCGATAAAAATGATACCTCACTTGTGTGGGTAGGCCTAGCGCCCGCGACAGGAAACGCCCCAAAGCGCAACGTGGACACATCAAAATTTTTGGAAGAAAACAGAGGTGTTTTTTGAGAAGTGCCTACCTGTAGATTTTGGCCTGTACCTCAGCCGGCACCTAGGGAAACCTACCAAACCTGTGCATTTCTGAAAACTAGAGACCTAGGGCAATCCAAGGAGGGGTGACTCGCGGGGCTCGGACCAGGTTCTGTTACCCAGAATCCTTTGCAAACCTCAAAAAGTGGCTAAAAAAACAAGTTTTCCTCAGATTTCGGTGACAGAAAGTTCTGGAATCTGAGAGGAGCCACAAATTTCCTTCCACCCGGCGTTCCCCCAAGTCTCCCGATAAAAATGATACCTCACTTGTGTGGGTAGGCCTAGCGCCCGCGACAGGAAACGCCCCAAAGCGCAACGTGGACACATCAAAATTTTTGGAAGAAAACAGAGGTGTTTTTTGAGAAGTGCCTACCTGTAGATTTTGGCCTCTAGCTCAGCCGGCACCTAGGGAAACCTACCAAACCTGTGCATTTCTGAAAACTAGAGACCTAGGGCAATCCAAGGAGGGGTGACTCGCGGGGCTCGGACCAGGTTCTGTTACCCAGAATCCTTTGCAAACCTCAAAAAGTGGCTAAAAAAACAAGTTTTCCTCAGATTTCGGTGACAGAAAGTTCTGGAATCTGAGAGGAGCCACAAATTTCCTTCCACCCGGCGTTCCCCCAAGTCTCCCGATAAAAATGATACCTCACTTGTGTGGGTAGGCCTAGCGCCCGCGACAGGAAACGCCCCAAAGCGCAACGTGGACACATCAAAATTTTTGGAAGAAAACAGAGGTGTTTTTTGAGAAGTGCCTACCTGTAGATTTTGGCCTGTAGCTCAGCCGGCACCTAGGGAAACCTACCAAACCTGTGCATTTCTGAAAACTAGAGACCTAGGGCAATCCAAGGAGGGGTGACTCGCGGGGCTCGGACCAGGTTCTGTTACCCAGAATCCTTTGCAAACCTCAAAAAGTGGCTAAAAAAACAAGTTTTCCTCACATTTCGGTGACAGAAAGTTCTGGAATCTGAGAGGAGCCACAAATTTCCTTCCACCCGGCGTTCCCCCAAGTCTCCCGATAAAAATGATACCTCACTTGTGTGGGTAGGCCTAGCGCCCGCGACAGGAAACGCCCCAAAGCGCAACGTGGACACATAAAAATTTTTGGAAGAAAACAGAGGTGTTTTTTGAGAAGTGCCTACCTGTAGATTTTGGCCTCTAGCTCAGCCGGCACCTAGGGAAACCTACCAAACCTGTGCATTTCTGAAAACTAGAGACCTAGGGCAATACAAGGAGGGGTGACTCGCGGGGCTCGGACCAGGTTCCGTTACCCACAATCCTTTGCAAACCTCAAAAAGTGGCTAAAAAAACAAGTTTTCCTCACATTTCGGTGACAGAAAGTTCTGGAATCTGAGAGGAGCCACAAATTTCCTTTCACCCGGCGTTCCCCTAAGTCTCCCGATAAAAATGATACCTCACTTGTGTGGGTAGGCCTAGCGCCCGCGACAGGAAATGCCCCAAAACAGAACGTGGACACATCACATTTTTTCATAGAAAACAGTGCCTACCTGTGGATTTTGGCCTCTAGCTCAGCCGGCACCTGGGGAAACCTAGCAAACCAGCACATTTTTGTAAACTAGAAACCCAGGGGAATCCACGATGAGGTGACTTGTGGGGCTCGGACCAGGTTCTGTTACCCAGAATCCTTTGCAAACCTCAAAATGTGGCTAAAATACCACGTTTTCCACACATTTCGGTGACAGAAAGTTCTTGAATCTGAGGGGAGCCACAAATTTCCTTCCACCCAGCGTTCCCCCAAGTCTCCCGATAAATATGATACCTCACTTGTATGGTTAGGCCTGGTGCCTGCGACAGGAATAGATCACACAACGGTCAATGTTGGTCCTTACGTGAGGCAGCTGTTGACCCTGGGGTGATCCATTCCTGACACAGGCACTAGGTGTAGGCACTCAAGTGGGGTAGTGTTTTTATCAGGACAGGTGAGGAGTCACTGGGTGGTAGGAATGTTGTGGATCCCAGCATATTCCTGTAGTTTGTGTGACAGAAATGCGAGAAAAATAGAGTTTTTTCTCAACATTTCAGCTTTGCAGGGTATTCTGGGTAAGAAAACTTTGGGGAATCCACACAAGTCACACCTCTGTGGACTCCCCCGAATGTCTAGTTTCCAGAAATGTTTGGGTTTAGTGTGTTTCTCTATATGGCCGCCGAATCCAGGACCAAAAACACAGGTGCCTGCCTTACAAAACCAGTTTGTTTTGCCATAGACAATTTTGATGTCTCCACAATATGATTTGGGTGGTGGAATTTGGGGCTGAACTAAATTGGTGAGCTCCCAAGAGAGCACTCTCTCTCTGCTTGCCGCCGCATTCACCTGCTCTCTGGGTTGGCCTAACCCACTATTACCCAGTTGCACGAACAGCTTGCGAAGGGACAGCAGGACTGTCCTCATCACCTCCCTCATAATGTACTGGAAGAGGAGTTTTCAAATGGGACTCCTCTGACTGAAAAATCACTCCCAGAGTCTGCGCCATTGTCCTATCCCTCAGATGCTGTCTCAGTATCTGATGTCTCAGTCTCTGATCCTATGTCAGAGCGGTCCTCTATAACCCGAGTGCAGGCAGCAGTCATCCATCAAGATGCCATCTCTGCTATTGGCTAAACTGTTGCTCTAAAACACTAGCCTACGTAGACAGTCACAAAATCGATGGTGTGTGTGAGATACGTGCAACAGTAGAGGCCACCTTACCTGCGCTTCTTCCCTCAATCAGCACGTACTTTCAAGACACTCAAAAAACACCTTGTCACATACCATTCGTCACAGTCTTTAGCACCTCCTGCGCCCAGTCCAACAATCATTATTGGTGCTCCCACTCCCTCCTCCTCGGATTCCCTCATTACCACCCAGCAAAAGTGCCCTTCATCTCTCCATAGACTTTACTAATGTACTCAGCTATTTACATAAAATACAGATGTGCTCTTTGCAGTAGGCATATAAACCTTCTGCGCTTCTTTATGGCACTAAAACTGCCACTAGACAAGTCGGACCCTTTTCCCCCCAGGGAAACCACACACATATTGACAAAAGTGATGTATATATGACAGCCAACCACCTGAAACTCAACTCAAGCAAAACCGAAATAATCCTCTTTGGCCCTCACCAAAAAAACCTGGGACCCCCCATGGTGGCCCACCACGCTAGGCCCTGCACCCACCCCCGCCAACTACGCACGCAACCTCAGCATCATCCTAGACTCCTCCCTCTCTATGACCCAACAAATCAACGCTCTTACCTCCTCATGCTTCAACAAACTCCGTATACTGAAAAACATTAAAATGGATCCCCACAGAGACCAGAAAAACTGTCACTCACGCACTCATCAGCAGCAGGCTTGATCACAGAAACGCCCTCTACGCCGGCACCACTCTAAAACTCAAGTGCAAACTACACGCATCCAGAACTCAGCAGCACGACTCATCCTCGACCTCCACCGACACGAACACATCTCTCCACACCTCAAATCCCTCCACTGGCTCCCCATTGACAAAAGGATCACCTTCAAGATCCTCATCCTCACACACAAATCACTCCACAACACAGGCCCTGCCTACCTCAACGAGAGTCACCTTCCACACCCCCACACGAAACGTCCGTTCAGCTGACCTCTCTCTCGCCTCTGACCCCCGCATCAAACACACCACCACCGGGGGCAGATCCTTCTCCTACATTGCACCCAAAACATGGAACGCACTCACAACCCACATTCGCAAGACCCAAAACCTACTTCTTTTCAGGAAGGGCCTCAAAACCTGGCTTTTTGAACAGTGAACCTCCTAGCCCCTTTCCCTCCCCCCCGTCCCCCCCCAGCGCCTTGAGACCCTCACAGGTGAGTAGCGCGCTTTATAAATCTCTTTGATACAGATCTACCTATATATATATATATAAATATATATCTACATAGATATATCTATAGATATATCCATGTACCTAGATATATCTATCTACATAGATATATATATATAGATATATACATATATTTTTTTTTAGTTGTTGTATGGTTTCCTTGGGGGCCAAAATGGCCCCCAGGGAAACCCTACAACATCTAAAAAAAAAATTGCCCCCACAGGGGGTCACCCTGCCCACGGGCGACCCCCTGTCATTTCATTTTTTTTTTTATTTTATTTTTTTTTTGAAAAAAAAAAAAAATCCCCTGGGGGGGGGGGCGCGATCGCGCCCCCCCCCCCCCTCCCCAGGGGGCACCTACCTTTTTATTTTTTTAGGATAATTATCCGGGGGGGGGGGCGGCCCGTTTTCCGGCGGGGGGCTGCCCCCCAAAAGTGAAATCCCTGGTGTCTAGTGGGGTTTCCTGGCCCCCGATCGCAGCTGTGCTGCGATCGGGGGCCAGGAAACCGTTTCAGAAGGCCTCATAAGAAAGGGGAGACTCTCCCCTTTCTTACGAGGCCTTCTGAAACTGTTTCTGGCCCCCGATCGCAGCACAGCTGCGATCGGGGGCCAGAAACAGTTTCAGAAGGCCTCGTAAGAAAGGGGAGAGTCTCCCCTTTCTTACGAGGCCTTTTCAAAATGTTTCCTGACCCCCCCGATCGCAGCTGTGCTGCGATCGGGGGAGCCAGGAAACCTGAAAGTGTTTCCTGGCCCCCGATCGCAGCACAGCTGCGACCGGGGGCCAGGAAACACTTTCAGGAAGGCCTCGTAAGAAAGGGGAGTGTCTCCCCTTTCTTACGAGGCCTTCCCGAACGTGAAAAAGGCCGTTTTCCCCATGAAAGCAGGAAGCGGCCGCAAGGCTGCTTCCTGCTTTCATGGGGAAAACACCTTTGCAACGTCAGCGCGCCTCGCGGCGCGCTGACGTCACAAAGGGGCGGGTGGGGGGCGGGGGGAGACACGGTAGCTTCCGTGTCTCCCGGGGGGGGAAAAAAAATAAAAAATAAATCCTCGGGTGCGACGCACCCGAGGATTTATTAATGCCCTTCCTGGTGTCGGCCACTGGTCGTGACCCGCACCAGGGAGGGTGTGTGGGCGTCGGCCAGTGGCCGACGCCCGCATTTAAGAGGTTAAGGTGATGAAGCTTGTGCGTGCTAATTTGTCTACTTGGGCATTCATAGTTAACTTGGAATCCATGGTGATTCCTAGGTTTTTAACTTCCTTGGATTATTGAGGAGGTGGTCCGAGATCGTCAGGCCAGACGCACAGAGGGTCATAATTTTTCCAGTCACCACATATGAGTATTTCTGTTTTGGAGGTATTTAGTTTGAGATGGCTCCAGGTCATCCACTGATCAACGGCTCTGAGGCAACTGAAGATTTGTGAGTTTTCAATGTTTTTGGCGCATTCTAATTTAAGTAGTATTTGTGTGTCATCTGCATAGTTGTAGCATGTGAGATGGAAATCATTGATCAGTTCTGGTAAAGATATCATGTAGATGTTGAAAAGCAAAGGTGAGATGATGGACCCTTGGGGGACCCCTGCTTTTGTGAGGTAGGGTTCGGACGAGAAGGGGGGCGAGTGGATGACATTAGATCTTTTTTGAAGATAGGAAGTAATCCAGTTGAGAGCAATCCCTTGTATGGAAGGTAAGGAAAGGTCCATTTGTGATTGGTCTGTAGTTGTTGGGGTCTTGAGGGTCTAGGTTTGTTTTCTTTAATAAAGGTTGTATGTATGCCTTTTTCAGGTCTGCAGGAAAAGTCCCTGAAGTTAAAGAGTTGTTGATGATTCTTCTTACAGGTGTGGCAGCAGAAGTAGATAGAAGGATGTTCTTGAAGATTTGTGGTGTGCAAGGGTCAGAGGGGCAACCAGAAGGTCTGCTTGCTTTGACCAAATCCATAAATTCATCCTGGGATATTTGTTTGAAGGACTGTAGAGGTTGGGATGGTTTATTCTTAAAGGGTATTTTAGGAAAGGGGTTGGTGCTGATGGTTTTCTTCTGTTTTAAATAGGAGTCCAATGTGTCTGCCTTGGTTGTGTAGTGAGTTGCCAATTTGTTTGTGAAATCTTGAGTAGTGGGATGACTTCCTTCCATGCACGTAGGTTTTCGAAATTCATTGAGAATTTTATAAAATTCCTTGGTTGTAGATTGAGCATTTTGAATTCTGTCTGAGTAGTATCTTTTTTTAGCTTTTTTTGATTGATGATTTGTATATCCTGTTAAGTTTGTGTAGCTGCAGTTTGTCTTGACTGTTGTTTGTTTTGAGCCAGGTCCGCTGCAACTTTCTGATTTGTTGCTTTATCTTTTTAAGTTCTGTGTTTCTCCAAGGTGTTGGTTTTCTTTTGTCGTGTTTAGTTTTTTGAGTGGTATTAGGACATCAAAAGCTTCCTGTAGCCACTCATAAAGTTTTGGTACAGAATTAATTGTATCTAGATCTGTGTTTGCTGTTAGTTGTGTTTCTAAGTGATTCAAATTGAGTTTGCTCCATGGTCGATAGGTGTATGTATGTAAGTAGTTGTGGGGTGTGTTGATTTGTGGAGTTGTATGTCGGAAAGTTATCATATGGTGGTCTGACCAGGTGATTGGCGTGATGCTATGAATAGTAACTAGTTCAGGCTTAGCAAAAATTACATCTAGGATGTGACTAGCGATGTGTGTGGGATTGTGTACAATCTGATGTAGGTTCACTGCGAGTAGGCCAGTGGTGATAGCTTTTGGATGGGGCATATTGGGTTTGTCAAACCAAATGTTCAGATCCCCAAGAATGCATAGATTGGAGTATAGTGTAATAAAGTTTGAGACTGTGTCTAGAAAAGCATCTGGGAAAGTGGAGTTGTTAGGTGGAGGTCTGTAAAGGAGGAGAAAGTTACAGGAGGAAGTTGGAGTAGGGTGACATCTGGTAAGGAGGGCTTCACAACCTTGTATGGAGATGTTGTCTGTTTTACTGAGGTTCATTGCCTGTTTGAATATAATAGCTAGTCCACCTCCTCTCTTGCCTATACGGTTTTGAGTGATGGTTTGATAGCCCGGAGGAACGGCTTTGTGCAACACTGGTGCCATGTCATCTCCCAACCAGGATTCAGTAATGAATAGTAAGTCAGGTTGTGTGTCTGTGAGCAGGTCGTAGATGTGGTGCTTGTTTTTTTAGAGTGATCGAGCATTTATGAGCTGGCAGTTTAGAAAAGGTGTGGTAGTGTTGTTTTGTTTAGTAGAAGGGTAAGTAGTGTAATGTGAGCTTGAAGCAGGAGTGTTGCTAGTTGTGATAACTGTTTGAGGGTCACAATAGTCTTGCTTTTCAACATAGTGTTCCTCTTCCAGCAGGTTAAGGAGGCATTTTGTTGGGTCTGTGTGTGTGGGTGGTGGACTTGGTGGCTGAGAGAGCCATGAGGAGTGTACTGTTTTTTGTAGGGTAGTTTTATTATGTAACAGACAAGGGGATGCGAGGTTGCTATAACTGGCATGTTTTTTATTTTGTTTGTGTTTGTTTAGTGTGGATGGAGTATGGGTTAGGGGTGGTGGAGGAGCATGTGGATCACGATGTAAGGCTCTAAATTGTGCAATGGAGGAGAGGCGAGTGAATGAAAGTTGCTGGGTTGGGGTGCTTGTGGTAGGTGTTTGTGAAGAGTGGGGTGGGGATAGGATGGAATTTGTATTCTTTGTGTAGTCCTGGGGGTGGGAGTGGGTATGATGATGAGTGTAATGTAAGTTTGTGTTGCTTTGATGTGCTGATGTTTGTGGTTGGTATTGTTTTTGTGGAATAATGAGAGGGGATATTGGTGTAGTTGTTTTTGGTGAGGGATTTGTATGTGAGTTAGTGCTGCTAAGTGGAATATGAGTGTTAGATGGGGTGTTGATGTGTTTTGGAGATGAATGTATGAGGTGTGTAAGAGGTGATGGGTGTGTGTCAGGGGAGTTAGTAGTAGTTGCGATGCCTGGAAGAGGTGATATGTGTGGTGGAGTGAAATGTTGGGATTGTATGGTTGTGTGTAATTGGTGAAGAGAGGGGAAGAGTGTTTGTAGATGATGTGCTTGAAGACAGGGTTTGGGCATTGTTATGATGACAGGTGGTCTGTGTAGAGCGAACAGCGGATAGTGTTGTTGGTTAGTATGAGCAGTGAGTGTGTATCTGGGAGACTGAAACTGAGAGAAACGTATGTTGTAGTTTTGTATTGTGTGAGTGATGGCAGGTTGTGTTAGTGGGAGTGGACAGAGTAGTGTTTGCTGTGAGAATGAAGGAGTTTGACTGTAGTAGTTGTGGGGGGTATGTGTATATGTGATGTATGTAGGCTATTGTGTTGGGTGATGGGGCAATGCAATCTGTCTGTGGTCAGTTTGTGGTGCATGAGTTGGATGTCTTTGTAGAATATGTGTTTGTATGTTGAGGGATGTGTAGGGGCTGAAACCATTCATGGTCATATGTGAATTGGGCAGCATTTCTCGCCCTAGTCCCTACCTGTCCCGAACAGGCCCAAACAGACAACTGCCCTTGTCTTCTGCGCCCTTTGCCTCGACGCCCGGGCTGAGACACCCTGAATCCTAGCCTTTTATAGCCCTACTGACCTATAAGAAGCCAGTCCTAACCCTAGCCAATCCAATTTCAAACCCTGATTCAGCCAACTAATGGGAGACCCAGCCCTAATCACCAGTCATAGCCCTATTCCTGACCACCAATCACAGCCCCAGCCCTAAAACCAGCAACCAATCAGAATCTCAGCCCTATCCACCAATCACTGCCCTAGAACCAAAAGCCAATCATAATCTCAGCCCTTTCCACCAATCACAGCCCTAGAACCAACAGCCAATCAGAATCTCAGCCCTATCCACCAATCACAGCCCTAGATCCAACAGCCAATCAGAATCTCAGCCCTATCCACCAATCACAGCCCTAGAACCAACAGCCAATCAGAATCTCAGCCCTATCCACCAATCACAGCCCTAGATCCAACAGCCAATCAGAATCTGAGCCCTATCCACCAATGATAACTGCATCCCTGGAGCTAGCAACCAATGAAACACCGTCTCCCAACAACCTATCACAACAGCATATGCAACAACCAAAAGGAGCTTATATAAGGAGCAAGTTAACTGAACTCCAGTCCCTGTGGGCAGGGGGAAAGGCAACTGCTGCTCTATTCAGAATCTCCTTGGATACAGACAGGCTGAATCCACACTTCCAAGCTAGCAGAGTCTACTTTCCAGGTAAGGGGGAGATTGTTTAAGAGACAAACACTGCAATAGTGCTGGGCGCACACTCTAAAATCGGGCTTTTTTAAAGGCAAAAATACAGGGGGGCAGACAGTTTTTAAGCACAATTTAAATCACACAAACAGATTAAAACAGTCTCCTAAAACCACAGTCTGCAAGATGTATGTAGCCTTTTTACTTAGAAGAGGGGAAAAAAAGGGGGAGTGGAGGGGCGGAGGGGAGGTGCCACAGACTAGCAAGGGAATTCACACAAAAACGATTTTTTTAAAAACACCACTTTAAAGGAGGCCAGGCTGCCTGAACACAGAGAGTCCACAGTAAAACAAACACTTTTGAACAAATAATACTATTTACCCAGAAAAATCTTTGGGCTCCTTACCTAGGTCTTTTTGCAATCCTTGAACACTGGCCTGTATCAGGACACAGGGTAGATGCATGTGCTATCTTGCACAACAAAGCAACTACCAGGGGCATAGCAGTGGAAATCGCAGAGCCGGACTCAGATGAGGATGATGATCCCTTACCACCCCTTCAACCAGCAGACAGGAGAAGTGCAGCAGAGGGCAGCCAAAGATGTGCTGACATCACGCGCAACCATTTCTAATGTAAGTAATGACAACTCCACTTCAATAATATGTATTTCCATAGTTAGCATCTCTATTACCTTGACTTCAGGTAACATATGTGTCAATAGGACATAGCTATGCACTATGGGCAGATGTGAACGATTAACAGTGTCACACTATCAGCATCATAGTATAACTGTAATGCTACATGTTAAGGTAGTCCCCTGTAGCCCTCAACATCACTTCTTACATCCACGCACTCCACTTGAGTGCTCAGTTCCCTCGCTGGCACCTCTTGTAGCGGGTTCACAGGCAGTACTGTGTCTGGCACTGCGATGCCTAGGATCCATTACAGGGGCTGTAAGACTGCTGAGGTTAGAGGACTCCTCACTATCCCCAACACCCAGTTCACTGGTTTTAGCACTGCGCGCTGTCTGCATTGCATCCAGAACGTTGGTTATTTGCACCAATCCCTGTGCAACGTCCCGACTGCAATGTGTCATCTCCACCTGTACTACCACAGAACGCCGTGATATCAAGGCAGTTGAACTTGCGATTGACGGATCTGCAGAACCTATTAAACCTTCCCATTAATTGGTGATGGCGCCTGTGGTGACTGACACGATCCTGCTTAATCTCAGTGCAGAGTTCCCTAATGGCGTTTGTCAACTCCTTTGTGTTTTCTGCTGCTTGTTGCTATCCCTCATTCAGAGACTCCAACTGCTTGTGCAGTACTCCCATATTGTCATTGTGAGACTCCAACTGCTTGTGCAGTACTCCTGTATTGTCATTGTGAGACTCAAACTTCTTGTGCAGTACTCCCATATTGTCATTGTGAGACTCAAACTGCCTGTGCATTGCCACCATGTTATGATCAATTGACACCAACTGCCTGTGCATTAACCTCATGTGTTTGCATTGCAGGCTCTGCACTTTCAGCATGCAAGCTTCAATGCCACCAACGATTGATGGGCCCTCTCCTTCATCTGTGCCCTGTCTGCCTGCTTTGTGAGGCCTCCTGAGGGGAGTTGACTGACGCTGGGGCAGGGACTGCTATCTTTCTGTGGATATAGCTTCTCTGAGTGGTTTAGGGACTTCATCCGGCATTTCAGCAGATTCCAGGTAAATACTCTGGGAGAGGTAACACCCTTGCCCTGCGTCTAGTTGGTGCAATACTGAAAGATTCACTGGTGTTTGAGCCGGACTATGCTTGTGTTTCGACATCCCCCACATTTCCACATATTGCTGCAGCACAGCCTGAAACATCTGCAATGACAATGGGCAGCATGTCATTTATGAATGTATCACAAAATGTTGCACAGTAGTAATAAATGTACACTGACATCGTATCACTGTGAGTTGTGTGTGTTGTTCCTCTATGTGGCTGTACACTTACTTGCTATCTATGTTTTGTATTTGCAGGTTAGGGTTGTGGACTACTACTCCCATAAGGTATTGTTGTGTTGTATGTGAGATGTGGCTTGGACTACTTATCACAATGCATTGCACTAATAGCTATTTTCTAAGGGGCATTTGTACATGCACATATGGGGAAACACATCATTACGGGCCTTACCTTTGCTGGTGCTGGGTGTGCCTAGTGACCCCACTGACAGTTTCAGGGAGCAGTGTGGACTCCACCATGTCCTCCAGTGGTGTAGACGGTGTCTGGGTGGGTGGTCCTCCTCTGGTGCTCCTTGCCTCCATCAGCCTGCTGGCTACCCTTTCCTTGGCACAGGAGCGCAAGTCGTACCATCTCTTGCGTATCTCCTCCACTGAGCGCTGCACAACACCCACTGCGCATATCTTTGTTTGGATTTCCAGCCACAGCTTCCTTTTCTCACTCTCTGGCACCTGTAGTGAGTTCTTTCCAAACAGTTTGTCATGGTTCATGACAACCTCTTCAGTGAGCACCTCCAGTTCCTGCTCACTGAATTTCAGCTTTCGCTTCCTGTCCCCCTTGTTCTTCTCCTTCCCATCATTGGCCATCTCGCAGTTTGGGCCTGGCAGGTTCAGAAAGATGGCTCCCTGGTGCTGGGCTGTGTCTCTCTGCCTGCTCCTGTGGGTGTGGCTCCTGGAAACAGCATGGGCTGACTCACTTCCTAGATGTGATGTCATCAGGCTGTTCTGGTTTGCCAATTTCACAATTTGTGATTTTCAGATACCGAATCGCTATTTATTTTGTGATTCAGTAGTCGGACCTCGCAAATCGCGCTTGCGATTTTAAAGAAATCACTAATACCGACTCGCAGTTTTGATACATACCATTTTGCGACTCAGAAATAGCGATTTCTTACAAAATCGCTATTTGAGAATCACAAACTGGAATCTTGATACATCTGGCCCTAAATGTTTTGTGTTAAACAAAAACTGACATCCTACATGGCCTTTCCCTTCACTTTCTGTACATTTGGGAGATTGCCACCAGCTCACTTTTACAAAATCCTCTCAGTTTGCAGCCAGAAACAAAAAGTAAACCCCAGATTCCATGTTTGAAAGATAAAACAGTAGTTTGTCAGAAGATGAGCCTGATATTTGACCCTTGTCTTTGATCGCACAGCAAATGTGACAAGATAAACATAAAATGTAAAGATATCGTTATTGTTCATTCACATTCTGAACTCCAGCATGGTAATTTTGGGGGTGCTGCAAACCCCCACTCACTCCACACTTCCAGCGCCTATACTCAGTTATTGAGCGTAATGATCCCATGTTATATAATTTAGGAATTATTTGTAATGAGTTTAAGATGCTTTTGACCTTAGTCAAAGTAATGAAATCTTTAGAACAAGCTTCACAAGATATGCTCACTTATATAGTACATTCAGTAGGCTGATATATGAAGCTGAGTGGCCGAAGGAGAAGACAGCTCCTCTCTTCTGTCAGGGCTTGAGAAGCTAATTAAAGGGTGTGTCGGCATAAATTCTGAACCACCAGAGTCCATGAGAGAAACTAAGAGATGGCGGTTCTATCCGAGCATAGACTCTTAGCAGAAGATCTCGAAAAACGTGAAGTTTAAGTTTTGTATGAGCTGTGGCAGAGTGCGTCGTTTGTTAAATACCGCAAAGCTAACGAGAAAAATCAAAATAAGACTTAAACATTGAGGGGCAGAATCGGGAAATTAGAACTCTCGGAAAATATTGAGACTCATTCCTTCAGTACCAGAGGTCTCAACACTATTAGCACACATTTTACAAACTTCCGTAGTACATTCAAGGTAAAATTATAGCTGTAAGAGCTCTCTTAGGTTCTGGCGCTAAGGGAAATGTTACAGGCTTAATTCATCATACTTTGTATAAAAAGAGCCAGTTAATTCAATAGACAGTATTGCGATATCCTCTGAACCTGTTCGCTACCACACCTGTCCTTCAGTCATGTAAGCTGGAAAAAGTAACGTTGACGAAATAGAATTTAATACGATCAATGCGCCCTACTTTTGATTTAGGGCCTGATTACGACACGAGCACATGGCAGCATGTGGCATAGAAAATGGCTGCCATGAATACAAAACGGATTCCGCGAAATGTTCACAATAGTTGCTATATACAAGATGTCTTCTGCTAATGCTTAATCTAATCGCTGCTAAACTACAACACAGAGACTCCAGGTGCTGGCAGAGAGAAGTCTTTGCTGTCCCTGAGACTTCAAACAAAAGGAGGCAAGCTCTAATTCAAGCCCTTGGAGAGATCTTCTCAAGATGGAAGGCACACAAAGTCCAGTCTTTGCCCTCTTACTCTGGCAGAAGCAGCAACTGCAGGATAGCTCCACAAAGCACAGTCACAGGCAGGGCAGCTCTACTTCCTCAGCTCTTCAGCTCTTCTCAACGCAGAGGTTCCTCTTGGTTTCCAGAAGTGTTCTAAAGTCTGTGGTTTTGGCTGCCCTTCTTTTACACAGTTTCTCCTTTGAGGTAGGCCTACTTCAAAGCAAAGTCTCTTTTGAATGTGAAATCCTGCCTTGCCCAGGCCAGGCCCCAGACACCCACCAGGGGTTGAAGACTGCATTGTGTGAGGACAGGCACAGCCCTTTCAGGTGTGAGTGACCACTCCTCCCCTTCCTCCTAGCACAGATGGCTCATCAGGAAATGCAGACTACACCCCAGCGACCTTTGTGTCATTGTCTAGTGTGGGGTGCAACCAGCCCAACTGTCAAACTGACCTAACCAGGGAATCCACAAACAGGCAGAGTCACAGAAATGGTATAAGCAAGAAAATGCTCACTTTCTAAAAGTGCCAGTTTCAAACACACAATCTTAAGATCAACTTTACTAGATGTACAAACTCCACATGTCCATCCGCTCCCAAAGGGATTCTACACCTTAATCAGTTTTAAAGGTTGTCCTCATGTTAACCTATGAGAGGGACAGGCCTTGCAACAGTGAAAAACGAATTTAGCAATATTTCACTGTCAGGACATATACAACACATCACTATGGGGGTCATTACAACCCTGGCGGACGGTGTTAAAGCGGCGGTAAGACCGCCAACAGACTGGCGGTCTTTTTTTCAGTATTATGACCATGGTCATCCGCCGCTTCTCCATTCTTCCCGCCAGGGCGGAGACGACCGCTGGGCTGGAGACCTGGGTCTCCAGCCAGGTGGCCGTCACAATACCGCCGCCGGTATTTTGACCCGGCTTACCGCTGTGGATTTCCAGCGGTAGGAACCGCCATGAAATCCATGGCTGTAAGCACTATCAGTGCCAGGGAATTCCTTCCCTGGCACTGATAGGGGTCTACCCCACCTCCCACCCCCACCCCGACTCCCTCCCCTACACCCCCCACCACCCCTCCCACCCCCCAAAGGTGGCAGGTCCCCCCTCCCCACCCCGACCCCCAACATAACATAACTCACACACACATGACACACACGCAGGCACCACCTACACACACACGCACACATCCATACAGACATACATACAGACATGCACTCATTCCCAAAACACGCAACACACCCGCAAGCATACACGCACTCACACACCCCCTCTACATACACAGACGCACACCCCCATGCACCCCCCAACCCTCTACCCTAACGGACGATCGACTTAACCGCTCCGTCGATCCTCCCGGAGGGGACCGGATCCATGGGGGCTGCTCCGCCGACACCACACCACCAACAGAACACCGCCGCGCCGAATCACAGGATGTGATTCGCAGGGCGGTGTTCTGTTGGTGTGGCGGTGGGGTGGAGCAACCTCCACTTTCCCGCCGCCCACCAGTATGGCTGTTGGCGGCTCTCCATCGGAAAAAGGATGGAGAGCAGCCAACAGTCATAATACGCCGAGCGGCAAACTGCCACTACTGGCGGTCTTCCGCACGACGGTCCCTCTGCGGTCTTGTAAAAAGACCGCCGAGGTTGTAATGACCCTTATATGTCCTACCTTAGCCATACACTGCACCCTGCCCTTGGGGCTACCTAGGGACAACCTTAGCTGTGTCTGACATGTAAGAAAAGGGAAGGTTTAGGCCTGGCAAGTGGGTACACTTGCCAAGTCGAATTTACAGTTAAAACTGCACACACAGACACTGCAATGGCAGGTCTGAGACATGATTACAGAGCTACTTATGTGGGTGGCACAACCAGTGCTGCAGGCCCACTAGTAGCATTTGATTTACAGGCCCTGGCACCTCTAGTGCACTTTACTAGGTACTTACTAGTGAATCAAAAATGCCAATCATGGATAAGCCAATTACATACACATTTTGTAAAGGAGCACTTGCACTTAAGCACTGGTTAGCAGTGGTAAAGTGCCCAGAGTAACAGAAATAGTCAAAATCAGAGTCCAGCACACATCAACAACCTGGGGAACAGAGGCAAAAAGTTAAGGGAGATCACGCCGAGGATGAAAAGTGTAACACGTGTCCCCCCCAGTTGAAAGTGAGGAGCAACTACCCAACCTCATTGGAGTTCTCATCACTAAGGCGGAAGAACCTGGATAGACCATCAGCATTGGCGCGTTCTCTACCAGGACGGTGTTCCACCATAAAGTCTATCCCCTGTAGGGAAATGGACCACCTCAACAGTTTTGGATTCTCACCCCTCATCTGCATTAACCATCTGAGGGGCCTGTGGTCGGTCTGAACTTGGACGGGAGTCCCAAACAAGTAGGGTCTTAGCTTCTTCAGTGCCCAGACCACAGCAAATGTTTCACGTTCTATGGCACTCCACCTACGTTCCCTGGGTAGTAACCTCCTGCTAATAAAGGCTACGGGTTGATCTAGGCCCTCTTCATTAAGCTGTGAGAGTACTGCTCCAATACCATGCTCTGAGGCTTCTCTTTGCACAACAAACTCCTTGGAGTAGTCAGGTGCCTTCAGCACAGGTGCAGTGCACATGGCCGCCTTCAGGGCATCAAAATTGATCTGGCAAGCCTCTGTCCAGATCACTTTCCTGGGTTGCTTCTTTGAAGTCAACTAAATTAAGGGGGTAACAATGGTACCATATCCCTTAACAAATCTCCTGTAGTATCCTGTGAGACCTAAGAAGGCTATCACTTCAGTCTGCGTCTGGATGGCTCCCAGCCAGAATTGTATACATTTTTGGCTTTAGGGGTGCCACCTGGCCACTCCCCACCTGGTGTCCTAAGTACACCACAAAACCCTGCTCTATATGGCGCTTGCTCGCCTTAATAGTGAGTCCTTCCTTCTGCAGGGCCTCTAACACTCTCCAGAGGTGTTGCAAGTGTTCCTCTCATGTGGAACTAAACACAGCAATGTCATCCAGGTAGGCGGCATTGAACTCATCCAGCCCAGCCAACACCTGGTTGACCAACCTCTAAAAGGTGGCAGGGACATTCTTCATTCCAAGTAGCATCACTTTAAATTGAAAGTGTCCATCTGGGGTAGAGAATGCTGACCTCTCCTTGGCCCCTTCAGTTAAGGCAATCTGCCAGTACCCAGATGTTAAATCAAACGTACTGAGGTACTTGGCAGCTCCCAACCGGTCAATGAGCTCATCAGCTCGGGGGATGGGGTGTGCGTCAGTCTTGCTGACCGCATTGAGTCCCAGGTAGTCCACACAGAACCTGAGTTCTGGAGTGACACCAGGTGCAGCAGCCATTGGAACCAATACCACTGGGCTGGCCCAAGGACTGCTGGAGTGCTCAATAACCCCTAGGGCAAGCATTTTGGATACCTCATCCTTAATTCATGCCCTGACCCTGTCAGTGACCCTGTAAACCTTCTGTTTAATAGGTGTACTAACCCCAGTGTCCACATCATGTGTGCAGAAGTGTGTGACTCCTGGGGTCAGGGAAAACAGTGAGGAAAACTGTCCCAGCACATGGCAACAGTCACCTTGCTGCTCCTCAGTCAGGGATGGGGAGAGGATCACTCCCTCCACTGACCCATCTTTTTCTCCTGCAGACAGGAGGTCAGAAAGAGGCTCACCCTCCTCCTCTACCCCATCATCTGTCGCAAGGAGCATGGACAGTTCAGTCCGCTCAAAGTGAGGTTTGAGGCGGTTAACATGCAGGACCCTTAAAGGGTTCCTTGGAGACCGCAAGTCCACCAGGTAGTTGACTTCACTCTTGTGCTCCACCACCTCAAATGGCCCAGTCCACTTATCCTGGAGTGCCCTAGGCTCCACTGGTGCTATCATCCACACTTTTTGTCCAGGTTGAACCTCGACCAGATTGGCATTCTGGTCATACCAGCGTTTCATGCCCGCCTGGCTTGCTTCCAGGTTCTCCTTAGCGAGACTCCTGAAGCCAGCAGTCTGGTTCCTCGGAGCTAGCATGTAACTGAATACATCCTGTGGTGGTTTACTAGGAGCTTTCTCCAAAGCTTCCTTAACCAGACTCAAAGGTCCACTCAGAGGGTGGTCATAAATCAGCTCAAAGGGACTAAACCCAAGTCCCTTTTGAGGCACCTCCCTGTAGGCGAACATAAGGGATGGCAATAGGACGTCCAACTTCTGCCTCGAGGGCTCTGTCAGGCCCATGATCATGCATCTTAAGGTGCAGTTGAACCTCTCAACCAGACCATTACTTTGGGGGTGGTAAGAGGTGGTGAACTTGTAGGTTACCCCACACTCCTTCCAAAGAGATTTCATATATGTGGATATGACGTTGTTACCCCTATCAGATACCACTTCCTTGGGGAACCCCATGCGGGTAAAAAAAAACATCAAAGCACGACTCACCACAGAGGAAGTGATTCATCTCAAAGGAATGGCTTCTGGTTACCGGGTGGCATGATCCACCAAGACCAGGATAAACCTGTTGCCCATGGCTGTCTTGGGATCCAGAGGCCCCCCCAATGTCAATGCCTACTCTCTCAAAGGTAGTACTGACAACAGGCAAAGGTTGGAGGGGAGCCTTACATTTCCGCCCACTCTTGCCACTTGCTTGGCTTGTCTGACAAGACCTGCAATGTGCATCTGAGTGCCTGCGCATTAGGGGCCAGTAAAAGTGTGTGACAGGCCTCTCAAAGGTGTTATCCTGCCCCAAATGTCCAGCTAAAGGTACATCATGAGCCAACCCCAGTAGGAAGGCCCTGAAGCACTGGGGTTCCACAAGCACACAGTCTGACCTAGGCTCAGGAACCTTAGGCTCGCTATACAGGAGGTCATTCTCCCAATAGATCAGGTGTTATCCTGGCTCCTTGCCAGCTGCCTGGTCTGCAGCCTGCTGCCACAAACCCTCCAAAGTAGGGCATGTCTTCTATGCTGCATAGAATGCTTCCCTGGTGGGCCCCCTTCCTGCTGCCACTGTGACAGCTCAGGGACCTTCCCCAGTTCAGCCACCTGTTCCCCTGTAGGCTCTGGGGTGTCACCCTCATTCTCTGCCTCCACCCGGACCGTGGGAACTTCTGGGGCCGGATTCCCGCGCCCCCTGCCCTTCCTCTTCTTGGCGGTCCCCTGAGCCACTGTTTGAGGCTCCAGGGGCTCTTGATTTCCCTGATGGGCTGCCATTGACCGGGTGGATACGCAAACCCACCCAGGCAGACCCAACATCTCCAAGTGAGACCTGTGTTCCACCTCCTTCCAAGGGGAATCCTCCAGGTCATTGCCTAGCAAACAATCCACTGGCATGGTTGGACTCACAGCTACCTTCGAGGAACCTGAGACCCCCCCCATTCAAAGGGAACCTGCGCCACTCTGCACAGCTGCTCTGAGTTGTCCACTGTAACTACTTGGTGAAGTACCTGGGGATCCATCTGCTCTTCAGACACCAGCTGACTCCTCACTATAGTCACACTGGCTCCTGTGTCTCTCAGAGCCTCCACCCTCTGTCCATTGATGGTCACCCACTGCCTGTACTTCTTAGTGTTCTCAGGCTTGACTGTTCTCTGGACCATCTCACTGTCCCCTAGTGAGACAAGAGTCATCTCAGCTGGTTCCCACCCACCTGAAACCAACTCCTCCCCAAGTGCTACACTGGCCAAACCCTTGGACGGTGCACCAGTGTGTGCTGGTGTACTTTTGGGGCATTTGGGGTTCCCCCTCACATGACCCACCTGGTCACATGCATAGCACTTACGTGGGGGACCACCTGCCACTGGCTTCCCTTTGGAGAACCATGGCTTCTTCTCACTGGGGGTTGGGAATCCTGACCCTGGGAATCAGTTTGGGGCCCTAAAGAGCACTCCCCTTATTTACCCTTACCCCCCTTTCTTCTGAGTGGGACCCTGCCCCCCCTTGGCGTGGTCTACCCAATACCTCTTCTGGACCCAGGTGCTCTCCCAGCAGGTCTGCTTCCTGCGCAAGCTTCCAGGGTCAGTCAGCTTGCTGTCAATCAGGTGCTAGTGCAGCTCTGGAAAACATAAACTGTACAAGTGCTCCCAAGCAATCAGATTGTAAAGCTCCTCATATGTAGTTACCTTACTGCCCTTCACCCAACCATCCAGTGACCTGCAATAAGAATCAACACATTCCAACCATGTTTGGGATTCCTTCTTCTTGTAGGACCTAAACTTATCCTTGTACTGCTCAGGGGTGAGACCATACCTTGTGAGCAAGGCATCATTCATGCTACAGTAGGTGAGATTCTGAGCATCCTCTAAGGCTGTTAGTGTATCCCTCCTCTCTACTTGAAAGTGCTTCCACAGACCCGCCCCCCCAATGAGCTTCAGGGACCAGATTCATACGGAGAGCAGACTCATACCCCTTGAACCACAAGCATATGTCATCCTCCCTTGTGTAATCCTTCACAAGATCTTTAGGAATGTGCACCCTCCTTTCAGGCTGCACAGTGATGTGGCTGCCACCATCCCTACTAGACTGGTTCAGCTGATCCAGCTCTCTCAAGCGCCGCTCATGAGCCAACAAAATCTTTTTCTCTTCTTGGGCCATCCTCATTTTCTCCATCTCCCACTGGTGCTCCCTCTCTGCCTATCTGTTCTGCAATTCTTCAGGGGTCAGACCCTTAGATGAGACACTGCTACCTGTCCTGGAGACCCTCTCCTTGGACATAACAGGCCCACCCACAATATCATTGTGTAGAGACTGCCCTTCATCCTCCTCATCCTCTGTGTGCCCTTCAGTGCCCTTGGCTGTCACCCTGGTCCTCAGCGCCTTTTGCAGCTCCTCCTTCTTGGATGAGCTCTTAATGGGACAGTCAAATCCTTTACAGAACTGCTTCAGCTGAGCCTTGGTAAAGCTATCCAATTTTTCCAGGTCAAAAGCAGCTTCAACTGATGCATCTCCAGATTAGGACATGATGAAAAGTCAACAAACGTGCAAAGTTCCAAAAAGCAGAAAAGTTCCCAAATGAAGTTCAGAAGTTAATCAAAGATTCCCACAAAAATGGATGTAGGGAAAAATCCAAGCAAAAGAGAAAAATCAAAGATCACCAAACAAGTAGTATGTGGTCAGGTAGTGGTCTGCACTCAAAACATTAGTGTACACTTCATTACTGTATGTCAAGTACAAATACAAGTCCAAATCCCAACTGCTGCTGTTAGAAATTAGGTCTTTGGTTGACAGTCAGGTTACCCCCTGTTCAAGCAAGGACCCTCACTCTAGTCAGGGTAAAAGAGAATTACCCTCAGCTAACCCCTGCTTACCCACTTGGTTGCTTGGCAGAGCAGTAGGCTTAGCTTCAGAGTGCTAGGTGTAAGGTATTTGTACCAACACACACAGTAACTCAATGAAAACACTACAAAATGACACAACACAGGTTTAGAAAAATAGAGAATATTTATCTAAACAAAACAAGATCAAAATGACACAAATCCACAATACACAAGTCAAGTTATCAATTAAAAAGCAAAAAGAGTCTTCATGTAGTTTAAAACACAGCTAACACTGTTAGCGTGAACATGACCTTGGGTGCATCAAAAATAACCCTGCACGGGCAAGTGTGTGTCAAAAAGGGCTTGCGATGCGTTGATTTCACTCACAAGCGAGACCTATAGAATAGTTGGAGCTCTTATCCCTGGGCAGCCGCTGATTTCTTCACCACGGGCCAAGACGGGTTTCACTACTCTAATGCATGGCTGATCCCCCCCCCTTGCCACATTGGCTCTCCGTTTCACTAACCCATGGCGGTAGCTCAACCAGTTTTTTTCCAAAACATTTCAGATTCTTTCCTCGGTCTCAAATTATATTGCGACACTCCAGAAGTCGTATGGTCCGGGAAGACCTCTGCAGATTCGTCAGGTGATATAGCACGGCCTTTCTCCGTAGTCAAAATCTCTTGTTGATCGGTCAGCACAGCAGGTTCCACTAAGGTAGGTAGCACTCTCTTGCAGTGAGCACTATGGACCCAATTCTTTCAGTTCGTCACTCGAACTGCTGTCCTTGTCGCAAGGAGCACCTGTTCTGGGCCTCGCCACCTTGGTTCCAAGCTGCTTGATCTTTCAAAGGAGTTAATCATCACCTGGTCACCAGGTCGGAGTTCATGGCCTTCACCTGTAGATCTGTCAGGAAGTGCTTCTCGAACCTGTTGATGAATAGAAACCAAATTGTCGGTTAACTGTGCCAAATAATCATTCATCAGGACGCAAGGTACATCATATACAGATTTTGTCTTAGGAACTCCCCAAATATTAATTGGCCTTCCAAATACCACTTCATAAGGACTAAGACCGATTCTAGAGTGTGGCACTGACCTAATAGACAATAATGCCAACGGTAATGCATCCGGCCAAGTTAAGGATGTGGAAGCCTGTATCTTCGCTAACTTCAGCTTCAAACTAGCATTATACCTTTCCACCAACCCTGCTGATTGGGGGTGGAAAACCGCATGGAACTTCTGTTTGATCCCTAATCCTTTCAGGACATACTTAATAACTTCTCCAACAAAATGAGGTTAGTTATCATTCCATAAAAGTCTGCAAACACCAAACCTAGGGAAAAATTCTTTCAAAAGCACCTTCGCTGTGGTAATGGCAGTATTATCCTTTGTGGGGTATGCCTCTATCCATTTACTGAAGGCACATACCACCACCAAGACATACTTTAAATTGTTGCAGCGTTCAAGCTGAATACAATCCATTTGTAGAACTTCAAAAGGTGCAGTTGGTGTAGCAAACCCTCCCGCAGGAGTACGTGTCCCTTTTCCAGGATTGTATTGTAAACAGATCAAACAAGACTGTACTACTCTCTGAGCTGTACTGGAAATTTCTGGATGCTCCCGAACTTGCGTAAGCAACTTTGTTATTGTTGAAGCTCCAACATGTGCCAGCCCATGTGCCATCTGAACCGGTTGTACAAAAGCTATAGGCAATTTCCATTTATACATCTGCTTATTCCGGCAACAGCCCTCATCATCCAATTCTCCTTCTTCAGACCATTTCTCACGTTCTTTCACAAAAGCAGATTTCTGTATATCTAATACGTCTTGTCTAGCATTATGCCAACGTTCAGCTTGTGACTTCACTACATACATAGAAGTAGTACTTCGCTGCATCGCAGTCTCACGTGCTACGCGGTCCGCAAGAGCATTACCTTGCCCTATCTTATCGGTCACTTTCTTGTGTGCACTACCTTTCACAATAGCTAGTTTCTTTGGATATGTCAATACAGTCAAGAGGTTATGCACTAATTCTCCGTGCATTATCTGCATCCCATGGGATGTGAGAAAGCCTCTCTCCTTCCAAAGCAAACCAAAATCATGAGCCACTCCAAAAGCATAGCGGCTGTCTGTATAAATGTTCACACATAAGTCAGTACTAAGCTCACATGCTCGTGTCAAAGCTATTAGTTCAGCTGCTTGAGCTGACTTCTCTGGTATATGAGCTGTCTCCACTACTGTGTGTATTGTGGTGATTGCATATGCAGCTGAGGTCGTACCATCTGGTAACTTCAAACAAGACCCATCAACCCACAATTCCCCATCTACATCTGGAAGGGGCGTATCTTGTAAATCAATACAACCCTTTGTCTGTTCTTCGGTGAGGAATATACAATCATGTGTTTCTTGTGACTGAGGCTGAGTCACCGGATATGGCAAAAAAGTGGCTGGATTTAGTGTTGCATATCTCTTCAGTGTAATGTGAGGAGCCAGCAATGTCAACTCATATCCTGTTATGCGAGCGCTAGTTAAATGTTGTGTCTTTATTTGATTTAAAAGAGCATCAACCGCATGGGGTACTAACACCAACAGCTTATGTGACAAAACTATCCCTTCACTCTGACGTATTTACACAGCAGTTGTGGCAACTGAACGAAAACACCCAGGCAACGCTCGAGCAACAGGGTCAAGTACTGCTGAAAAATATGCACAGGGACGCTGCTTATCGCCATGTGTCTGTACTAAAACTGACAATGCACATCCATCTTTCTCATATACGTAAAGTGCAAAAGGCTTCATGTAATCTGGAGTACCTAACACTGGTGCTGAACAAAGGGCTTGTCGTAGCTGCCGGAAAGCAGTCTCACATTCATCTGTCCATGGGAGGGGCATTGTAGTATCTTTAGTCAAAAGTGCTAGCAAAGGTTTGACAATGTGTGAAAACCCTAATATCCATTGCCTACAAAAGAAGTAAGACCAAGGAATGCATGGACATCTTTCTGAGTAGAGGGTACTGGTGTGTCTAAAATTGCTTGAATACGATCTGATGTAAGTGCACAGCCCTCCTTAGACAAAAGGTGACCTAAATAGGTTACCTTTGGTCTACAATATTGCAATTTCTTTCGTGACACTTTATGATGGTGTGAAGCAAGAAAAGAAAATAAGGACAAAGTGCACTTTTCACATTGCTCAGGGGTATCTGCTGCCAACAAAATATCATCGACATATTGTATGAGAGCCACACCTTCGGGCACAACAAAAGAATCAAGTTGTCATTTTAACGCTTGACTATAAATACTCGGACTCTCAGTATAGCCTTGAGGAACTCTGCAAAATCTATATGATCATTTATTCAAAGTAAAACAAAACAAATATCGGCTGTCAGGATGAATAGGGATCGAAAAGAAAGCATTCTTCAAGTCTATCACAGAGAACGTAGTTGCTGTCGGGGGAACCAAAGTAAGAAGTGTTGTGATGTCAGATACCACAGGATATTGTGGTATCACAAACTTATTGACTTCTCGTAAATCAATAATGAATCGGTAAATCCTAGTATCAGTATCCTTTTTCAGAATAGGAAGAATCGGACTGTTGAAAACAGTATACAGAACTTCCTCAACAACTCCAACTGCAATAAGATCATGCACAATTCGTGTGAGTGCTTCTTCGCCCTCCTGTGAAATTTTGTATTGAGGTAAACGTGGCAATACAGCTCCCTCCTTGACACTAATATGTACCGGTGGAATAATCATTTGTCCCACATCAGTATCTGAAGTAGCCCACAAAGTACTAGGGAGTGAAGATAATGCAATATCCTCTTTAACAAGACAAACTCTTTCCATCACAGGATGATTATCATTTAAAATAACACGCACCCCTTCAGGAGAGCATCGTATTGTAGCCCTGAAATACTTGAGCATATCAAGACCCACAATATTGTCTGGTATATTTGGAGAAAGCAAAAATGGACATGGAGCAGTAACTTTATCAACATGGAAAGCAAGTGGTTGTGACAATGGGCTAGGGGAAGGTGTTCCATCGAAACCTATCGATGTAATGGTTAAGCCAGACAGGGGAGCCCTTGGAATCAATTGTTTAGACAAGGCACTACAAGTAGCTCCTGTATCAACCAGAAACTGATCAGTAGAACCCAAAACATGTGCTGTAACATAGGGACCCCTCTGATCTACTGGAACTTCAACAGATTCCTTACCCCATCCTAGGCAATCCTATGCATAAGCAGAATCTTGGAAATCAGGCTGCACATGATTAGACATCTGGTATTGGTTCCGTCTATCAAAAATGTTAAACCCATCCTGCCCTCGTACATTAGCATCAACCCTAGCATGATCATTCGTGCTTCTTCTAGGCCCTGAATATCCTGAGCGATTTCTCATTTGTCCCCGACCACGTGAACACTGCTGAACACATAGTGGTGGACAATTGGCAGCCCAATGCCCAAATTTCTTACAATACGCATACTGATCAACAGACAAATTGGAACGAGTGGAAGAAGAACGATAAGATCCACGTCCACCTCTATCACTACCTCTAAAAGGCGGACCATAAGCTTGAGCCAACATAACCTTCGTTTTTAATTCTTTAATATTTTTATCCTCGCTACCTTTTGCTTCTAATTCCTGACGTTCATAATACTGAGCCATAGTCAAAAGAGAAACCAGAGTAGAGGTAGTCCATGAACTTTCACTAGCTTTTAGACGACTAGCTATTCCTGGTAACAGATTTGCGACATATTTATCGACAAACAAATGTCTGCCCGTATCATCTGACAATAACTGACCGCTAAAATCATGAAATGCTTCTTCAAAGCGTGTAAAGAAATCAGAGACCGATTCATCTGCCTTTTGCTTACAAGACGCTAAAACAGTTCAATCTATCTTTTAAGGGGGAATAATCGTTTTTAACTTAACCAATATGGCTGCAGGAAGATCTAGAATCAACTGATTCCCTATCCCCACCCATCTGTTCTAATTTTTTCCAAGATGCCCCAAAAACTGAATGATCATCAATTTTACGAACAGTTCTCCACATATCTGGCGGTAACATCAATCTGAAAAATAAATCAATGTCAGCCAAAGTCATAGTACAAGAACTAATTGCTCCCTCAACTTCCTCATAAAAGGCGGCTGGATTTTTCCGCGGGTCAGGTAATGCTGTTTTAAGTGCCATTACATCTGCCCTATTCCAAGGAGTATACACCCAATTATAAATAAAATAACCCTTAGCATCAACAGAAGTTTTATCATCACTTGTACCCAATCCTTTAGGAGGAACATACAAAGGCGCGGCCTCCCGCATTGGTTTCGCGTGAACTATCATAGTCTTATCTGTTCCGAAGATGGAAGCTTGCACCCCACCGGTCTGAGATGTCCGTGCAACTACATCCACAGCCCTTTTCTCCTCTTGCAAACGGACTGCCACAACACATAATTTCACCAAACGCCTGATTGCATCAGCCACCTGGGAGAAAACAAAAAGACCATCACGCATTTGCTTATGATCAGCTGCTACATCATCGGGCTCTAACTCATCAGAATATTTCCGATATAGTTCAATAACTTCTGAGCCAAATGCCTCAGTAAAATATAGCTGCTCCTTTTCCGTCCACCCTTTCATGTTGTCTAAAAGTTCAGAAGCAGAGACAACGCTACGAATTGTTTTACGAGCAATAGATCTAAGCTCAGACGCACGGTCAGCAGGCAACATAGAGCGACTGTCTCACATCTTCTGTTGCTCCGAACTGGAGACCTTAGCTAACTCATGAGGGGCAGAAGGAACGACATACGGAGGTGGAGGGTGATCTAGTAACAAAAAATCATTGTGTGGTTTATTAAGGATAGGATAGAGAGGTTGCCTAACGGTGTATTGGCCAGTTACCTGTAATTTACGTTCTTTCTCTTCTAGCTCCTTTAAGTCATTTATTTCTTTCTTTCTCATTTCCAATACTTTCACATATATATTCTTCCGCTGCTCTTTCTCAAGCAAGGCTTGCTCATGCTTCACTCATCCACGCACTTCTTTCTCCCACATTCGTACACAGTCAAACATATCTTGCCTAGACTTTCGCTTACACATACATTGTTCCACATACTCAATCTTTCGCAAATCAAATGACCCATGCATAGGCCAACGTAACTCAGGATCCGCACGAGTGTATTTATTCCATAATGTGCTGTACATTATAGAAGAAAGACCATGTTTAACATACATATCTCTATTGGGCGTCCCCTCTGGGGGTGCCGGTTGCGATTCTTCCAGTCTCAAATTGTTACCATTACAAAAGCAACACATCCTACGAAGTGCGCTAAAAACAGGCATGCCAAAAAATAGTGCAGAATATGCAATATTATAATCAAAGTAGCACTTAAGGTGCTGTTCAAATCAAAATTAAATTGGAGAAAATTCTCCTCATTACCTGCCTATATAAATTGCAATTTATATATCAATTCAAAGGACACAAATTGACTAGTCACCCAAAACACGAGAGCCACAGTAAGTAGTGCTAAACTACATTACCAAACAAAGGCATCAAAACCCAGAGCAAGTGCCGTAAAACGGCTCTTACCAATCACAGGGTGTCCAGGTTCCAACTGGCAAGTTCTAAAATCGACGAAATGGTCACTGCATGACGAATTAACAAAAAGGATCTCAGTCGAGGACCGGCGCCACCTGGATGGTCAAATCAGAAAGAAGGGAAAAACGCTGTGGTTGCCAAGACTCGGGTCTCCTCAGGCATTGATCGTCCGCAGCGAGATCCCAATCCTTCGTCGCGACCAATGCGTTGGGCGTCCGAGTCGCTGATGAGTCCCTGTTCGGGCGCTAATTTGTTGAAGTAAGCCTCAGCAAGGCCTACTAGTGCAAGGGGTTCACCCTTCTCTGCACAAAGTCCTCAGACCATATAGGAAGAAGTTGGCACAGAAACTGAAATAAAAGACAAAGTTTAGTAAACCTCATGAGGTGGTACTACAGTTCAAACAGCACCTTTCGGTAGTGTTTGAAGTAGCACACTGAACTGAGAGAGCATGCTTATTTTATACCCACACAGGGGCTAAAAGGAGGTGGTAAAATTATAGAAGCAAGACTTGCATACATGTAAGGTCATGTGGAAATGCACAGTCAACAGGTAGGAGGGGCTAACAGTTTCAAGGACTAGTTGACACATTACTGTCTGTTACTGATTACTAACAGCTGCAGATCTTACTGGGCATGTGCGAAAGTGGGAGATGCTAAATATAACTTGTCACTAGGCAGATTTTCAAGAGTAGTTAACAGAAAGGTAGGACAGAGCACATGGTGAGCACATGGCAGCATGTGGCAGAGAAAATGGCTGCCATGAATACAAAATGGATTCCGCGAAATGTTCACAATAGTTGCTATATACAAGATGTCTTCTGCTAATGCTTAATCTAATCGCTGCTAAACTACAACACAGAGACTCCAGGTGCTGGCAGAGAGAAGTCTTTGCTGTCCCTGAGACTTCAAACAAAAGGAGGCAAGCTCTAATTCAAGCCCTTGGAGAGATCTTCTCAAGATGGAAGGCACACAAAGTCCAGTCTTTGCCCTCTTACTCTGGCAGAAGCAGCAACTGCAGGATAGCTCCACAAAGCACAGTCACAGGCAGGGCAGCTCTACTTCCTCAGCTCTTCAGCTCTTCTCAACGCAGAGGTTCCTCTTGGTTTCCAGAAGTGTTCTAAAGTCTGTGGTTTTGGCTGTCCTTCTTATACACAGTTTCTCCTTTGAGGTAGGCCTACTTCAAAGCAAAGTCTCTTTTGAATGTGAAATCCTGCCTTGCCCAGGCCAGGCCCCAGACACCCACCAGGGGTTGAAGACTGCATTGTGTGAGGGCAGGTACAGCCCTTTCATGTGTGAGTGACCACTCCTCCCCTTCCTCCAAGCACAGATGGCTCATCAGGAAATGCAGAGTACACCCCAGTGACCGTTGTGTCATTGTCTAGTGTGGGGTGCAACCAGCCCAACTGTCAAACTGACCTAACCAGGGAATCCACAAACAGGCAGAGTCACAGAAATGGTATAAGCAAGAAAATGATCACTTTCTAAAAGCAGCATTTTCAAACACACAATCTTAAGATCAACTTTACTAAAAGATGTATTTTTAAATTGTGAGCTCAGAGACCCCAAACTCCACATGTCCATCCGTTCCCAAAGGGAATCTACACTTTAATCAGATTTAAAGGTAGCCCCCATGGTAACCTATGAGAGGGACAGGCCTTGCAACAGTGAAAAACAAATTTAGCAATATTTCACTGTCAGGACATATAACATACATTACTATGGGGGTCATTCTGACCCCGGCGGGCGGCGGGAGGCGCCCGCCTGGAGGGAACCGCCAGAAGACCGTACGGCGGTCAAAAGACCGCGGCGGTCATTCTGGGTTTCCCACTGGGTTGGCGGGCGACCGCCAAAAGGCCGCCCGCCAGCCCAGTGGGAAACAGCCCTCCATGAGGATGCCGGCTCCGAATGGAGCCGGCGGAGTGGAGGGTGTGCGACGGGTGCAGTGGCACCCGTCGCGTATTTCAGTGTCTGCTAGGCAGACACTGAAATACAAAGTGGGGCCCTCTTACGGCATGGGCACTGCAGGGTCCCCCGGGGGCCCCCCGACACCCCTCACCGCCATCCTGTTCCTGGCGGGCGGAACCGCCAGGAACAGGATGGCGGTGAGGGGGTCGGAATCCCAGGGCAGCCGCCGGTTTTCCTCTTCTGACCGCGGCCGAACCGCCGCGGTCAGAATGCCCAAGGGAGCACCGCCAGCCTGTTGGCGGTGCTCCTGCGGTCCCCGGCCCCTGGCGGTAAAGGAATGACCCCCTATATGTCCTACCTTAACCATACACTGCACCCTGCCCTTGGGGCTACCTATGGACTACCTTAGAGGGTGTCTCACATGTAAGAAAAGGGAAGGCTTAGGCCTGGCAAGTGGGTACACTTGCCAAGTCGAATTTACAGTTTAAACTGCACACACAGACACTGCAATGGCAGGTGTGAGACATGGTTTCAGAGCTACTTATGTGGGTGGCACAACCAGCGCTGCAGCCCCACTAGTAGCATTTGATTTACAGGCCCTGGCACCTCTAGTGCACTTTACTAGGGACTTACTAGTGGAGCAAATATGCCAATCATAGATAAGCCAATTACATACACATTTTGTAAAGGAGCACTTGCACTTTAGCACTGGTTAGCAGCAAAATCAGAGTCCAGCACACATCAACAACCTGGGGAACAGAGGCAAAATGTTAAGGGAGACCACGCTGAGGATGAAAAGTCTAACAATAGGTATACAGATTGATGGATGTTGTCACCAGCTTGACCCTTATCACATACCAAAACCAGGTCTATTCAAATGAACATACCCCATGACACAGACAGAGGACAGTACAACAGTCCTTAGTCAGAGGCCCATTCCATCAAAATAGTTAGGTGTAGTGAATACTATTTAGTTTTTATTGGGACTTTAGGAGATTAATCTAGCACTTTGGCTTGCAGGCCTGTGCCCCCGTCACCTAGTGACATTTAACCTACTCAGCATGCTTTGCTTTATTTTGTCTATTCTATTATTTCTTTTAAGGTGGCTGCCATTGTTTATAGTTATAAAATGTTTTGATTTGTGTTATCAGTGTCACTCTGTGAAGGTGTCACTGTCAGCGTCATAATCAAGTGATGTATATAGGTCCCTTTCTCACTCATGTGTGACAGGAATATAATCCACACTTGTTGGGGGTTGTTTACATAATTACCACTACAAGTCTGCCTCCTTATCAAATGATTTCGGAACATACCTATGTCAGGAGTCCTACAAGATTTGTGTAAATACATCTCACACAGACAAGGTTCCCAGAGAAATTCCTTCCAGATGTCATCTGTGCCCTCCATGCTGCATGTCACCTCGCTGTAGAAATCAGCCTTAGTGTCACCATTTAGTCTGACCTAGAGACCTCATTCAAAGGTAGCAAGGATTGGGGGGTGCTCCCCATGGACATGGTAATGGCAGATTAGGTTTATCATACATAGCTCTCATCAGGTTAGGGATTAGGTTCTTGTGCTAGGGATTATACACTCTCATCTTCACAATTATGCTTCTTTTATGGTTTGTTATGCTTATCATTCCAGCTCGTGTATTTTACTATAGATTGCAGTCTTTTCAATAACCCTATTGAAAACTTTCCTGCATCTCCTTCATTGTCTGTGTGTGACTGAGACTTATTGCTAACATGAGAAGAGTGCAAATTCTGTTCCTCTACGACTCCCCTGAGATGTTCCAATCTAGAGTCCATGCGTAAGGCTGACAGAAATCACCTTTTAGGTTTGGACCGACAGTTGTGAGTTTGTATAGGAGTGACTCTGTTTCCTACAAACAAAATTGCTGTCATCCCTAAGCCAGCAGTCTCACCTAGGAGTGAGAGTCCAACTACGACATAGGCATCTAGTGCCATATTACACACCTATGTCAGTGTTGTGGCACAGGCACTATGGCCAGCATGGAAGAAACACATTGACATCTATGTACAAGGTATACAGGATCATTCTCAACACAATGTGGAGGGAGTATGGATGGGTTGCACAGGATGACACGTTACAAGGCCACATGATCACACACATGAAACCAACAGACCAACATGCCAGGGCAAACATATTTTTCCTGCAGCTCAGATTATTGCCCTCCCAATGTCCTGGCAATCTCAGCATGGAACTCACACAACCCAAATATGCAACAAACAGTACCTGGATCAATTCCCTTGATGAATTCCCATGTTCCCTTCACATGTCAGACCAGCTACAGCCACCTGCCAATGACACAACTCTGAAATGTCCACATCAGGATGGCATGGTGAAGAGGCCTGGAAGGAAAAAGTGACATACAAGGAATTTAGGCAGGCAAAGGCATAAATGAGACATAAAAGTCATTTTTAACTTCTGTTTTGTCCCTGACAGTGCAATGTGACAGCCCCAAAGACATGAGATCCTCAAAAGCAGCACATCATCAAGTCTGATGTTGCTGGCAAATCTGGCCTGTATGACGCATGGAATGAGATGCCCTGTATCATGGTGACAGGGATACCCTTCTCCACAAATCCTGACCTCCTACAGTACCTCATGCAGTCACCGTAATCACAGAACATCACATACTTACACTCATGTAAACTACTGATTGATGAGATCTTCCCACATGTCTCCACCTTCATCCTCTTCACTGTCATTTGGCATTTCAAGAGGCTCACCCGGTGGCAGTGCCCGGTCCCCCTCATCAGGGATATATGGGATGTTTCTCCTCAGATCAATGTTTTGGAGTATGCAGCAGGCTACAATAATCTTACACACTTTTTTTGGGGTGAGAAGAGGAGGGCTCAACCGGATTTGTCTATGCTGGACAATCTTGCCTTCAGGAGCCCAAATGCCTGCTTCACAACCCAGCGTGTTCTTCCATATGCCTCTTTGAAGCGGACTTCCTCTGGCTTAGTTGGGTTCCTCACTGGTGTCAAAAACCAGGGATGGTTGGCAGAATCCCCTGTAAGGAAATGAGACATGTGTGCCACCATCAATCCAGAGCAACATCTCAGTACCAGCAGACATAGCATACATACACACATGACATACATGACTTGCCAAACAGTCAGACCCTCTCTGGGTACAGTTGTGTCATGAGCTGGGGGATAGCTCTGTTCTGCATGATGAAGGCACCATGGACTGAACCCGGGTACCGAGGACACATTTGAAACATTCAAAGGTCCTCTAAACACACTATTTGGACATTGATGGAATGGAAGTTCTTCTTGTTCCGATAGACCTGTTCATTCCCATGCAGTGGAACTAGGGCTACATGGGTACCATCAATGGCTCCCACAACATGTTTTCACCTCTCTTATCTTATACTCTAATTTCATTCAGTGAGGGACACTTATATATTGAAAACTGTACCTCAAATAATCAGCAACATTAGACTTATGGGTCTTTTTTCAGTTGCATTTTTGTCATGTATTATCATGTTCATGTTCCACACCTTCAGTGGTGGTGATAGTGTGTGCTGTAGGCCAAGATGTAAAAGAGTAGGCAGGTGTTCATAATATCCATCTCAAAGATAGATCAAAAATTTAAATCCCAAAGAAAAGGTGAATTGATGAAGAAATAGTTAGTCCTGGAATTCATAACATGAACGCAGAAATTAAAAAAAAATGCTTGTCTCTATATATCCATTAGATCAGAATACTCCACACTGTTTTTGAAGATGCATCTGGCATTTGTGTAATGCTTATCACGTGTATCTGATTAGGCATGGCTAAGAAATGTAAATTATATCAGTGTGAGTTGTGTAATTTCAGAACTTTCGTGTTACGTTTGTTATGCGAAATTCCCAAATGTTTCCATTATGTTATCTTATGTAATTATGCATCATTTGCGGTAAAATAAATTACTTTTACATAATTTTCCATTTTGTGTAATTATGCAAAAGCAAATTACGTGAATTTTGCACATTCCCACATCTGATCTGTGAAGAAAGGTGGCTATTGTCTAGTTCCAATCACCCCTAAGTATTAATTTTTTTCTTCCAAATCCATGTACAAGCATGAAGAGAGAAGACTAACATTGTAGCTTTGAGGAATTTGGGGGTCGTATACAAAACTTACTATTTGCATTTTGTCTAATGTGGATAGGTTTACAAGGACATATTGGCATTTTGGATCCATAGAGGTTTTAAATACCTTACAGGCCACTAACTTTCTGATAACTATAGCTACTCTGCACCTCTTTGAATTATTTGGGGCAGAGGTCACTGTGTCCTCATCATGATCAGTGTGGGTGCTATAATTATTTTGCCCATTCTGTCTCTTTTAAATTGTCTGATTCCAAGGGGTTCAATTGGGTTTTCTGGGGGACATATACAGAGCCAACTATTAGCATTTTGTCAAGTGTGGTTGTGGTGTACTGGGTACAGTCTGTGCAATATTTTTTTTTTATATAACAGTAAACATCATGGAGGTTTGTAACCAGTTGGAGTGGAGAAGAGACTTGGACAAGCAATGCAGATGGTTACTGATTGACTAAGAGGGTGGCGATAAGTCAAGTTTATGTTGCTAACAGCTGAGTGGCTAAAAGCCACTGAAGCCAGGCTACACTATAGCAGAATCTTATGTGGTGCTGAGAGGTTGTGAGTGTTGAGTGGTCTCCACTGTAGGCCAGGGACTTGGTAATGAGGAAGTTAGGGGTACTCTGCAATGTGGAGTAGAGAGAACTTGAGAGCCACGGAGTGGAGTAATATGGAGTCATAATGAGCAAGCAAGAAGAAGGATGAGGGAACGTGAGGGAACTGGCAATTGACAAGCAAGTAAGTTATAACCTACAGTGTCCACTCATTATGGAGATTGTGAAGTCACAGACTATGGCCCTCATTACAACTCTGGTGAACCACCAGACTTGCGTTAGTGGTCTCACCGCCAACAGGCTGACAGACCGGTGGGCCTGCCACATTATGACCGCAGCAGAGCCACTACGGTCAGACCACTGACACCGCCAGGCTGTCGGATTGCAGTGGTATTCATCCTCCATGGCAGTGCTGCTTGCAGTGCTGCCCTGGGGATTACGAGTCCCCATACTACCAGCCTTTCCATGGCAGTTTACACCACCTTGAAAAAGCTGGAAGAATGGGGGCCTTGGGGGCCTGTGGGGCCCATGCACTGCCCACACACTTGGCATGGGCAGTGCAGGGGCACCCATGCACAGCCCCATTGCACATTCCACTGCCCGAATTACGGCCAGTGGAATGCGCGATGGGTGCTACTGCACCCACCGCACCGCCACATTGAAACCGGCTCCATTAGGAGCCAGCGTCAATGTTAAGGCCCTGTTCACCACAGGGCTGACAGGTGGAAATACAGTTTTGCCCACCGGACCCTGCGGTGAACGCCTAATAGGGCCGGCGCGGTTCAGGCCTCACAGGTGGTCTGAAGGCGGAAAGAATTTGCCTGCCCCCCAAAGTCGTAATGAGGGCCCTCGTGTGTGGCAAGAGTTGCATCAAAACTAAAAGCAGCATCATTGGTAGATTATAATGGTGGTCTGGATTTGTCCCTACTGAGGATATTGAGCACTGGATTCAGTCATTCCTGGTCAGATTGGCTCTGTGAAAGCTGTGGGTTTGATGTCTGTGAGGTCGTTGGGGTCTATGGTATTTAGACATTCTGCAGCAAACTGTTCCAGGAATGCTTTACAGTTGGCGAGAGGCCTCATAGTTGTTTGTTCATATACACCAATTTACTACATTAGGCCATTTTTGACTTTTCCGTACCATCACAAGGGGTTGTGTGCTCGAGCTGGAGCCCAATGTAGAAAGGACAGGGCATTCTGTAGCCAAAGGTAGGTGCAGAGTGACCTAATGGCATTGAGGAGGTGCCTTCAGTGGTCATCAGTGCTTTACTGTTCCTGTTGTAAAAAATAGAGGCCCTATGATGGTAGAGTGCAGGAGTGGAGCACCAGAGTGATGGAGTATTTGCCCTCTGTCACATATGATGCGGACCCATGAAGGGAATCAGAATGGACTGCGGTGGTTTACCTACCTCAGCACTAGGAGGAAACATTGCTGGAGTCCTCAGAGGCATTGGCAAGCTTCGGGTGATGGCCGATCGGCAGTGCTCTGAAAGCTTCTAGCCATCTTTTTCTGGAAACATTTTTATGTAAAGCCAGCATCCACAGCCAATCCCAGGGGGTTGCAAATTGTGAGGTAACTAATTAATGTTCATTAGGCGTATTGTTTTGCGACCATCTTCAGACGTAAAATTTGCAATACAACTAATTAGTAGATGGCATTGCAAATTGCATTCCCATTCACAAACCTATTGGTGTATAAAATGTACATTCATGGTTTGCGAATGTGATTTGTACATCATGATAATTCCCTTGTTAATACAATATTTTAGTATATTGTTGGTGATTTACGTTTTTTTTTTTTTAGCTTCTGTTAAGAGAGCACACAAATATTTAAGAGTTCTATTACAATTAAGGGGAACTGAGATGTTTGTATCTTTCCTCTATATTGTCATAGAACTTTTCAGTAAAACGCAATATCTTTATAACGTACAGCAGTGGTACTTTTTCTCACATATGTATTGTAATTCTTGTAACAGCTGAAGGACAGTGAGCCACTCTGTGTGAAGGTTAACTTTTTACATGTGTTAATTTATATTAATTGCTTTGTTAGGTATTTTAAACTAAAAAGTAATAACGAATACTCCTGAATCTGTACCCTACCTACTTGTTCTCAATCAATACACTGGAAAATAGGATGTACTACTTGTGATAGTAATAATCGGAATTACTGACAATGTAGTGACAACACTAATTAATGTATTTTTGTTAATTAAATCATTTGTAAGCACCTAAACCCAAATTTTTATGGTATACTGAAAACGGGGCTGAAATGAACTTTTCATCTCCTTGTTGACTTTTATTCCCATACACTTCGGCGATCCAGGGTCAAATGTACCTGCCTCCTACTGACAGGCTCTAATTGTCTTGCCACTTCCTGACTTTAATCATTCTTAGTTAAGTGACATTCCAGAATGGATGGTCTTTTTTATCTCTTACACATCAATCCCAGAAAATGACTGCTTGCCAGCTGGTCAATAAGGTGAGCAGCAGCTATGAAGTTTTTTTCAAGTTCTTGATGAAACTCTGTCCCACTGATCCGTCTGTATGAAGTGGTGCGGCTTTTTCTGCCATATAAATTGTGAGAGGAAATACATTTCGGTCATTTTGCGATAGAATAAGAAAATAAGTTACCCAGTAGAGAACAATTTAATAAAAACAATAGTTCATCTTATTAAAATCGTAAATGCTTGTTGATTTGACCACTTAAACGTGCACAATTCGATCAGTATCTAAAGCAGACTTTGCAAGACAACCTTTTCACAAGATAATGCCAGGAAACGAGCCCCAGACTCTTTAAATGTCTGGAACATAAGATAAATCCTGACTCCTTCGGTGAGAGAGACATACTTTACTTGTATCCTTTTCTGTTTTCTGCCGAAAGGAGGCTGGCACCCTGTTTATCAGAGGTCCAGGCAGCGGCTGGGCGTTGGGGAATGCATTTTTGTAAGTTCAGAATATTATTCACGGTTCACTACATGTTAAACTACTACATGTTCTATTAAAAAAAGCATGCATTTAATATCATCTCTAAGACCAGTAAAGTGAGCAATGCTAGATACTGGGAAAGAACAATTCGATTATGCCATAATTTAAAAAAGAATGGTGCATACTGTAAGGAACTTAACAACCCCAATAATTATTCTCTTTAACGGTTGTTGTGTTTATTTTCACCTATCAAGAAACAACTTAATTATAATCGATTTGTCAAGAGATACAAAACGCAGTCAGCATATACGCTCTCGAACAACTTAAAAAAAAAAATCTGAATACTGCCCCTGCTTCAAGAATGCTACTTATTGTGGCCCATTATCCGTCCACTCCGATAGCAGATTATTCGTCTGCCTGGTGCCCTATCCTTGAGTTCTCATAAGAAAGAAGTACTGAAGGAAGGGACATGATGGAATGTATTGGAGAACTCCACCTAATAGACCTGAGAGCTGTTAAGGGACTAGAAACCAATCTTGTTCATTGGTCTTGCAAGTGCTTTGCTGCTTTCACTATTTGTTCGAATCCCTGCTTCCTGATGGTGATGAAGAGCAATCGGCATTCATTTCCATTATGGTTCTTGAAAAAGGAAGGGGTGTTGTTGGATGGAGTGTTGATGTCAATCTCATGGCAACTCATTCACATCACATTGGAAAATGATTCACCTGCAGAGATCCGTCTTGAGTTCAGGGAACCTGGCCCATCTGACTGCACCACTGGACTTAAAGATGACTGGGATGGTGAACTGCATCATATTCATCATCAGTTATTCCCATCAAGACTGGAAGGGAGGCAGAGCAGGCATGGCCCTCAAGTGGTTCCTGCTTGACTTCTTTCCTGCTCATAAAACAATTTCCCACCCAATCTAAAGAGGAATCCAAGGTTGGCAGAAACCACCAGGGCCCTATTACATATAGGGTACACTTTCTTTGTTTGTGCCACTGAGAACCTTAAAATAGGTGCACTGTGCACAAAGAAGGAGCATGTGCCCTATTAGGGTGATTGCACTGCCCCTAGGACAGCCTTAAACTTATGCTGCCTTGGGGGCAGTGGATTCAAATGAAATATCAAGCACCTCCTTGTTTCATTGGGCAGGTGGCACCCACCTGCACTTTAAAGAGAGGAGAGAGATCCCCTTACTGGTGGGTACAGTAAATGACTGCACCCGCCTGCAAGGGGATATCTGGGGTGGGATCAATGTGACCCACTTTCTCCCCTACAGAGGACGGCTATCATGGGCCACCTCTTTGTGGCATAATGCAAGTGTTTCTACTAATAGCTTCTTTACCTCTGCACCTGCGTTCATAATATGGCGTGGGCTGGGAGGTAAAGGGATTCCCTCATTTGCATGGGGTCACATACCCATGTAAATGTGGGCATGCCGTCTTTGCTCTGATTGAAATGGTGCTTGGGCTGGGTCTTGTCACTTTTGCCCATGACGGCCGGCAAGGCAGGAGAGTGCGGTGCCCCCTCAAAAGCACAAGTGAGAGAGGGCAGCTACTGTTGTTTTATTATGAAGGTCACTCTCTATTGCCTCCTGCCTTCAAAGCACAGTCTTTCTCCTTTGCGTCAGCTTCCTAGACTAGCACTTCGTTCCACTGGTAGGCCGCCCGTTCGGCAGCCCTCAGATGCCACTCCTGCATTCTTCCCACTCTTCTCAGGGCACGCCAGGTCATGGTCGCCCAGCTCGCAAAATGATGGTGCTACGTTTCATGTCCTCTCCAGCTACCCACTGTCGCTGCCACAGGTCCAACTCAGGTCTGCTCACCGGCGGGGCACCAAAAGCAACACCTCAAATCTCAGTGAGGGAGGCCCTCCCCTCATGCCAGCAGGACGCTCTCATACTCCAGCACTGATCTCATCTCTTCTCCTAGGGGCAGAGCCAGCACAAGCCCCAGAGGGTCCCCGTCCACCCGAGCCCCAACCGGCTCACCAATACAGACTGCCTCTTGTGCCCCGGCCTGGCTGAAGCGGCTTCCGATTTCTTTTGCTCGGGTCACGACGGGGCCCAGGACCAACCAGGACTCTCTCCGGGGCTTCGAGGCTCCGCCTCGCCACTTAGGCCCTCCTGGTCCCAGGATCTCCGGAGGAACGTCGCCTCTTCCCCTGTGTGTGGATGTGCTCGGGGTTACACAGCACAGGAGGTCTATGACTTTGTAGGTTGCAGGATTATTCTTAGATAGCTGGTTGTGGGCGGAGCTCCGTTAGCATGTGACTATCTTGCTATTGGGAAAGCTTCGCACCTCAAAAACAGGTAGTTCTATGTTCTTTTCGTCCCTAATCAGTGCTATGTTGAAGGGTGTACATTTGCAGCTACCAGTACTCGAAAAGATGCTGGCTTAACAGCACTGTAACATTGGGTGGAATAGACAAGATACATGGTAATTGATGGGTGGGCTACTGTTATGTGGATTACAATGGTCTTTCATAAAAGCTGATAAAAAAATGTAACTGCAGAATCATGGTGCTAGACTTGTCATACATTGCTAGAAGCATGATCTTCTGCAGCTAACACTGGAAAAACTTCACTGGCTTTTGGCAGATCACGTTTGAGGAGTGCGATATCGAACTTCTAAGAAGCTTTCGACTTCAATATCTTGGCTCTGGAAAGTACTTCAAAGGCGTCATTCCAAGCACTGAGTTATTTAGATAATCCAGAAGCAATCATAATTTTGTTGACCCTAATCCCAAGAATTAGTGTACGATCTCTCAAAATTCTTTGGAGTGAAAGTAATATAAGAAAAGAGTTTGTGATTCATTTGAATGGTTCTAGTGTAGACTCAGGAGGAGCGAGCTTGACAGGGAAAATGTTTCTTTTTTTAAACTGCTCAACTACCTAGGTTGCCTAGAACTCTTAAAGTATAATAAAATGGTTGTGTTCTAGACATCTGTCGTAGTTCTAGTCATAAATCAAAAAAACAGAAGTTGCCCCAATTGTTACTGATTTAGAAAATGCTGCAATATTTTGCTGCTCAGTACAATCTGTGAGCTCAGTTTCAATCTATGAGAGTGAGTTCTCTTTAAAAAACATACTTTAAGGCCCATTTTACTAATACAAGCAAATTGTTGGACTGATTCACAAAAGTAAACGTACACTTTTGTTTAAGTTTATGATTTGTTGCTCTTCCAAAAATATTTTATAAGCAGTATCTTTGAATGCTGAGTTTCTGTACATAAAAGGAAAGGACAGTCCTATACGTGCAGAAACCCCGCAGATTTATAGATACTACTAGTAAAATACCTTTCTGAATAGAAAACAATTTTAAACCTACATAATAGAGTTCATTTCCCTTCGTGAAATAGGCCCTATTTGAGGATATTTTAAGCAGAAATCATTTCAGTTACTGGATGAACTCGCTGTACATAATTCCTCCTTTTACCATTAAAAACCCAAAAATAGGGAGTAACTGTGCAGACACAGTTACAGACAAACCACACAGTAAACAGCTGCTATGAGCAAGTGGTAAATATGTGCGAGAAGGCCCGTGCTTGGTAGGGTGTGGAGGGACTAGGATGGTGAGTGTAGAAGGCGATGGTGAGGGTAGGAAGAGAAGACGGACAGCCAACTTTGGCAGAGGATCGAACGGGGGCTGTGGACAAGGACTAGATTTTCTAATGAGATTTTAGCAGACAGATCTTCAGGCAAATAAAATGAAGTCTGGTGTTTCTACACCAGAAATATCTGGGAGGAAGAACACTGCCCCCTTATAATTATATAAACAAATATAGGGACTGGGAGATTTATTGGTCCAGTGCACAGTCTCTCTAAATGAACCTATAATATCAATATAAGTGCACTGTTCCACAAGGTATCCAATCAAATTTGGAAAATGGCGAATAAGTACTGAGTATATTCAGGAGTGCCCTCAAGCACCCACTTGGGTGACAGGTATCATCATCGGGCTTACTCCTCGCCAGACTGGTGCTGCAATGCCTGGCGGGCTACCCAGCATTCTGGGTGGCACTCAACCATTGTAAGATTGCTAACAACAAGAATCTGGGAAAAAACTAAATAAGAAACGGAGAGTGTAGAAAACAAGACAAAATCCTTAAAATTAGCTCTGAACCTGAATCATTATTTTAATGCGATAGGAATTGGGTTCAGGCCAAGATTAAAAACAAAATTTTTTGAGTGTTGCTGGAAATAATGTACCAGTACACTCTATAATTAGGGAAGGTAGTTTACCTAATCCTACATGGTCAACATGTTTCGCGTCTATGGTTGGTTCAGCCTGTAGGCGCGCGGCAGGGGTAGGTTCCTGGATGAACCAAGGAAGTTATGAATTCAGTTTCCTTGGTTGATGCTAGCGCAGACCTAGGGAGCCCTATCTCTAATATGGGATGGGCGACTGTACTGACCAACTGACTTAGACATATTCTGTCTTCTACTCTGTAAGTGACTATATGTACACTTGGTTAATTTCTGACACATAGGAGAAGTAGTTCTTTAATCAAAGGCTTTTTTCGTGGGTCCTGAAGAAGCGTCACTGGATCACTTTGTGACCAACCATAGACGCGAAACATGTTGACCATGTAGGATTAGGTAAACTACCTTCCCTAATTATAGAGTGTACTGGTACATTATTTCCAGCAACACTCAAAAATTGTTGTTTTTAATCTTGGCCTGAACCCAATTCCTATCGCATTAAAATAATGATTCAGGTTCAGAGCTAATTTTAAGGATTTTGTCTTGTTTTCTACACTCTCCGTTTCTTATTTAGTTTTTTCCCAGATTCTTGTTGTTAGCAATCTTACAATGGTTGAGTGCCACCCAGAATGCTGGGTAGCCCGCCAGGCATTGCAGCACCAGTCTGGCGAGGAGTAAGCCCGATGATGATACCTGTCACCCAAGTGGGTGCTTGAGGGCACTCCTGAATATACTCAGTACTTATTCGCCATTTTCCAAATTTGATTTGATACCTTGTGGAACAGTGCACTTATATTGATATTATACCCTTATAATTATATACAGCAGAATTCCTGCCCCTTTATCATTACATTCATCAGAATTCCACTCCACACAAATTATTATCGGGTACTTAATGTTAAAGGTCAGCTAGGTTTACAGCACATTTCTCTCACCCCCATCCTTGCTGCCATGCTCGAAAATATGCAACTCAGTACCTGTCAAAACTATTGAATCAAATGGCTTATTAGATATGTATGAGCTGTATGTCGAGCAGGCATGGTGAATGAATCTGTGGTCCTATCACTTGTGGATTATTTGCAAGTGAACTTGGATGGCAGTGGTGTTGGTGCAGTATTTTTTAGTCCTCTTGGCAGCATTTAACAGCATCAACTACAGCACACACTTTAATAGTTTAGAAAACATTGCCATCTGGGGTACTGTTGGTAAGTAGCTCAATTTTTTTACAGTGGTAGAACTCAGAAAATTCAGTGGTGCACATTTTTGTTTGTGGAAAGACTACTGAACTGGAGAGTAGTTACTTAATCTTTATATTCAAACCTTTAGTCAACTTTCTTTAAATATTTTGATGGCATAAACCTAATGTTACGTTATGTTATGTTACACAATTTATAGAGCACATGGCTACCCTCGGGTTTCCCAGCGCTTCTAAACCCTAACCACAGAGGGGATGAGAGTGATACGCAACAAGAAAGGAATAAAAACAACTGGACCTAGAATAACCAAGTTTTCAAGGCCTTTCGAAATTCTAGTTCTTGCTCCATCAGCCGAAGATTACTTGGTCTAATAGAGCCTGCAACCCACCATCTCTAAACTCAAACAAGGTAAACTATTAGGAATGGTGTGGAAAGTTGCCTTTAAAATATATCAGAGGCCTTCCTCCTTGCCACATTTCTAAATTGTTTCAGAACAACTTTAATATATCGAATAACCCACCATGGGTCATGTTTGAAAAAGATTTAATGGGAACAGGATCTTTTCAATGGCTTTTAAATTTGGGGAGTATTTTGTCAGATATTGGCTCTTGGACAATCCTTGATACACCATTCATGCTTATATATATGGAGTTAAACGTTAACGTGAAAGTTAGGAAGCCATTCTCTCATCTGATTTAGAATAAGTGTCTATGTAATATAGAAATTCCCAACGCTGACACGGGAAAAAAAAAGCATAGCATATATTAAGGTTCACATGCATGGAATGTGGCTATTCTTGCAGAGGTAGTTGAAACAACGTTTCCCAAACAGTAATTCTTGTGTCTTGCTGAAGCTTAAAGTTTCTATAACCAAGTTGAGACTCTCAGATGTGGTGCAGGATGTTATGATATTGTTCTTGAAATTATAACGACCCCTCTAAATGTACTAGTTAGGCTATTGCCCTTGTCTTTCTTTTTGTGAATTCCATTGAATGTAAATGGTCGTCACAGCTTTCTGGTCAACAATCCCCAGGTGGGTGGAAAAAGTTGTCAAGCTTGGTATATACATATCATCATTTAGGCCCTCAATATGAGCTGGCCAGACTTTGCAGAGGAGATACCGGAGAGATGTAATTAAGATTAACAAATGGTACCTCTCTGCAATGTCCTGCCAGTTTTTTTCCCTGAAATGGAGAATAAATGTTCACACCCTCGTTTTCTGGGTGGTTTTGAGAGCACTTTATCACAATTTTGTCAAGCAATGTTGACATTTCCTACCTGCTCTGACCAGTGATGAGGTACTGAATGGGAGCTAGGGGTGACAGTCTGTGTGTGCCTTTCCAGGGTTAAGCATTGCTCATAGACGCAGTCTCAGCTTTGTAGCATCTTGGGGACGCAGAGTGTCTCTGGATCCAGAGATATTGTCACTGGAGATAAGGTACCCAATACTACCTGACCTGGAAACGTGCACAATAAAAAATTGCATTATTTCACCAGGAGGTAATGTTTCAGGTGAAATAACACAACTTGTAATGAGGGCCCTTATAGCACTTGTGCTTGCCCCTCTGGTGTGGAATGGGAGCAGGCATCTTTGTTTCTGCTGCACATACCTGCTGGGGGACCAACACTCTGTGGATGGAACTCCACTGCTCCACTGCTCCCCTTAGTCACAGCTCAGTCACAGTGAGGAGTTCCTTGGACCTGACAATGGCCCTTCTTTACTGTTCTGGGCCCGGGGATGGGGTCCTGTGGCTCACCATCGATGCGTCAGCCAAGGGCATGGGGTTCCTGAGCCCAAAAAGTCTGAGGTAGGTGGACCCAAGCATTCCCCTCTCCTCGATAGTTTAATTATTTATCATTGCACCAATCCCCAGGGGCTTGGCCCTTACTGGGTGGGGGGAGGTGAAGGGGAGATAATGATTGAGCTCCACACACTTTGTTTTCCCTGAATTCATGTTTAAATGGGTGGGAATTTCTAAACCCATAATCCTGGCCCCATTGGGATGATTTTGATGATACTGGGCTTGTGTTCCTCCTGGTTGTAAGCTCTAGCCACCAGAAGCAGTGTCAGGGTTACACTTCACAGGCAACTGGTTTCACTGGAACCCTGTTTCAGCTCTCTCCTCTTTTGGCCCCTCCACATACCCCCTACGCCCTGGAGTCGAGGTTTTCCCACAGCTTGTCCAAAGTGTGTGTAAGGGGGCCGGCACCATTTGACTTTGGAGAAATCCACTAGTCCTGAGGTCAGCTCTAGTGAGGGTCCTTAGTCCATTTGAGCATCAGGGGGATTTTCTTTCCAGCTGTCCATGGTGTTGCTGCTGTCATAGTCTAGGTCCAAAGTCATGTTCTCCTTCATGTTCTGGATTGCCACTTGTATATCCCGTCCAGCTTGTGGGTGGGGTATTTTCCCTTGTCTAGCCTTCCCTCTTTCCTGAGTTTGACTCTGGCCTTGATAGTGACACAAAAGGTTGGTGTCAGGTTTCTTTCTGTGTTGTGGGGAAAGCCCCTTTGAAGTGTAATCAGAGCAGGGTCCAACTCCTCCACCAGTCATGCTGTAAGGAAGATCAATCCTGTCCACACATAAGACCCTGTGTGAACTGTCTGGCTCTAATAAACATTTCCCAGTGGGAGAGTCATCACCAGCCTAGAGAGCTGAAAACTCACAGAAACTTTAGGCAGAAACATTTTAACTTTCTAAAAGTGGCATTTCTAAATTATTTTTTAAAATCCAATCTCATCATTAAAGATGTTTTTAAATTGCAATTCAAAAGCATGCAAGAATTATTTTTTGATCAGCTACCAATGCAAATCTAGCATTAATATTTGAAAGGAAAGTTTAAGCAGGACTGTATAGGCTAAGCCTGGACATTCTCCACACTGTATTCGGTGTTGCTGAAGACTGAGTAGGGTACCTATTGGGGCATAAGACTGGAAATCTTGGCTCAGAGTTCTGGTACATTGTTGTTGAAGGTTGTTTACGCAGTACTTAAAGTTTACTAAAAAGGAATGGGTATTCATGTGTTTCTTATCAGTTGAGACATATGCTATTGGCATTGTTTACAATTGACTCATTTAGGCCTGATTTAGAGTTTGGCAGATGAGTTACTCTATCACAAACATGATGGATATCCCGTTCACGGTATTAAGATCTCCATATGCTATAATGGGTTTGTGATATGGCGGACAGAATATCCGTCATGCATTTCATGTAGTAACATATTCTGCCAAAATCTGAATCAGGCCTTAAGTCTCTTCAAAACATTAAACAATTAGGGCCTCATTTATCAAGGTTTCACGCAGCGAAGCGCAATTAGGCCTCAAGTCTCTTCAAAACATTAAACAATTGAGGTCTGATTTATCAAGGTTTCACGCAGTGGAGCGCAGCAAGCCATCTTGCTGTGCATCGTGAATGGGAATGGGCAAAAATGTGCCATATTTATCATTATACATTTCATTCTTGTTCTTTCCTTGCAGTGGTGCCCTTTTGGCTGCATAGCACCAATGCAGGCACCCTTGCACCATGATGCAAAAATGTCTATGTTGTAGGCAGGATTGTTTTGGAAGGAAGAGGCACCTTCCTGCACAAAAAAGTCCTCAGAGGCAATGTTTTCTTTCTATGAGTGCTGCAGAATGCAGCACACTGCCAAAGAGGAAACAACAAAGAGAAATAAAGATATTTCTCCTCATTGCACCTCCCCTTGGGAGGTGTAGCATTTTGAAACATTACCTGGTTTGCCAGTGTTGGCAAATCTAGGAATGTGCCAAGTTCCATGGGTGGATGCATGGGTGGATGCATGCACCACTCATGGAACGCCTCCCTGGTGATTTGCACTGTGTAGCATTACTCCAAATTTATCACGCCACTCAGGGGCATGCGAAGTGCCCTTGAACGGCTTGATAAATCTTACTTTAGCGTCGCATTGTCCTTGCGCCCTATGTGGGGCAAGGGTGACACAACACTTTGATAAATATTCCCTTAGCTTCAAAATCCATCTATTTTAGTCAGGAGCTTTTTAGCAAATTAAGTTAAAGGTGTGAGCTACTATGCACTACATGACCAAATGTATTTTTTTAAGTTATCCCTCACAGTTTTGGGCAGGGACAGTGATGGAAGTTGTTGGTACTAATAGTGGGATTGGGTAGTGCCCTTGTAAACAGTAAGCATTAGACTGTGCAAAGTTGTGTTTGACTATTCTAGTACTATGTGCTGTACAAATGTAATAACTTAAATGTAATCAATTACTCAATCTATGATGCTGTTTCAGTAAAAATAAGCTTTATTTTAAGACAGGTTGCACATCTGTTTGTCTGTGAAGCTATAGGACAAATTCACAGGCATTCATAGGTTGGTATTGGATGTTGAGTTTTATTGTAACTAATAAAAAATAATTGAAACTCTAACTGCTTTTTGCTCCAGTGAGTAGAAGTTCTGAATAAAATATCAACCAAAAAGACTATTGGTACTGTATTCATTATTAATGCTATTGACCTGCTAATATGCAATGTTTGATGGTTCTTAAATGAAGATTTGTGAGGGAGCTAAACTGCAATAATGATCTGAACCCTTATATTTTGAACATCCCAATTTTTACCCAAATAGCCAAGCTCTGGAATCTTCCATAGCTTATCCAGTTAGAGACTACTATCCCCATCAAAATACTCGATTTCAGTAAAGTTAATTGAAATTAATGAGAAACTACTAATAACACAGATCTGGATAAAAAATCAGGTAACAATAGTTTGCTACAGATAATTTCATTAAATGTGGTACGGGGAAGTATTGGATGAAATGCCATAAAAGTTCAATGCAGAAATACAGAATCATAAAACATAACCTTAGTTGAACAAGGTAAGCAAAGTCAAACTCATGAAACTATTCACAATATTCCTATACTCAAAATATACGCCAAAGTGACATGAAACATTTAAAAACTCCCAGCGACAGCAGCCTAAAAATGGACAAGAAGCAGCACATGCACATAATAAACAAAAAGAAGCCCAATGTACTAAAGCCCAAGAATTTGTATACACAAATCACACACTGGATTAATAGACTCTGCAATTCAGCATGGTATGATCATTTTCAGGGTGGCATTAACCAGTCAGAAACAAAAATGTAATTATTAGACCTGTCAGCTTTAGAGTGGTCTTCCCACAAACGTTTTGCCTATTTCTCAGAACTTTTGCTGGAAATCGTTTTTGGTGGCCTCAGGACTATGGGCACTTTACTACTGCCAACCAGTGCTGAAGTGCTTGTGCTCATTTCTCAAAATGTGGTTAAAACGGTTTCCACCCGAGTGGCATAATAAATTTGCTTATTAGCCCCTTGGAGAGTGGTATTCCATATACCCAGGGCATGTACAGTAAATGCTGCCAGTGGGCATGTAGCACATATTGTGCCACCCACTTAGGTAGCCCCTAAATCGTCCCACATCTGCCATTGCAGCCTGATTCCATTTTTAAACTGCCAATTCAACATGGCAATATAACCATCTTGCCACACCTTAAGCTCCACTTTTATTGCATATAGATCACCCCTATGGTTGGACCTAGGTAGCGCTTAGGGCAGGGTGGATTGTAATTAAAAGGCTGGACATGTACTCTCAAGGTTTAAATGTCCTTGTAGTGAAAAACTCCTGAATTTATTTTTCACTACTGTGAGGCTGACTTGTCTCATAGGATAAAATGTGGTTGCCTTATTAAATTTAATTAGTGCTATTGTTTGTTTGGGGACAGACAAGCATTTCATGTTTGGTGTAAATGAAATTGTACTTGAAACATCCTCTTTAATAGTAAAGTCATATTTTAAATTACAATTTTGAAAATGCCACTTACCAAAAGTTGGCATTTTCCTGCCCTTAGCCGTTTGGTGCCTACAGCCTCCCCTGTGTAACATGACTGGTTGTAACTGGCAGTTAGACTTTGTGAATTTCTCCTTGACAGTAACACAATGAATGGGACATCTACTGGGAAGATGGGGGGTGGAGCTGGGTACAGCCCCACTTGCAACTGTATAGACTGTGCTCAGACGTCACACAAAGAGCTTGTAACCACTGCATTGTTCCTGCAGCCACTTTGGAACCAGCCATGGGAGCTGGGAAATACAAAGAGAAGCCTCTAGAAACTGCTACCACATCAACAAAGTTACAAAATATAAAAAATATGGACCCCAGACCCATTCCTATGTTCACTTTCTGGACCTGTGGAAGGATTCTCAGACGATTGCTTGAAGCTGTGTCCTGTTTGTACTCCACAAGTCTGATTATTAGCACCTGAGAGAGCTGCTTTGATATCTGGTGCCTTCTTTGAAACCTCATATGCTTGCCCTGCAGCTTGAGCCCCACTTCTAGACCTGAACCAAGGCCTTCTAGAGTGACTATAATGCAAGATTGCTGGCCTCCTATTCAAAGCCACAGGGATATAACAGGTTCCCACCATCTTGAACCCGCACCTGGACCTAGCCAGAGTATGTCCTGAATCTCAAAGAGGTGCCTCTTTAGCCATGAATCCTTGGTTGTGTTGTGAAATGTGCATAGGTAGCCAAAATCCAAAATTTGGGACTTAGAAAATTTATGGTGAAAGACTGCTCTGAGAACTTAGGGAAGACTGGGACCAACCTGCTCGCCTTTCTGCCTAGGGTGCATCATTGGTTGGCCTGACTTCACAGCTGTTCCCACTACATTCTGCTCCACAGAAGCAAATTCTGTTCAGCGGTCTGTCTTCAAAGCGGTATTTGGCCTCCTGGAACTCTCATCGGCTACAGCCTCCTATCTCATCCTGCTGGACATTTCCAACTTCCTTAAAAGTTACTAAGGGCCTCATTCTGACCCTGGCGGTTGAAAACCACCAGGGCAGAGTGCCGCGGAAGCACCGCCAACAGGCTGGCGGTGCTTCATGGGCAATTCTACTGCCGCGGTCAGAAAAGGGCAACCGGCGGTTTCCCGCCGGTTTACCCCTGCCCCAAAGAATCCTCTATGGCGGCACTGCTCGCAGCACCGCCATGGGGATTCTGACCCCCTTCCCGCCATCCTGGTCCTGGCGGTAAGAACCGCCAGGAACAGGATGGCAGGAACGGGTGTCGTGGGGCCCCCTAACAGGGCCCCATAATGATTTTCAGTGTCTGCCTAGCAGACACTGAAAATCGCGACGGGTGCCACTGCACCCGTCGCACCCCTTCAACTCCGCCGGCTCCATTCGGAGCCGGCTTCATTGTTGAAGGGGCTTTCCCGCTGGGCCGGCGGGCGGCCTTCTGGCGGTCGCCCGCCGGCCCAGCGGGAAAGTCAGAATTACCGCCGCGGTCATTTGACCGCGGTACGGTCTTCTGGTGGTTCCCGCCAGGCGGGCGGCTTCCGCCGCCCGCCAGGTTCCGAATGAGGCCCTAAGTCTGAAAATAAAAATCTACACCAACTCCATCCAGCTGATCCCTGATGATGACTCTCCCTCCTACGACATCACTCATCCTTCTCAGAACTTTTACACTAGAATTTCTTTCAAGTCTAAGGTAAGCACCAACCTGGCCAAATTGCCTTCTTGTGTTTGACACATGTTCCATCGCGGTCAGTCATATTTTCAAACTTTGACTCAGTCTCGCCCGATTGATGATGTCTGTGGTTGGCGCTTTGATCTTTTAGATGCCTTTGTTTACTAAAAATGTAAAAATTCATAACTACAGTTCTACTGATTAGATTTGTGTCAAATCTTTTTTTTATAATTCACTCTATTTTCTAAATTGGTCTGGGATTGTTCTTGTGTTTTATTTGCACGTTATTTCTGTTTATGCGATGCACAAATACTTTACACATTGCCTCTAGGTTAAGTCTGACTGTTTTTTGTGCAAAGGTACCCAGAGATAAGCACAGGTTACTTTAGTGACTTTTTGTGGTTCACCCTGCGAAGGAGCGTGACTGTTGCTTAATTAGAGCTCACAGCCCAGTGCACCAACAACCTATTTCTCACTAATACTTTAAATCTTTAACTCATTTCTTAAGGTAAGAGCAATATTCCACCTGCTCTCTCAGCAATTACTCTCCTGAATTGACCAGTACAAAATAAAAAATTCCTCAAACTAAGGCTCATAGAATTATGGCACCTTCGGTGGAACACCCAACCAAAGTCTTTGAATATGATACGCTTAATACAAGATGGAAGCTTTATTCACAATGCTCACTTCCTAATACAATAGTTCATTTTGAACCCTTGACATTAATCCTTTTCTGCTCTGCAGAAACAAGAGGAGAGATGGCTTGCAACAGACACTGATTGGGAGGGGGAATGAGGAGGAGCAATTTGGGCAGAACACCACAAACAGCATCCATATTAAAATAAATAACATCTCACAGAAAATGGACATAACTTCTTCAACAGTATTAATTACATTTCTATGTGATTCATTAAACTCATTTCAAGTGCAACATTGTTAATTCATCAGTTACAACTGAATGCATCATTGAACAATGAAATTCCAAAAATAATTTTCACTTGACATTGTGCATTTGAACATTTTAAAAAAGCTACTGCAAATCCTCTTCTCTGGTTACTTTAAAATATTCATTCATTTCCATTAATAACTTTATTATTCAACCATGAGTCTTTTGATGTTTCATCGTCTTGGTTAATCAAACATTCTCCTCCATCTGCTTCATCTGTCGGAAAGTTCAAACTCCATCAATCTTTTACTTATCCTGAAAGAACTGTCCTTACCACTTCTACTTTTATTGATTCTATTATATTTTCCTGATCGTGCCATCTATTAATTTCAATAAGAGAAATAGGGAAATTGCCCAAATCAATATTATTAATATTGGTGTTAAAACAGCGTGTGAAGCTCCACCACCAAAACTACTAATGCACTCACCAACTTTTTGAAAACCACTCTTTATTTTTTCGATCTGAGATGCTACAGTTTCCCACAAATCTCCTAAACTCATGAGTGAAACTAGTTAAGGTATTATTAATATAAACATCAATCTTTTCCACTATAGTCCAGCATGCATATACAGCACTTCTTCACCTTAATCACTTTACAGACACCTCCATCTTTCAACAGAGGTATATCTAAATAAAGGCACTATTACATCATCATTTCTCTAATTGTCAACACATCTACATTCAGTAACGTAAAGGACCCTGCAGTATCAACAGCAAGTCTATATACAACTTTAATTCATTTTCCTATTGCATTTATATAGTGTTCACTACCCCTGACAAAGCACTGAATTTTTAGGTCATTCATGGCTGTTCACAGTGTAGTAATAATAACCACTAATATATCTATAACAAATTGACCAAAATGTATTTTCACATAATGTTCCTCGTCCAATTATTCCACATGATATGTTTTAGGAAAACTAAAGCTGGAACACATGAGCCCACCCAAATCATTAGCAGATTAAAATAAAGAATCTTTCCACAAACATACAAAACACCTCTAGTAACAGACTGATCACCATTTTAAAGATCTCCATCAGCATTATAGGTTTTATCACATATACTCTCACCCTCAAACTCTATTCTTCTCCTTATGTAGAATTATGTCGTACTATACACATCTCGCCTTTTATTTCTTGCTCCATCTTCAATCTTGTATGTGGACCTGCAAACCTAAATTCTTCTTACTCCTTAATTTCATCTAAAGCAATGTTTTGCTCTTCTAAATTTATCTCCCCCTTTATCCCTCTTTCATTGTAGTCATTTCACAAAGTCATGCTCTTTACTACTTAAACACAAACAAGTGTCATCCATGTTATTATCAGTTCTGGTTTGTGCAATCTCTCTCATATACTTACTGTTAGACTTTTCATCCTTGGCGTGGTCTCCCTTAAACTTTGTGCCTCCGTTCCCCAGGTTGTTGATGTGTGCTGTACTCTGATTTTGCTGTTTTTGTTACTCTGGCACTTTACCACTGCTAACCAGTGCTAAAGTGCAAGTGCTCCTTTACAAAATGTGTATGTGATTGGTTTATCCATGATTGGCATTTTTGATTTATTAGCAAGTCCCTAGTAAAGTGCACTAGAGGTGCCAGGGCCTGTAAATCAAATGCTACTAGTGGGCCTGCAGCACTGGTTGTGCCACCCACATAAGTAGCTCTGTAATCATGACTCAGACCTCCCATTGTAGTGTCTGTGTGTGCAGTTTTACCTGTAAATTCGACTTGGCAAGTGTACCCCCTTGCCAGGCCTAAACCTTCCCTTTTCTTACATGTCAGACACCCCTAAGGTAGGCCCTAGGTAGCCCCAAGGGCAGGGTGCAGTGTTTGGTTAAGGTAGGACATATAGTAATGTGTTTTATAAGTCCTGACTGTGAAATATTGCTAAATTCGTTTTTCGCTGTTGCAAAGCATGTCCCTCTCATAGGTTAACATGGGGGCTACCTTTAAATCTGATTAAAGTGTATATTCCCTTTGGGAGCGGATGGACATGTGGAGTTTGGGGTCTCTGAGCTCACAATTTAAAAATACATCTTTTAGTAAAGTTGATTTTAAGATTGTGCGTTTGAAAATGCCACTTTTAGAAAGTGAGCATTTTCTTGCCTATACCATTCCTGTGACTCTGCCTGTTTGTGGATTCCCTGTCTGGGTCAGTTTGACAGTTGGGCTGGTTGCACCTCACACTAGACAGTGACACAAAGGGAGCTGGGGTGTAGCCCGCATATCCTGATGAGCCATCTGTGCTAGGAGGGAGGGGAGGATTGGTCACTCGCACCTGAAAGGGCTGTGCCTGCCCTCATACAATGCAGTCTCCGACCCCCTGGTGAGTGTCTGGGGCCTGGCCTGGGCAAGGCAGGATTTCACATTCCAAAGAGACTTTACTTTGAAGTAGGCCTACTTCAATGGAGAAACTGGGTATAAGAAGGTCACCCAAAACCACAGACTTTAGAAACACTTCTGGAAACCAAGAGGAACCTCTGCCTGGAGAAGAGCTGAATAGCTGAGGAAGAAGTGCTGCCCTGCCTGTGACTGTGCCTTGTGGAGCTTTCCTGCAGTGCTGCTTCTGCCAGAGTAAGAGGGCAAAGACTGGACTTTGTGTGCCTTCCATCTTGTGAAGAAATCTCCAAGGGCTTGATTTAGAGCTTGCCTCCTGTTGTTTGAAGTCTCAGGGACAGCAAAGACTTCTCTCTGCCAACACCTGGAGACTCTGGAGAGACTCCTGCTCTGACAAGTGGTGCCCTATCCAGTCCTTGGGCCCTTGAAAGGAAAGCTGGTGGAAATCCAAGGAAATCGACTTCGGACCGACGCCGCTGCTGAATCCGGTGACGCCGCCTGCACCCGACGCCGTGACCTTCGCTGGAACGCGACGCTCTTCGCAGGCCTGATGCCACGGCAGCCCCGCTGAAGTCCGCGACTCCGTGGAAGTCGCCACACCACGTCGTGACCGACACTGCTTGAAGTGCCCAGATTCAACGTTTCGCACAGACGCCGCAATCCCTAACTTCGCGCATCGGCTTGTTTTCACTCTTCACCAAAGGTACTGTACTTGGGGGTCTACGCGACTCCGTGTCCGGCACCGCTGATGTCGGCTTGTTGGGAACGACTCCGTCACGACGCCGTGTTAACACTTCATCAAAGCATTTTTGTTTCTAAGCGCCATTTTTTAGTTTAATCTTTAAACAATTCATAACTTGACTTGTGTATGTTGGATTTTTGTCGTTTTGGTCTTGTTTTGGTTAGATAAATATTTCCTATTTTTCTAAACTGGTGTTGTGTCATTTTGTAGTGTTTTCATTAAGTTACTGTGTGTGTTGGTACAAATACTTTACACCTAGCACTCTGAAGTTAAGCCTACTGCTCTGCCAAGCTACCAAGGGGGTAAGCAGGGGTTAGCTGAGGGTGATTCTATTTTACCCTGACTAGAGTGAGGGTCCTTGCTTGAACAGTGGGTAACCTGACTGTCAACCAAAGACCCCATTTCTAACACTTACCATACTTAGGACCGGATCTACAAGAAACTGGGGCAGGGTGGTGCTGCACCAACATTAGCAGCCCTGATCTGTGCCAGTTTTGAAACACAGGGATGCGCCATATTTACAAGAATACGGTGCACCCCTGCGTCTCCCCCTACGCTGGATCTAAGTAAAGCAGCCTTGACCAAAGCAAGCATCCTCGAACCATAGTGCAAGTGTCTCTGCGTTGAGGGCTGTGATTGTTTATGTATAGGAAGGTGTCCCTTCCTGCACACACGCAATCATCCATGGCATTTTGTTTCTTCTTATATGTGTGCTACAGAATGCAGCACACATAGAAAAAGCAAAAAACTAAGAGGAATAAAAGTATTTCTCTTTATTGTGCAATGCATGAATTCTCATAAATCTGGGGCAGCGTCAAAAGCAATGGGTGTTTCTTTGGAACGGCCACTGCAAAACCCACTGCAAGCCCCTCTGATGCAGAAAACTGCAGCGTTGGGGCATATTTGCAAGGAGGCGTAAAGCCACAAAAGTGGTGTTACACCTCCTTGTAAACCTGAGCGTCGCAAAAAGTGACGCTTTTGTGGCACTAGGTCCTTGTAAATCTGGCCCTTAATTTCTTTCTCTTTTTCACTAATGCATAAATTCTACAAAGTCACATAAAAATCATTCAAGTATGGGGAAGGGAACTGTTCATAATTTAAAATAGCTACAGAGACACTACAAGAAAGTGAATAAGAAAGTTCTACTTGGACATAGGTGGCTCCTTCACTGCCTGATGTACAAAGACAAACTACTAATGTTTACAAGTTCAATATATTTTTTCATTATTTTAGTTTACACATAGAGGGTCATTCTGACCCTGGCGGCTGGTGGCCGCCAGGGCCACCGACCACGGGAGCACCGCCAACAGGCTGGCGGTGCTCCAATGAGCATTCTGACCGCGGCGGTTCAGCCGCGGTCAGAAGCGGAAAGTCAGCGGTCTCCCGCTGACTTTCCGCTGCTCATTGGAATCCTCCATGGCTGCGGAGCGCGCTCCGCAGCCATGAGGATTCTGACCCCCCCTACCGCCATCCAGTTCATGGCGGGAAAGCCGCCATGAACAGGATGGCGGTAGGGGGGGTCGTGGGGCCCCTGGGGGCCCCTGCCGTGCCCATGCCAATGGCATGGGCACGGCAGGGGCCCCCATAAGAGGGCCCCAAAATGTATTTCACTGTCTGCCTTGCAGACAGTGAAATACGCGACGGGTGCAGTAGCACCCGTCGCTCCTTCCCACTCCGCCGGCTCGATTACGAGCCGGCATCCTCGTGGGAAGGTCGTTTTCCCCTGGGCTGGCGGGCGGTTTAACTGGAACCGCCCGCCAGCCCAGGGGAAAACTCGTAATACCCGCCGCGGTCTTTTGACCGCGGCGCGGTAATTTGGAGGGCGGGATCCTGGCGGGCGGCCTCCGCCGCCCGCCAGGGTCATAATGAGGCCCATTATCTCTAAAGACACTAACTAAATGCTTCCCATATAAATGTACTATTTCCTTAGTTTCTTTATTTTTGAACCTACTTGTAGTCTCACTAACTATATGCGCTCAAACATTTCCTAAAGGAATAAGTAAGCACACCAAAAGTCCAACTTATACTAATATCATCAATATTAATAACACCATTCCTACAATTTTACTGCTGTTTCCCATCTTCATGTTAAAGACTAAAACAAACATTGGTGGAAAAAATGTATTTCTTCTCTCAGTCCAGAATAATTAGTATCCACTTCTTATTTCCTATATAAAAAAAAACACAAATCAAATTTATCAAAATTCATCTTGTATGTCCTTTTTCACTCCTCGGTTTCCCAGTTTTTGAGTGAAATTCTTCCATCCCAAAATCATGTTTTTCTCTTCTCTTTCTGCAAATTTCAGTATTTCAAAGTCTCTTTTTTCACTTCTAGTGTTCATTAGCAAAGGAGAAGTGTGATAGGCTACTTAAATCCTGTCAAAGCACAGACTTTTGCAGCTTATTCTTGAGAGTGCCAAATAATTTGCTCCACTACACCTGAGGATTGTGGTTGATAGCTGCACTTGAATCTTTGCTTGATTTTTAAAGTTGCACAGGCTATAATACTTTATTTCTTATCAGTCTCAATGTAAGTTGAGAGACTGAGGCCCATATTTATACTTGGCTCATGCTGAATTAGCATTATTTTCTTTTTACGCTAATTGAGCGTAAACCTAACTCCATATATATACTTTGGTGCTAGACACGTCTTGTGCCAAAGTTATGGAGTTAACGCCATTTTCTGGACGGGAAAACCTACCTTGTGTCAATGAGATGCAAGGTAATCGTTCCTGTCCAGAAAAGGACGATATGGCCTTTGCACCATATTTATCCCCCGTGCTAAAATCCAGCACAGGGGGATGGGGGCCTTAAGTCTTAGCGACATTATTTAGCAGCCGGGTATGGGAAGGCATAAGGGGACCTGTAAGCATATTTCTATGGTCAGAGACCATGGAAATTGCCCACAGGTGCCTTTCCCTGGCCCCAGGGACACCCCCACCTGCCCCCACCTGCCCCCACCCACCCCCACCCACACAAGGAGGACACCTAAGGGTGGGGGACCCATCCCAGGTAAGTCCCCGTAAGTATATATTTTTTATTCTCCAACACCGCTCGGGCCCTAACTTGGGGCCCCCTGCACAGCTCTGGCCCCAATGGCCATGCCCAGGGTACATGTGTCCCCTGGGCATGGCCATTGTGGTGGTGGGTATGGCTTCTGTCTTTACTAAGACAGGAGCCATGTCCATGGGGGTTGTGCACCAGAAATGGTGCTACAATGCTTGGAGGCAATTTTTCGGCCTCTGACCAGTGTAGCACCATAATTCGGCGCACAAGCCCCGGTTTCCCCTACACCTCCCCAGCCCTGGTTGTATCCTTTCCAAGGATGCTGACAGGGCTTTAACGCCGGCAAGCACCATTCCATGAATATGGCGCCCGGCTGGCGTCTTGGAATGGCGCTAGCCAGTTTTGTATTACAAAGTCTAAATCTGCCTCTGAACCTTGTTATTAACTCCCTCAACAATAGGTGGCAACAGTAAGGCTATCTGCTCGACTAGTTGGAAATGCCTTAACTGATTTTGAGAACAGGCAAACTACTACCAAGATATACTTCAAGGCATTGTAATGTGGCATCTAAATAAAGTCTGCCTGTACTATTGTAAATGAGCCTTCAAATTTGCCATTGTGCTTCTTCACAGTGACAGCCTTCAAACCCTGATTATTTAAATGACAAACTAGACAACAATTGCATACATCTTCAGCAACATGTGAAAATCCTGTGTTCTCCCAGAATTTTTTTTTAAAAACCTGACCGAACCATCTCTTTCAGCATGAGTTTGATTATGCAGGTATTTACACATGGGTTGCAACATTGAGTCTAGTAGGCTATTGCTGTGCATTTACATGCACAACTTTTTTATAGACCAATTTCACTCATTCCATATTCTCATTTTTAGCAGCATCTTCCTGTATATCATTTAACTCACTCAAAGCAATCTGCATTGAATTTAAATAGAATAAGTTCACATTATTTGAGCTCCCTACAGCTACATGATTTTCATCTCCATTTTCTTGAGCAACTGCCTCTTCTTGCAAGGCACAATACCTCCCCATATATTCAGCATATTTATTTCCTAACATGACCGAATCTCTGTAAGCCTTAAGGGCTTTACACTTTACTATTGACACTATTTTTTTAATCATATGTAACAATTTCAATATGTACATGCTATTATTTATTCTAGCACCTGAAGACGTCATGAATCCTCTCTGTTTCCATAGTTGCCCATAACTATGAACAACACCAAAACCATACTGGCTGCCAGTATAGATTGTTGCATCTGAATTTTATTACAAGCAGCATGCTATTGAGCTGATGTCATATCTCGTAAAGAGGATCCTTCTAAAGTCTCTGTAATAGAGCACACTCCATAAGTGGATCTTGTTTCTCCATATTGGTCTCTCATACAAGAATCATCAAAAATGCCTAATCCGATGGTTCTAATGAGACTTCTTTTATGACTGGTCTTGGTTTTGTACATAATTTGGTCACTTCAGCACAATCATGCTCCAGTTTGTATTCCATTCCCCTATCCCTGTCTTCACCTTTGTATGAAATCAGAAGTAGTGTTCCTGGATTCAAAATGTTGCATCTTTGAATAGAAATATTATCTTCTTCGAGAATTACCTGCTTTTAACTTAACATGTGCTGTGTTTTTGCTCTTGTCAAATTAATTTTTATTGAATGTGGGACATAGACAATTAAGGTATGGCCCATACACAATTCCTTCACTCTGTTCAATTGACAAACTACTGCAACTGATTTTAGAGATCTAGGAAGACTTACAGCAACTGGATCCAGCACTCCTGATAAATATGTCAGTGGGTGCATAGGTCCCCCATGTTTTTGAGTAACGATTGAATGTGCACATCCTTTTTTTTTATTGTAAAATAAATTGAACATAATATTGTAATCAGGAATCCTGAGGGTGGGTTCATGACAAAAATTCTCTCTCACTTTTTTAAATGCATCAAACACTCTTGGTCAGCACCGACTTGCAAAAATTGAAAGTTTGTCACTGATGCGCAGTGGACAAGCAAGTTCAGTATCAGCTATCTATGCTATGACACATTTCCCTGGTTTTAATTGCTTTTATCATGCTAATGTTTATGCCAGTATTATTGTTTAAAGGATTGCTAAAATTGTGCCTCATTTATGCTAGCATCTTTTTAAACTGTATTTCGATTGTTAGGTAGAAAGTTGTATTCTTCTTACCTTTTCCTCCCTCACCGTATCCCAGTAGCACTTTACCCTGCTCCTGAGAGGTTTGCCCAGCGCTTTCTAGTGCTTTCTTGTCTGCCACAGCATAGGCCGATTCAGTGGAGGAAGCCGAGAGCTACATTTTTGTGCAGTTACTCTGCAGCAGCCACTATTTTAGGATGGTTGCTGTCTAGTTACTATTCCTAATCAGCACTCGACTTGCATAAATTCAAAACCTGGAGCCAACACGCAGCAGATATGTGCAGTGGGCACACTACCAGTGTAAAGGGTCATATTTTCAGCATCAAAGTTAAGTGAGATATGTAGGTATTTACATCATGTCCCTTTCCCACCTATGTGTGACAGTAACATAATGCGTCAGGGCTCCTAGAAGATCTGTGTAAATACATCTCACGTAGACAGGGTTATCAGAGGGATTCCTACCAGATGCTATCGAAGCCATCGATGCTGCACTTTGCCTTGATGAAGACCCAGTCTTCGTGTCACCACGGACTCTGATCTAGAGACCTTATTTCAAGGTAACAAGGGTAGGAAGGCGCTTCTCATGGACCTGGTACTGACAGATTAGGTTTATCATACCTAGCTCTCAAACAACCGAACATCATCATGTGCCAGAAATTCTGCATCAGTACCCTCAGAGATAGGTTTCCACTGATGAAAGGCTGCAACCTCAAGAAATTAAGGCCTGGCTGTTTGCACTATTCTCCTCACTGTGCTTTAAGTCTTGAAGCGCCATTCTCATGCTGTAAATGGACATACTCCTTCCTCATTTTTCACATAGCTTTACCAATTAGTAACAGGGAAAGCCCTGTCCCTATCAAATTGAGGCCCATTATTCCAGAATTTTCTATCCCTAATTCTTCTATCAAACGGCAGTCTAATCCCCCTGCACTAAAAAAAAAGTAGTTTAATTCAAGGTCCATCCCTAAACATGCAGTAGAGATTTGGGACCCCATCCCATCCTTACAACCTGATTTGTGTTTCATTACAGAAACCTTGTTACATCCTCTAGCATTGCCCTGCATCCTCAGTACATTTCCAGACAACTTTAAGCTGGTTAGACGGGACAGGGAATCTAAGTCAGGAGGGGGAGTAGCCATTGCCTTTCGGGACTCCCCAAAATTGACTCACTACTCACCGATTGGGGAAGAGATGGTGGTATTTAAGGTGGAAGTCTCTCATGGTTATATTTGAATGGCGCCTTAATATACTGCCACTCCAGCCTCAAAATAATTTAGTTACAAATTGGCAAAACGATTATCATCTTGTATACTATCCACGCAGAATTTCGTCCTGATAGGGGATTTTACTTACCATAAAGATGTAGCCACTGACCATGATGTATCTATCATTGTCCAATATTTAGATTTTAGAGCTTCACCTGATAGGGACTGGTCCCACACATTCAGCAGGCCACACATTGGATGTTATTTTTTCTAATTCCAGGTTCCTTCAGATTGATATGCCAGAGCCACTGACTTGGATGGACCACCCTCTACTGATTAGATTTTGATTCCCGACAGGGCATTTCTTATGAAACCTAAACCTGCAAAACATAATTTCAATCTGCTTTCAAACCTCCCATTTGTGACAACTTGCAGGACATTAACTCTACCTTAGCCAAGTTTCATGACTCTCTTTTACATGCATTGACATTGTCTCCCCTCACAACCAGTATAGTATTAAACCAGGAAAATTGAAAAATAGCAATGATAATTATAACTACAAACTAGCACTAGATGCTTGACCTAAGAATATTAGGACAGCCCATATGCAATATATCGTCAACAGGATAGACTAAGCAGGAAACTCCACAAAAGCATTATTCCAGGTCCTCAATGACTATACTAAAGCTGTGCCTTTGCATCAGCCATCCCTGCCTCCCAGACACTTTGCAATCCTCACCGAGGCCACCATGTCAACTCACTTAGGCCCCATAAATCCCCCATGCAATAACCCTTTGGCAGTGTTTGAAAGGGTTGAGTCCATCTCTCAAATACAAATGCTTGACCTGCTAACAAAAATAAATTCTGGTTTCCTATCTGTTCCCTGTCGTCCACATGTGATAACCAGCTTAGCTACTCTATTGGTGCCCACTATTACATCACTGTGTAACCTATCTCCAGTAACCTCTGCCATCATCCCTCGGGCATGGAAAGCAGCACATGTTACAGCTATTCTAACAAAGGGCAATGATGATCCAATGGAACTATCCATGTGTCGGCCCATATCTCTTCTTCCTTTGCTGGGTAAGGTCCTGAATTCCTATTTCAACAATCAGCTCTTCTCCTATCTGGAGTATCACTGCTTGCTCAAAACTTCTCAGTTGGTCTTCAGATCCTTCAACAGTACTGACACAGCTCTATTAGGTGTAGTAGACACAATCAGACTATGTTTGAAAGTCAGAAATCCAGCTATGCTGGTTCTCCTTGACCTGTCTGCATCGTTTGACACCATCCGCCATTCCATCTTGATCTAGCGCCTTTTTGAGATAGGCATTCAGGGCACCACCCTAGACTGGTTTTAGGACTTCCTTAGTAACAGGGTCCAAAGAATTTCCATTGGAACTTTCCATTCTAAAACCCTCCCCCTGGGCAAAGGGGTTCCTCACGGATCCTCCTTAAGCCCCACACACTTCAACATCTATGTCACTCCCCTTGCCCAGATAGTTGTGTGGTCTTGAGATTCCATCCTATGCCGATTTCACCCAAGTCGTCATCTTTTTTAAGAATGTCAACCTGCAATTTGTAGTTTGCATGAGAAAAGTTGCAACATGGAGGTCTCTTAATTGTCTTCTGTTAAATGGAGACAAAACTGAGATTCTCCTTTTTGGCAAAGCTCAGTTTCTCTGGACAGAGGGCTGATAGCCATTAGAGCTTGGTTCTCCTCCAACCCCCAGCAAAACAGTAAGACACTTGGGCATACTTCTGGGTGACACGTTGTCAATAAATGAGCAAATTAGGTCTACTTGAGCATTTGTTTCAAAACCTTGAGCCACCTCAGGAAGTCTTTAAGTGGCTTGTAATGCGCTGACTCAGGCATTAATAATTGGTGGTCTCTACTATGGCAATGCTCTAATTTTAGAATCCAACAAAACCCTAATATTAAAAATGCCGGTAGTTCAAAACACTGCAGCCCACTGGGTCAATCAACTGCCTCCTCGCACTCCAGGAGCCCCTATAATTAGAGGCCTTCATTGGCTCCTGATTAGTAAAAGAGCACTGTTTAAACTACTCTGCCTAACATATCAATCATAGTCTGGCAAAAGCCCTAAATACCTGCAGGATAGACTAACTCTTTACCAGACTGATAGAAAATTAAGAGCCAAAAATCAACTTCGTCTATGCCCTCCTCGCATTCGTAAATCAAAATTTGGGGGCCCGGCATTTTCTTATCTTGCGCCGTACCATTGGAACAGGCTCCCTCTGTTAATTCATACATACTCAGAATTCACTGGTTTAAAAAAAAAAACTCAAGACCTGACTGTTCTGAGTAGCTAATACTCTTTTTGCTCTTTCCATCTCAGTGCTGAGATGCCCCTGTGAGGAGAGAATAGTTTTGCACAATATCAAAAACCCTGTAAAATAACATAACAATCATCATCAGGTGGTACCGGATCGTGTACATCATTGTGGTTTAACTTTACTGCAGGGTTGGCAATCGGGGAAAAGTTTGAGATCCATTGTTGACAACACCCAACAATTCCAAGAAACATCCCAACCTCCATCTGGGTGGTCGGGAGATTTAATTTCAAAATTACAGAAATACGTTATTTTGAGACTTCTTGCACGCTCTTTCCTATGTGGTCCAAAATATGTAACTTCTTTTACATAGTACTACATTATTGCTGGAGAGATTTTATGTACGTTTCCGGCCAAATAATTCAAATTTGCAATGGTCTAAAGTGCACAATCCCCTTTTGTTTCAGATACTATGAAGCAATTGTATATGTACTGGACTAATGTTGAGTTACATAGCAATTTTCAACTTTCCAAATAATTTTTTAGTATTTGTGATACAATTGATGGACACACTATATACCCTTGTGGGATCCTGCAGCACACAAGGATTTTATTCAAAAATTGAAATGCAAAAAGAAAATGAGAATCCTTATGCAATAGTAATGAAAAGAAATCTGGGCACAAATCAATGACTGTGTGTCATTTTGTAATCTGAAACAGTATTATTGCTGGATTTGGAATCACTGGACAACAAGGCACCACAATCTTTCAGAGGTCTTATATGATCCTCCTTTGCCACTCAGCTTTTTAATTTAGCACTTCTCAAAGGATTCCCTGTCGAATCATTTTTTCAGTCACTGATTTCATTCCTTGTTCAGCCTCTTTATATACTTTATACTGTCTACTTCTCATAAAATTCACATCTGGTTTCTCTTTAATCTTTTTGGTTTTTCTGTTATGATAACCCTAATCTATTTCCTGGTGAAATCCTATACCTACTCCATAATTGGATGCTTTAAATCTTGTCTTCTGAGCTTCATTTATTAGCTGAATCCTAATCTTGCATATCTACGGCAACAAAATCCGGTGAGCAATAAATAACACAACATAACTTGCAAAGAAAATCCAACAAAGTTTACTGGCTTGAGTCACACAATATAAACTGGTGCTTATTTTCCATCTGTCCTATTTTAACAGGAGCATTTTAAAAGATTCCTACAACTTTGACTTATCTTTTAGAGAGGGGTTGGTTGGAACTTCCACAGAATGGACTGCAGAACTGTTAGGGTTTGTGCACAGCAAAGAGCATATCCCCTCTCACTGCACTAGTGGGTTCTGTAGGCCATGTGTTAATTTAACTCATTTGCATAATAACTGAAACTCTGCACACCTTTCAAGAACATGTGCAGCATGTGAGGACCACACCCAGCTCTTCAAACCACACCCAGCTCTGCACACCTTTCAAGAACATGTACAGCATGTACCTCCCGCTTACCTGAGGACAGATCCCTCGGCGCTGGCACTCCTGCTCTCTACAGACTTTCATTGGCTTCAATGGGCGCAGCTGCTGGCTCTTCCTTCTTCCGGTTTCCGGTTCCTCCTTGCCTCAGCCTCTCTCCTACAAGCAACCTGCAAAAGAGAAAGAAGACAAGGTTAGACTGATCAGTATCTCTTGCCAGCAACAAGTAAGTGCAAAACTTTTATTACCTGAAAGAACTTTGACAACAATTTCTGGATTTGTGTATAGACAATTTGAAACAAGATACCTTCCACGAACATTGTGATTCAAACTCTTTGTTACAACAATACTTTGCGGAACTTTGTGAAGCAAACATTTTTTTATGGAACTTTTAAGAATCGAACCGTGGAAACCATTAACAGCAAGGCAAACAGTAAATCAAGGACTTGCACAAATTACATGCTGTATTTTGACGTAAAAGTACAGTATTTGTTTTATAAAAGATTCTGGAAATATGGGAAAAGTGAGTCTGCTATTGGCAATTTAGGCTTTAGTTATATTAAGATGAATGTTTGATATTGATAATTCTGATAACGGTATTTGTTTAATGTTTTAGAAGCTTTAGAGTAATAGAAAGCACATCCCAGAGCAGTAACACATTCCAAACCTGGAAACTAGAGACCAGGATCCAAGAGGTACTTTTAGAAGAAAATTTCTAATAAATAAAGGGATAGTCAGGAACCCAGTTAGGAATAGGATGTACTTATCTGTTCTTTGTTTATGTTTCATTAGGCACCAGTTTCTACCGAAGTCAGAGAGGGCCGCAGATTTGTGCAGCACTTCAACAGTGGAAACGCAAGAACGCTGTTGTCTCTTTATTTTATTTTATCCACTTCCCCCCTTCCCTTGAGCTTCTGTTCTTAGTGCACTGTTTTAAAAACTAGTGTGCTGGAACAAGCAGTTTCAGGGTGGGGTCGGATTGCCTTCAACCTCCATCAGAACTGAACAAGGACTCAGGTGAGCTGGGCTTTGACAGAAGCACAAGCCTTAAATAAAATAAAAAAATTCAGTTCTGGTGGACAATGAATATCGGGGAAGAAATAGAGGGCATTGACGTCACGGATATGGCGCAGGCCCTAAATGAGGACTTGGCTCATAATGAATCAGTGTCTGGCATCTTGCAACATATGCAAGAGGAAATAGAGAGATTAAAGATGGAGAATACCTCTTTAAAACAGGATTTAAGCAGGTATAAATTTAGGGTATCTCAGTGGAACACAGCTTTTACGCCTTTATTTAAAACCTCCTCAGAGACAGGGGCGCCATCAAAACATACAACTTTGCCTCCCCCAGTTGAGGTCACTGTTAATGTTCCTAATGCTGTGCCCTTAGCAGCACCTGAACGTTTTCATGGAGATAGTAACAAATTCCATGTTTTTATCAATCAATGTCAATTACACTTCGTTTGTAAGCCACAACAGTTCCCTACTGATGCTACGAAAGTGGCATTCGTCTTGTCTTATTTGGGTGGCACAGCAGCCAATTGGTCAATTCCTTTCGTGGAGAGAGATGATCCCATCCTCCATAATTGGAATCAATTTAAAGGTACCATGACCAGCCTTTTTGCAAAACACACTTTCATGCAGGCAAGTGATAATGAGCTTTTAAATCTTAAACAAGGTAACAAGGATTTATTGACCTATCTCACTAGTTTTAATCGTTTACTCACAAGACACACTGGCCAGAAGAAAAGCGTGACTCCCTTTTCTATAAAGGTTTGAGAGACGAGTTAAAAGACGCGCTGGCTCATATCGTTGATTTGCAAGAAGACTATTCGGACTTTGTAGATTTAGTTGTGAAATTAGAACATAGACTAGGAGAAAGAAAGGGAGATAAATACAAACTGGAATCACGGTTAACTTGTATTAGACACGAGAAGAAAGACCCAGATAATAAATTCCCTGAACCTGAGCCTATGCAAATAGGGACACTCAGAGGTTCACTCACATCAGAGGAAAAAGAAAGAAGGAGAAAACTTCAATTATGTTTATATTGTGGAAGGGCAGGTCACTTTGCCAGAGAATGTCCAGTAAAGCCGAAAAATCCACGAAAGGGTGCTGTTTCCTCCACCTCCTCAACTGAATCGGGAAACGATTAAGCTCGACAAGGGGAGAGGTTACTTGTTCGAGAAAACATCTTAATCAAACCTCTAATGCTGCAGCCTTCATGGTACCGCACATACCTAGACATTTCATAATTCAGGTCGTTTTAATTGTTACTACCCAAGTGAGGCATTCTCTCCCTGTCCTACTGGACTCAGGCGCGACAGGAAATTTTGTGGATAATAAGTTAGCTGAAAACTTAGGACTTCCTATGTGCCTAAAGCCTTGTCCAGAAGCAGCATGTGCAGTGGATGGGTCAGAATTGACCTCTGGATTAATCACAAAACAAACAAGTCCACTTGTTATGGTCTGTCAGAACGGGCATACAGAGGTGATTAGCTTTGATCTGATAGATACTCCTAATTTTGGTTTGATTCTCGGGGGAACCCTGGTTAACAACTCATAACCCAAAAATTGATTGGGTGAATAGAAATGTTACTTTGGATTCCTCTTTCTGTAGAACCAATTGCTATCAAGAAGCAGGTACAGAACAGAGCACAGTATTACACTGTGCTAGTGTTATACAAGATGAACCAAGTCTCCCTCCTGAATATTCTGACTTTAAAGACGTCTTTGATCCAGTAAAGGCTAGTGTGCTGCCCCGACATAGGTCTTATGACTGTCGTATAGATCTTATCCCAGGGGCCCCTTTACCTAATAACAGAGTATATGCTTTGACTGACGAAGAAACCAAATACTTAAGAACCTACCTAGATGACCTACTACAGTATGGGTTCATCCGTCATTCCACATCTCCGGTGTCATCTCCACTCTTTTTTATCCCGAAGCCGGATAAATCCCTGCGCGCGTGTATCGATTATAGAGGACTAAATAAGGCTACAATAAAGAATAAATATCCTCTTCCTCTAATACCTGTGTTGTTGGATCAGTTAAGACATTCTACTGTATACACTAAACTAGATCTGCGGGGAGCTTACCACCTGGTCCGAGTAAAAGAGGGGGATGAGTGGAAGACAGCTTTCAAGACAAAGTTTGGTTTATTTGAGTACACAGTAATGCCCTTTGGGTTATGTAATGCCCCTGCGGCCTTTCAGTTCTTTATAAATGAGGTCCTACACAAATTCCTGGACGTTTGTGTCATAGTATACATAGACGACATCCTCATTTACTCTAAGAACTCAGAAGAACATACCCAACATGTTCGTGCAGTATTATCAAAGTTAAAAGAAAATCATCTTTTTGCTAAGTTAGAAAAGTGTACTTTTAATGTCAGCAAGGTGGACTTTTTAGGATACTGCCTGTCACCTCAAGGAATAACTATGGATGTAAAGAAAATCTGTGCTATTGCTGATTGGCCAGAACCATCCTCTGTAAAAGATATTCAGAAATTTCTGGGTTTCGCCAATTTTTATAGGAGGTTTATTGCACATTTCGCAGACATTGCGGCCCCAATAACTACCTTGTTGCGGAAAGGGCAACGATTTCTTTGGACTGATGAGGCGGCACACGCCTTTCAACTCCTAAAACAAAAGTTCACTTCAGCCCCAATTCTGAAACATCCTGATCCTGACTTGCTTTTTTTTGTTGAAGCGGATGCTTCACAAGTAGCTTTAGGAGGAGTTCTCTCTCAACGAGATGCAGTAGATGGCCAGTTACATCCTATAGCCTTCTATTCCAAAAAGTTATTACCAGCTGAACAAAATTACACTGTGGCTGAAAGGGAACTACTAGCTATCAAAGTAGCCTTTTCAGAATGGAGGCACCATTTAATGGGAGCCAAGTACCCAGTTACAATCTTTTCTGACCGTAGGAACCTACAGTTTTTTGGATCACTTAAAGCACTAACACCACGTCAGATGAGCTGGTTAAATTTTTTTAGCACATTTGACTTTGTAATAACCTATAGACCAGGTGCACAACAAATTCAATCTGATGTGTTATCTAGATACGGACATACTTCAGACAAGAAACAAGATAAAATAGGAGAACCCATTATTCCTCCCCAAAAGTTTTTGGCACCAGTACAACGGAAGGATTTCATCACAGATCTATATAATGCACACATGCAAATAGCACCTCAGGATTGGTTAAAAGATTCCCATAACACAATACAACGAGGTTTATTGTATCACGACAACATGCTGTTAGTGCCCACCTCTGAATTACAAACACAGGTGATAATTTGGCATCACGCCTCACCGTTGGCAGGTCATCCTGGTTGGGTAAAAACCCTGGAAAATGTGCAAAAACACTTTTGGTGGGACACTATAAGAAAGGACATTAAGCAATTTGTCACTACCTGTCCAATTTGTGCAAGACACAAATCTTCTCATAAGGCCCCTGACGGTTTGTTAATACCAATGCCAACACCCAAGCAACCTTGGCACACTGTGAGCGTGGACTTTATTGTAGGTTTACCACCTGTAAAATCTTTCACAACAGTGTTGGTTATAGTGGATTTTTTATCTAAAATGGCACATTTTGTACCATTACGGAAATTACCCACGGCGGCAGAATTTGCCGATATTTTTATAAGGGAAATTGTGCGTTTACATGGTTTGCCAAGCAAAGTGGTGTGAGACCGAGGGAGCCAGTTCAACTCTAAATTTTGGAACAAATTATGTAAAAAACTGAAAATAGATGTGGCATTATCCACTGCTTTCCACCCAGAGACAGATGGACAGTGCAAGGCAGGATTTCACATTCCAAAGAGACTTTACTTTGAAGTAGGCCTACTTCAATGTAGAAACTGGGTATAAGAAGGTCACCCAAAACCACAGACTTTAGAAACACTTCTGGAAACCAAGAGGAACCTCTGCCTGGAGAAGAGCTGAATAGCTGAGGAAGAAGTGCTGCCCTGCCTGTGACTGTGCCTTGTGGAGCTTTCCTGCAGTGCTGCTTCTGCCAGAGTAAGAGGGCAAAGACTGGACTTTGTGTGCCTTCCATCTTGTGAAGAAATCTCCAAGGGCTTGATTTAGAGCTTGCCTCCTGTTGTTTGAAGTCTCAGGGACAGCAAAGACTTCTCTCTGCCAACACCTGGAGACTCTGGAGAGACTCCTGCTCTGACAAGTGGTGCCCTATCCAGTCCTTGGGCCCTTGAAAGGAAAGCTGGTGGAAATCCAAGGAAATCGACTTCGGACCGACGCCGCTGCTGAATCCGGTGACGCCGCCTGCACCCGACGCCGTGACCTTCGCTGGAACGCGACGCTCTTCGCAGGCCTGATGCCACGGCAGCCCCGCTGAAGTCCGCGACTCCGTGGAAGTCGCCACACCACGTCGTGACCGACACCGCTTGAAGTGCGCAGATTCAACGTTTCGCACAGATGCCGCAATCCCTAACTTCGCGCATCGGCTTGTTTTCACTCTTCACCAAAGGTACTGTACTTGGGGGTCTACGCGACTCCGTGTCCGGCACCGCTGATGTCGGCTTGTTGGGAACGACTCCGTCACGACGCCGTGTTAACACTTCATCAAAGCATTTTTGTTTCTAAGCGCCATTTTTTAGTTTAATCTTTAAACAATTCATAACTTGACTTGTGTATGTTGGATTTTTGGCGTTTTGGTCTTGTTTTGGTTAGATAAATATTTCCTATTTTTCTAAACTGGTGTTGTGTCATTTTGTAGTGTTTTCATTAAGTTACTGTGTGTGTTGGTACAAATACTTTACACCTAGCACTCTGAAGTTAAGCCTACTGCTCTGCCAAGCTACCAAGGGGGTAAGCAGGGGATAGCTGAGGGTGATTCTATTTTACCCTGACTAGAGTGAGGGTCCTTGCTTGAACAGTGGGTAACCTGACTGTCAACCAAAGACCCCATTTCTAACACTTACCATACTTAGGACCGGATCTACAAGAAACTGGGGCAGGGTGGTGCTGCACCAACATTAGCAGCCCTGATCTGTGCCAGTTTTGAAACACAGGGATGCGCCATATTTACAAGAATACGGTGCACCCCTGCGTCTCCCCCTACGCTGGATCTAAGTAAAGCAGCCTTGACCAAAGCATGCATCCTCGAACCATAGTGCAAGTGTCTCTGCGTTGAGGGCTGTGATTGTTTATGTATAGGAAGGTGTCCCTTCCTGCACACACGCAATCATCCATGGCATTTTGTTTCTTCTTATATGTGTGCTACAGAATGCAGCACACATAGAAAAAGCAAAAAACTAAGAGGAATAAAAGTATTTCTCTTTATTGTGCAATGCATGAATTCTCATAAATCTGGGGCAGCGTCAAAAGCAATGGGTGTTTCTTTGGAACGGCCACTGCAAAACCCACTGCAAGCCCCTCTGATGCAGAAAACTGCAGCGTAGGGGCATATTTGCAAGGAGGCGTAAAGCCACAAAAGTGGTGTTACACCTCCTTGTAAACCTGAGCGTCGCAAAAAGTGACGCTTTTGTGGCACTAGGTCCTTGTAAATCTGGCCCTTAATTTCTTTCTCTTTTTCACTAATGCATAAATTCTACAAAGTCACATAAAAATCATTCAAGTATGGGGAAGGGAACTGTTCATAATTTAAAATAGCTACAGAGACACTACAAGAAAGTGAATAAGAAAGTTCTACTTGGACATAGGTGGCTCCTTCACTGCCTGATGTACAAAGACAAACTACTAATGTTTACAAGTTCAATATATTTTTTCATTATTTTAGTATACACATTATCTCTAAAGACACTAACTAAATGCTTCCCATATAAATGTACTATTTCCTTAGTTTCTTTATTTTTGAACCTACTTGTAGTCTCACTAACTATATGCGCTCAAACATTTCCTAAAGGAATAAGTAAGCACACCAAAAGTCCAACTTATACTAATATCATCAATATTAATAACACCATTCCTACAATTTTACTGCTGTTTCCCATCTTCATGTTAAAGACTAAAACAAACATTGGTGGAAAAAATGTATTTCTTCTCTCAGTCCAGAATAATTAGTATCCACTTCTTATTTCCTATATAAAAAAAAACACAAATCAAATTTATCAAAATTCATCTTGTATGTCCTTTTTCACTCCTCGGTTTCCCAGTTTTTGAGTGAAATTCTTCCATCCCAAAATCATGTTTTTCTCTTCTCTTTCTGCAAATTTCAGTATTTCAAAGTCTCTTTTTTCACTTCTAGTGTTCATTAGCAAAGGAGAAGTGTGATAGGCTACTTAAATCCTGTCAAAGCACAGACTTTTGCAGCTTATTCTTGAGAGTGCCAAATAATTTGCTCCACTACACCTGAGGATTGTGGTTGATAGCTGCACTTGAATCTTTGCTTGATTTTTAAAGTTGCACAGGCTATAATACTTTATTTCTTATCAGTCTCAATGTAAGTTGAGAGACTGAGGCCCATATTTATACTTGGCTCATGCTGAATTAGCATTATTTTCTTTTTACGCTAATTGAGCGTAAACCTAACTCCATATATATACTTTGGTGCTAGACACGTCTTGTGCCAAAGTTATGGAGTTAACGCCATTTTCTGGACGGGAAAACCTACCTTGTGTCAATGAGATGCAAGGTAATCGTTCCTGTCCAGAAAAGGACGATATGGCCTTTGCACCATATTTATCCCCCGTGCTAAAATCCAGCACAGGGGGATGGGGGCCTTAAGTCTTAGCGACATTATTTAGCAGCCGGGTATGGGAAGGCATAAGGGGACCTGTAAGCATATTTCTATGGTCAGAGACCATGGAAATTGCCCACAGGTGCCTTTCCCTGGCCCCAGGGACACCCCCACCTGCCCCCACCCACCCCCACCCACACAAGGAGGACACCTAAGGGTGGGGGACCCATCCCAGGTAAGTCCCAGTAAGTATATATTTTTTATTCTCCAACACCGCTCGGGCCCTAACTTGGGGCCCCCTGCACAGCTCTGGCCCCAATGGCCATGCCCAGGGTACATGTGTCCCCTGGGCATGGCCATTGTGGTGGTGGGTATGGCTTCTGTCTTTACTAAGACAGGAGCCATGTCCATGGGGGTTGTGCACCAGAAATGGTGCTACAATGCTTGGAGGCAATTTTTCGGCCTCTGACCAGTGTAGCACCATAATTCGGCGCACAAGCCCCGGTTTCCCCTACACCTCCCCAGCCCTGGTTGTATCCTTTCCAAGGATGCTGACAGGGCTTTAACGCCGGCAAGCACCATTCCATGAATATGGCGCCCGGCTGGCGTCTTGGAATGGCGCTAGCCAGTTTTGCATTACAAAGTCTAAATCTGCCTCTGAACCTTGTTATTAACTCCCTCAACAATAAGTTGCAACAGTAAGGCTATCTGCTCGACTAGTTGGAAATGCCTTAACTGATTTTGAGAACAGGCAAACTACTACCAAGATATACTTCAAGGCATTGTAATGTGGCATCTAAATAAAGTCTGCCTGTACTATTGTAAATGAGCCTTCAAATTTGCCATTGTGCTTCTTCACAGTGACAGCCTTCAAACCCTGATTATTTAAATGACAAACTAGACAACAATTGCATACATCTTCAGCAACATGTGAAAATCCTGTGTTCTCCCAGAATTTTTTTTTAAAAACCTGACCGAACCATCTCTTTCAGCATGAGTTTGATTATGCAGGTATTTACACATGGGTTGCAACATTGAGTCTAGTAGGCTATTGCTGTGCATTTACATGCACAACTTTTTTATAGACCAATTTCACTCATTCCATATTCTCATTTTTAGCAGCATCTTCCTGTATATCATTTAACTCACTCAAAGCAATCTGCATTGAATTTAAATAGAATAAGTTCACATTATTTGAGCTCCCTACAGCTACATGATTTTCATCTCCATTTTCTTGAGCAACTGCCTCTTCTTGCAAGGCACAATACCTCCCCATATATTCAGCATATTTATTTCCTAACATGACCGAATCTCTGTAAGCCTTAAGGGCTTTACACTTTACTATTGACACTATTTTTTTAATCATATGTAACAATTTCAATATGTACATGCTATTATTTATTCTAGCACCTGAAGACGTCATGAATCCTCTCTGTTTCCATAGTTGCCCATAACTATGAACAACACCAAAACCATACTGGCTGCCAGTATAGATTGTTGCATCTGAATTTTATTACAAGCAGCATGCTATTGAGCTGATGTCATATCTCGTAAAGAGGATCCTTCTAAAGTCTCTGTAATAGAGCACACTCCATAAGTGGATCTTGTTTCTCCATATTGGTCTCTCATACAAGAATCATCAAAAATGCCTAATCCGATGGTTCTAATGAGACTTCTTTTATGACTGGTCTTGGTTTTGTACATAATTTGGTCACTTCAGCACAATCATGCTCCAGTTTGTATTCCATTCCCCTATCCCTGTCTTCACCTTTGTATGAAATCAGAAGTAGTGTTCCTGGATTCAAAATGTTGCATCTTTGAATAGAAATATTATCTTCTTCGAGAATTACCTGCTTTTAACTTAACATGTGCTGTGTTTTTGCTCTTGTCAAATTAATTTTTATTGAATGTGGGACATAGACAATTAAGGTATGGCCCATACACAATTCCTTCACTCTGTTCAATTGACAAACTACTGCAACTGATTTTAGAGATCTAGGAAGACTTACAGCAACTGGATCCAGCACTCCTGATAAATATGTCAGTGGGTGCATAGGTCCCCCATGTTTTTGAGTAACGATTGAATGTGCACATCCTTTTTTTTTATTGTAAAATAAATTGAACATAATATTGTAATCAGGAATCCTGAGGGTGGGTTCATGACAAAAATTCTCTCTCACTTTTTTAAATGCATCAAACACTCTTGGTCAGCACCGACTTGCAAAAATTGAAAGTTTGTCACTGATGCGCAGTGGACAAGCAAGTTCAGTATCAGCTATCTATGCTATGACACATTTCCCTGGTTTTAATTGCTTTTATCATGCTAATGTTTATGCCAGTATTATTGTTTAAAGGATTGCTAAAATTGTGCCTCATTTATGCTAGCATCTTTTTAAACTGTATTTCGATTGTTAGGTAGAAAGTTGTATTCTTCTTACCTTTTCCTCCCTCACCGTATCCCAGTAGCACTTTACCCTGCTCCTGAGAGGTTTACCCAGCGCTTTCTAGTGCTTTCTTGTCTGCCACAGCATAGGCCGATTCAGTGGAGGAAGCAGAGAGCTACATTTTTGTGCAGTTACTCTGCAGCAGCCACTATTTTAGGATGGTTGCTGTCTAGTTACTATTCCTAATCAGCACTCGACTTGCATAAATTCAAAACCTGGAGCCAACACGCAGCAGATATGTGCAGTGGGCACACTACCAGTGTAAAGGGTCATATTTTCAGCATCAAAGTTAAGTGAGATATGTAGGTATTTACATCATGTCCCTTTCCCACCTATGTGTGACAGTAACATAATGCGTCAGGGCTCCTAGAAGATCTGTGTAAATACATCTCACGTAGACAGGGTTATCAGAGGGATTCCTACCAGATGCTATCGAAGCCATCGATGCTGCACTTTGCCTTGATGAAGACCCAGTCTTCGTGTCACCACGGACTCTGATCTAGAGACCTTATTTCAAGGTAACAAGGGTAGGAAGGCGCTTCTCATGGACCTGGTACTGACAGATTAGGTTTATCATACCTAGCTCTCAAACAACCGAACATCATCATGTGCCAGAAATTCTGCATCAGTACCCTCAGAGATAGGTTTCCACTGATGAAAGGCTGCAACCTCAAGAAATTAAGGCCTGGCTGTTTGCACTATTCTCCTCACTGTGCTTTAAGTCTTGAAGCGCCATTCTCATGCTGTAAATGGACATACTCCTTCCTCATTTTTCACATAGCTTTACCAATTAGTAACAGGGAAAGCCCTGTCCCTATCAAATTGAGGCCCATTATTCCAGAATTTTCTATCCCTAATTCTTCTATCAAACGTCAGTCTAATCCCCCTGCACTAAAAAAAAAGTAGTTTAATTCAAGGTCCATCCCTAAACATGCAGTAGAGATTTGGGACCCCATCCCATCCTTACAACCTGATTTGTGTTTCATTACAGAAACCTTGTTACATCCTCTAGCATTGCCCTGCATCCTCAGTACATTTCCAGACAACTTTAAGCTGGTTAGACGGGACAGGGAATCTAAGTCAGGAGGGGGAGTAGCCATTGCCTTTCGGGACTCCCTAAAATTGACTCACTACTCACCGATTGGGGAAGAGATGGTGGTATTTAAGGTGGAAGTCTCTCATGGTTATATTTGAATGGCGCCTTAATATACTGCCACTCCAGCCTCAAAATAATTTAGTTACAAATTGGCAAAACGATTATCATCTTGTATACTATCCACGCAGAATTTCGTCCTGTTAGGGGATTTTACTTACCATAAAGATGTAGCCACTGACCCTGATGTATCTATCATTGTCCAATATTTAGATTTTAGAGCTTCACCTGATAGGGACTGGTCCCACACATTCAGCAGGCCACACATTGGATGTTATTTTTTCTAATTCCAGGTTCCTTCAGATTGATATGCCAGAGCCACTGACTTGGATGGACCACCCTCTACTGATTAGATTTTGATTCCCGACAGGGCATTTCTTATGAAACCTAAACCTGCAAAACATAATTTCAATCTGCTTTCAAACCTCCCATTTGTGACAACTTGCAGGACATTAACTCTACCTTAGCCAAGTTTCATGACTCTCTTTTACATGCATTGACATTGTCTCCCCTCACAACCAGTATAGTATTAAACCAGGAAAATTGAAAAATAGCAATGATAATTATAACTACAAACTAGCACTAGATGCTTGACCTAAGAATATTAGGACAGCCCATATGCAATATATCGTCAACAGGATAGACTAAGCAGGAAACTCCCCAAAAGCATTATTCCAGGTCCTCAATGACTATACTAAAGCTGTGCCTTTGCATCAGCCATCCCTGCCTCCCAGACACTTTGCAATCCTCACCGAGGCCACCATGTCAACTCACTTAGGCCCCATAAATCCCCCATGCAATAACCCTTTGGCAGTGTTTGAAAGGGTTGAGTCCATCTCTCAAATACAAATGCTTGACCTGCTAACAAAAATAAATTCTGGTTTCCTATCTGTTCCCTGTCGTCCACATGTGATAACCAGCTTAGCTACTCTATTGGTGCCCACTATTACATCACTGTGTAACCTATCTCCAGTAACCTCTGCCATTATCCCTCGGGCATGGAAAGCAGCACATGTTACAGCTATTCTAACAAAGGGCAATGATGATCCAATGGAACTATCCATGTGTCGGCCCATATCTCTTCTTCCTTTGCTGGGTAAGGTCCTGAATTCCTATTTCAACAATCAGCTCTCCTCCTATCTGGAGTATCACTGCTTGCTCAAAACTTCTCAGTTGGTCTTCAGATCCTTCAACAGTACTGACACAGCTCTATTAGGTGTAGTAGACACAATCAGACTATGTTTGAAAGTCAGAAATCCAGCTATGCTTGTTCTCCTTGACCTGTCTGCATCGTTTGACACCATCCGCCATTCCATCTTGATCTAGCGCCTTTTTGAGATAGGCATTCAGGGCACCACCCTAGACTGGTTTTAGGACTTCCTTAGTAACAGGGTCCAAAGAATTTCCATTGGAACTTTCCATTCTAAAACCCTCCCCCTGGGCAAAGGGGTTCCTCACGGATCCTCCTTAAGCCCCACACACTTCAACATCTATGTCACTCCCCTTGCCCAGATAGTTGTGTGGTCTTGAGATTCCATCCTATGCCGATTTCACCCAAGTCGTCATCTTTTTTAAGAATGTCAACCTGCAATTTGTAGTTTGCATGAGAAAAGTTGCAACATGGAGGTCTCTTAATTGTCTTCTGTTAAATGGAGACAAAACTGAGATTCTCCTTTTTGGCAAAGCTCAGTTTCTCTGGACAGAGGGCTGATAGCCATTAGAGCTTGGTTCTCCTCCAACCCCCAGCAAAACAGTAAGACACTTGGGCATACTTCTGGGTGACAGGTTGTCAATAAATGAGCAAATTAGGTCTACTTGAGCATTTGTTTCAAAACCTTGAGCCACCTCAGGAAGTCTTTAAGTGGCTTGTAATGCGCTGACTCAGGCATTAATAATTGGTGGTCTCTACTATGGCAATGCTCTAATTTTAGAATCCAACAAAACCCTAATATTAAAAATGCCGGTAGTTCAAAACACTGCAGCCCACTGGGTCAATCAACTGTCTCCTCGCACTCCAGGAGCCCCTATAATTAGAGGCCTTCATTGGCTCCTGATTAGTAAAAGAGCACTGTTTAAACTACTCTGCCTAACATATCAATCATAGTCTGGCAAAAGCCCTAAATACCTGTAGGATAGACTAACTCTTTACCAGACTGATAGAAAATTAAGAGCCAAAAATCAACTTCGTCTATGCCCTCCTCGCATTCGTAAATCAAAATTTGGGGGCCCGGCATTTTCTTATCTTGCGCCGTACCATTGGAACAGGCTCCCTCTGTTAATTCATACATACTCAGAATTCACTGGTTTAAAAAAAAAAAACTCAAGACCTGACTGTTCTGAGTAGCTAATACTCTTTTTGCTCTTTCCATCTCAGTGCTGAGATGCCCCTGTGAGGTGAGAATAGTTTTGCACAATATCAAAAACCCTGTAAAATAACATAACAATCATCATCAGGTGGTACCGGATCTTGTACATCATTGTGGGTTAACTTTACTGCAGGGTTGGCAATCGGGGAAAAGTTTGAGATCCATTGTTGACAACACCCAACAATTCCAAGAAACATCCCAACCTCCATCTGGGTGGTCGGGAGATTTAATTTCAAAATTACAGAAATACGTTATTTTGAGACTTCTTGCACGCTCTTTCCTATGTGGTCCAAAATATGTAACTTCTTTTACATAGTACTACATTATTGCTGGAGAGATTTTATGTACGTTTCCGGCCAAATAATTCAAATTTGCAATGGTCTAAAGTGCACAATCCCCTTTTGTTTTAGATACTATGAAGCAATTGTATATGTACTGGACTAATGTTGAGTTACATAGCAATTTTCAACTTTCCAAATAATTTTTTAGTATTTGTGATACAATTGATGGACACACTATATACCCTTATGGGATCCTGTAGCACACAAGGATTTTATTCAAAAATTGAAATGCAAAAAGAAAATGAGAATCCTTATGCAATAGTAATGAAAAGAAATCTGGGCACAAATCAATGACTGTGTGTCATTTTGTAATCTGAAACAGTATTATTGCTGGATTTGGAATCACTGGACAACAAGGCACCACAATCTTTCAGAGGTCTTATATGATCCTCCTTTGCCACTCAGCTTTTTAATTTAGCACTTCTCAAAGGATTCCCTGTCGAATCATTTTTTCAGTCACTGATTTCATTCCTTGTTCAGCCTCTTTATATACTTTATACTGTCTACTTCTCATAA